>NC_091392.1:13939393-14242424 GCF_032191515.1 Phaenicophaeus curvirostris | reverse complement strand
GGTGCTCCATCTTATCTTCTTGCTGGCCAGTCTGGTGTGAAGTTGGCCTGAGTTCACGTATACACATGTAGAATAGGAATTGCATCCATAAGGACAACAGAAAGAGGGTTTAATGACTATAGGATAGGCTGCTGTGATCAAGGGCAGAGCTCAGTCAGACAAGTGCACTGACCAGGCACTTGTCTGTGCTTGACCTGCCATATTTATCCTCTTTCCCTGCTGTTTTTTTCCCATATCCACCTTTATTCCTGTCTTTTTCTGCTTCTAGTGCCTTCCCCTACACATTTCACAATGCCTTGCATGTTCTTAAAATCCCACATAAGTTGTATACAATTGCAAAATGTTTTCTCTGTGCATCCCATTATAAGCCCTGTTGTACCCGTTATGACAATCACCTTTAGTTTTCTAGGTGTTTCTAGGAAGAGAATTGCCTCCTTGACTCACCTTGGTGGGTTTTACACTGGGGGAGCGTAGTCTGATTGATGGTCTGGGGAATAGCTAAGTCAGGTGCTTCATTTCCACTGATCATGTTGTTACGGTTTCTCTACCTGTTGTGTTTCTGCTGATCCTTGATCCATTTCTATTACGATTAGCCTTTAATCAGATAACCTGCTACTGGTCTCCCAAGGGCCTCGTAGCATCAGTCAGAACTGGATGTAGGTCTGTTTGGATATTTGGCCATCTGACATGAGCAACCAAAAGATTGAGGTCAGCTGCAGATGCAAAACACAATTTCTTTACTGCTACTTCTCAATTGCATGGTAATTCACTATTGCAGAGTTTGGTCTGCTGTTTATTTTATAGACCTGTATTTCTGGAAAGGAAAAGTGAGGTATCTTCTTACAACGTGTTAAATATACGCTGTGCTTTGGACTTAACGCCTGCTGGCTGTTTGGCTGATACATCTAAGGAAGGCAAAGCACAGTGATGAACGCAAGCAAGTAGTGCTACTTACACTGCTGAACTTATCCTCTTGTTGCAAAACCCATCTGAGGCAAGATAGCACAGGGTTACATAATAATAGTAAGGAGTTCTGGAGCATAAACCAATTCGGACTAAACATCCTCCCTCTGTGTGTTCTGATCTGATAATAGCAAACAAAAAGTATTTCTTGGACTAGTTGAAAAAGGCAAAAAGCAATCATATATCCTGGTTTAGAAGAGGAGTAATGTCTCCAAGGTGGACAGGAGGGCCAGTTGTTCATTTGACCTGCTAGCCTCAAGAGATCGCTCAGTTCCTTTGCAAGGCAGCTGAGCATGCAAAAAATACAGACCCACAACTTATGTTAGCCAATATTTGGCTATCGGACATGTGTATTCAGAAAACCTGGCATGTATTATTTCTGCTATAAGAGCCCAAGAGCGAGCTAATATGTGTGGGTTTGCCAAGTTGCCTCTCTCAGGAGGAGAAATAGATTGTGGTTTGAAGGTTGTGAGATTTTTGTGTGTGTGTATGTGGAGTCCTGTTTATTTACAAAGAATGTAAACAGAGCTCTGTTGGCTTGAACAGAGTGGAAACAATGTGCAACAAGCAACTACTTTTCTGATGGTTTTGAGTCTGCCTGCCTAACAAGTACTGTACTAAAAAATCCCCCAAAATTGAATAACCACCAGGCACAATAATCACAGGCACGGCATTTTTTTGGTGTTTTTTTTTTTCTGCGTAAAACACAGAGGCAGAGAAAAATGCAACAGTCCTTGCCAACTCCTTAAATTTTATAATTGATATTTATAGAATTTTGAATTCTTCACACACGTTGCAGTCTGACTGGGTTTGATGTGTCAGTGCTTTGGACAGTTTTCTTTTGGTTTGTGTGGGTTTTTTTTGTTTGGTTTTTTTTAACAGCTGTTGTGTAGAAGACCTAATGGTCCTTCTTTTACTGAGAGTAAAAGAGGATATTCAGCCCATCCATCAGCCTTGATTGCAGCCAAATACAGAATTCTTTAGAGAGGAGCTTGATCGCAGCTGGTTTTTTTTATTATTATTATTTGGTATAATGATGCCATAATTAAAATATAACTGCCAGAAAAAGGCTTGATGCATTTTATAATACCTTTACTTATTTTCTTGGTTCTATGGTTGGTTCCCAGGTCACATTGCCTGACTTCCGAAGACTCCTGCCCTTTACTGCAAGTAGCTCTAGTTGGACCTTCCCCCTGGACAGGTGTGAGCTGCTTTAGGATCTGTCTTCCCAGGCTTCTGCCAGCTCATCGCTGGATTTTTCTAGGGCAAGAGTGTTTAGATCTAGTCCATCCTGTTCTGTGTGGGGTTTTTTTGGTGTTTGTGGTTTTTTGTTTTTTTCTTTCCTTCTGAGTGATTGCTGCTGTCTATAGAAAGCCTAGCTCTAGGTTATCCTACGATGCTTGATCACCCAGCTAAATTGGTCCAATTCTGTACGAGTCAGAAGGAGCTGACAACAATGTTGCCTCTCTTAACTCCTGACAGTTTCTGAAACTTGCTGCTTCCTGGCTATCTGAACTGAACAACTAGCAGTTAATTTGTGTACCATTGGCCACAAAAAGTAATCAATTAATTGATTCAATTACACTCAATTGCAGTGGAGTTTTACGTGCAAATAATACAATAGGAGGGTTTTCCCTAAGCTTTCTCTTCACCCACCCCACCCCAGTCCTCCTTCTTGTCTCTCTTTTTGTTTAGGTACCATCTGCTCACAGTCCTCTGTCATCTGTTTGCTTTGTAATCTGATGTCTTTGGGTTTGTGCTGGTTATTTGAAAAAGTTATTTTAAGTACTGATGCACTGAAAGAGATATGGATTATGGGAACTGTAAGTTCAAGACATGAAAATATGGTAGAACTTCACTGCTTCTGGCTGAGTTCACAAGAGAAGTAATAGGATTTATTGTGATGTAGAAAAAAATGGTCCAGTATAAACTGAAGGACAAAAATGTTAGGGGCTTAAGTTATATTTAACATTGATTAAACAATGACAGTGTCTTTTGTTTATCTTGACTTTTGCAAAACTTTGGGCACTGTCTGCGTTACATCTTGATTGACAAACTGAGGAAGTCTGTGCTAGATAAGTAGACAGTGAAGTGGATTGGAAGTTGGCTAAACTGTTTGGGTTAAAGGGCTGTAGTCAGAAGCACAAAGCCCAGCTGGAGCCAGTACTGCTTGATATCTTCATTCACCAAGCTGGTGGAACAGAGTTTGCACATGATACAAAACTGGGAGGGGCGATGGATGCACCAGAGACTTGCGCTGCCTTTCAGAGAGACCTCGATAAGCTATAGAAATGGGCTCACATAAGCCTCCTGAATTTCTGCACAAGGAAATGCCAGGTCCTGCAGCTGGGTGGGAAAACCCTTATGCACCAGTAAATTCTGGGGGCCAAGCAGCTGGAAAGCAGCTTTGGTGGAAAGGACATGGTAGACAATGCATTGAACAAGAGCTAGCAAAGCTTCACACGAAGTGTTGCTGGCAAGTCAAGGGAGGTGATCCTTCCCCTTTGGTCGGCCCTGGTGAGACACCGGAGTGCTGTGTCCGTTGCTGGGCTCCCCAGTACAAGAGAGCTCTGGAAGGATCTACTGGAGCAGGTCCACTGAAGGGGCCACAAGACGAAGGGCTTGGAGCCCCTGTCATACAAGGAGACTTGTATGGTTACAGTAACTGGGGCTTCACTAGCTTTACAAGAGCAATTCTTTGTCTTTTTTCCTCTAGCTCTTTCTAGAATTCACTTCAGTATTTGATGTTTAGCTTTTTTGTATCTACGGAAGGGATTGAATCTCAGATCTGTAGGCAGACGTGTTACGATGGACCTAAGACAAAGGTAGTTAGTAAGGGAGATATTTGTTGATCATCATCTGTCCTGGATATTTCAACAATGTATGCTATTTCTGATACGTTGAGGTATTCATAGTTAATTATGGTTTTCACCTATTAAATGTTGAAATCTAAAACAAGATTTGAGTTGGGAGAGAGGTGGTTCATTTATTTATTTATTTATTGTGAAGTTATGGCTTTAATTGTGACAGGGAAAGCTTTTTACCAAGTTATATTAATGATGTGATAATTAAACTCCAACACGTGTCTGATAAATTTTTTATGCCAAGTAATACAGAAACTTCCCCTTTTCTTGGGCAGTCTCATCTTTATTCACTGGTAACAAACCCGTCATTTTACTTTCTGTGGAAACTGCTATGAGATAATAACTGTAAGTGCTTCTTCATAATTAAATACTTAGAATGTTATTTTTACCCGTGACTTGTATCTTGTAAGATTCTTCCAGCCCATCTTAGAATGGGAAATTAAAGGGAAAAGTGGAACGCTTAGCTTATCATAGAATCACCAGGTTGGAAAAGACCCACCGGATCATTGAGTTCCACCATCGAGTAGCTCATTGATAGTTTGGCACTGAAAACTTTTTCTTAAAAAGAAAAGAATATGGAATATATACTTTTAAGTGTTCTGTATTAAAAGAAAATGAGAGCTGTTGTATTTTAATGCAAATAGAGATGGTAAATACTAATTCTGAGTGTAGCTGTTAGTGTGGGTGCTGGTGCACAAGGACTTACTTGTAAAATATAGTGTACTACATTTTTCTTAGGATAGAGGAGGGAGCTGGCCTCTTCTGCCAACTGACAGGGGAGAGGGCAAGAGGGAATGGCCTCAAGCTCTGCCAGGGGAGGTTCAGGCTTGACATAAGGAAAAAATTCTTCACTGAAAGGGTCATTAGGCGATGGAACGATCTGCCCAGGGAGGTGGTTGGCTCGCCTTCCCTGGAGGTGTTAAAGTTGTGGGTGGATGAGGTCCTGAGGGGCATGGTTTAGAGATTGGTGGGAATAGTTGGACTCGATGATCCGGTGGGCCTCTTCCAACCTGGTGATTCTATGATTCTATAATAATTAGTGGGCTGCAGCTGATTTTATACAAATGTAAACATTAGTGATTTATACTGTGCACACTGCAAGCATTTGGAACTGTCAACTGGAATGTTGTCTCCTTCCATTTTAGCCCCACCTGTGTGTATTTTGTAATCAGTTTCTTGCACTGATGGACAGGAGGATCACAAGCTACTGAACATAATCTTATGTTGTAGCTTTTCAAGTGGCGCTGGTAGCACACTATATGACCCAGAGTTGGTAGACAATCAAGAAACTAAATAATTCTTGCTAAGTAAAAGTGATTTTTTTGGAAGTGGAATTATACAGATTTCTTAGAGAAAGATATCAACAGGATTTTCATATGCAGAGTGTTGGCAGAGTTCAGTCACAGACTGCTGTGGGGGATTGTGAGGAGTATTTATTATTTTCACTGTAACAAACTTAATATTGTTTAAAAATAGCATTGAGATGGTAAACTAGAAGTTATGTTCTGTAGCGTGGCTTTGCGCTGAGGTTTCCTCTAAAGCCATATGTAAATGGATCATGGTAAGTGTATTAATTGATACATCTAATTGTAATCTTTCTTTTTTTTTTTCTTTTCCCCCAAGCAGTCTTGTCCTTTTTTAACCAAGTCTTCTTTAGCTGGAAATCAAAGTTTTGTATTGTAACACGTCAGTGAAGATTGAAAATCTTAGTTTCTACTCTTTTTTTTTTTGGCATGTTTATTACTGTTGATAGCATTCAATCCTGTAATTTCTTGGTAATGCAAAAATCAGTTGTGGTGTTATTTCACTGCATGCAGTAGAAATTGCTAGAACTTCAGTGGAATACAGAGTGGCTTGTGCCAGATTGGGGGATTTAAATTGCTGTGGTGTAGAGGTGTGGGTGATGTTGACACAGTATGGTGATTTGTTCGGAGTGAATCACTAACTGGATAGGAAGGTGAAAACCTGAGTTTGTAAGTCAGCTTCTCTTTTGTGTGTTGGTTTGACTTCAAAATACAAAGAGAAAAGGCAATTACTGGAAATCACTAAATGCATTATTTATGTTAAGGGGCTCAAAATGTTATGAAATACAAGGAAGAGAGAATAATACTTCTGCTATTGTGATAAATATAGCGTTTGTTGCTATCTTTTTTCTTAATTTTATGAGCTTCACGTTAGGTGTTTGGCCAACGTGTCTAGATATTGCTAATTGCTGCTCCAGTGTTGCTGACAGGACTAGCTTAATTTTTCCAAAATCTCTTGAATATACTGTGTTTTTTCCTTAAGTCATATTTTGCATTGCTTGGGGTTTCTTTTTTATCTTGTGAGTTTTGGGTTGTTTTGGGGGGTTTTGTTGTTTTTTCAAACAGTTTTGGTCAGTCACGCAGTGTTGTGTCGGTATACTTAAGAACCATTCAAGCTCACTTTGAGCTGGAATCCATAAATATAATTAAGATAATGGTTGTGTTATGATGTAGTTAGGTTTGTTAACAATATAAACACAAAAGGGACGTGTTTTATTCACACGAAATGCTAGCATCTCTTTGATTATATGATTGTGATCTGTCTGTTTAATAGTGTTCTTTCAAGTGATATGATTTTTCTTAAAGACTGGGATTCTCAGTGTGAAAGATGCGCATATGATTTCTTTCCAAGAAAGATGACTAGTGGAAAGACACGAGAGATGTACAATCTGAAGAGAAGGATTTTTTTTTTTTCCCAGTTTTTGCTTTTTAGAATGAATGAGACTTCAGTTTTGAGAAATCATGTTTAATGATTTCCTCTAAAGCGTAAATATAAAAGCACATGTAAATGCAATATATCTTTAAAAATGTGTTACATACTTAACTTAGTTGAGTATTTCTTGCCTTTTTTTGACAGAAGAAGCTGAATTTAAAAATTCACTTGGGCTTCTCTTGCAATTAAGACTTGAGCAGTCTGAACACTTCAGCGTTGTTTGTTGATTTTGTTATGGTAGTCCCCTCTGTTGCTGTACCTTTTGTTTGCAAACGTTAAAGCATTGGCTAGAAGAAACAGATACTGACTGAGGCTGGCAAAACTCTGCTTTCGATGAGCTGTATTAGTTTGTACCCACACTGGCTGTAAATACCTGTCTCCATCTTGTACTCCTGTTTCTGGCTTACTTTTACCTAGGTTGATGATTGTAGCATTCTTGCCTGAGGAAAGCTTGATGTATCTCCCTCCAGGACTCATCAGTGATTGTGTTTGAATTGTCTTTAGGGTTTTAGGCAGAGCACCCGAAGCCATTACTCTCCCTCAGGGTCTGATTGTGCTGTCTCTGAAATGATGCCAGCCTAGGACAGTCAAAGCAGAAGGCCTGTGTTTGATTATCAAACACTCTTGTACTCAGACTGCTTTAACTTCAAGGCGATTTTGTTCTTTCTTGCAGCCAGTTTCAGTTTTATTTCTCCATATTATGTGTGAGGTTATGGACCAGAGAGTGACTAATGCAGGGTTGTCATGATTTTTTATTGTTTTTCCACACACTTTGATTTACCTTTTATTGTAACTTGTGCTTTCTTGGATTTTTTTTATATTTAAATGGGAAATAACAATTGTTCTCAAGCTTTTAGCAGATGCTCGCTGTGTGAGTCTGCATGGCTGTAAGGAGCTGAGCAGGGGAGTGTGAGAGGTGCTCAGTTAATGTGGCAGTGCTGCTGCTGCTGTCCTGCTTGGGTCTACGTATCTTATTAGGGAATCAGTCTCTGGTAGAACCTGGATTAAAGATGGATTCATTCTGAGTGTAGTACTAGTTGAGCATGTCCCTTTTCTGTTCCCTTTTGTACAGAATGGCTGATTTCTGGCACAGAAACAAGTATCTAGAGCGCTGCTGATACCTTACACTCTGCCAGCTGTCTCCTAGTTGGATAGTTCCTGGATTTCCAGCTGGCAAATTCTGTAACAGGATTTCGGTGCTAGTGACATGACAAGCTTACCCCTGTTCCTTATGCTTCTCATGGAACTACAGGGCATAAATACCTCTTGTGCATGGTTCTGCGAGCAAGGCTGATCTCAGCCTAACAGTTGCAGCTCAAATGAGTGGTCTTCCAGTCTTCTTCTCCCCTCTGCTCTCCCAGGGTTTCCGCCTCAGTTAGCCGAGGGCATCAGGTAAGTGCCAGAGCCTGAATGCTGGATGGAAGAATAGGATGTGTGAGTGGGATAGTGATTGCACATACCATAAGCTATCAATGTGTTTGTTGCTTTTTGTTTTTTTTTCTAGCATAATGTTGATGTTTAGGCTTTAAAGTTCACCTTTAAAAAGTTCACCTAGGATTACCTTGTGCTTTTTCTAAATCAGTCTTCAGTGTTGCTTTGTGGACTTCTTTATTGTAGTCCCCACTCTTCTAGCTGAAGTTCGTAAACATTAAAGCATTAGCTAAAAGAAAATATTGCAGTTCGAATTTTAGAATTTTAACAGAAATGCTAGCAAAAAAAGAATATGTTGATCTAGGTGAATGCTCATTTATTTTATACAGTAAGAATATCTTACAGTATATTTAGTAATCAAATGCCTAATAGAGTTAATGCATAATTCCACATAACTGGGTGATTTACTAATTCTTCTGATGCCTAGATGCTATGTAGGCAGACATTTATTTTATTTTAATGTTTAGATAGCGAGATTTTCAGACTAGGGTACTGCTTGAGAATTTTGGATTTAATGTACGTTAAAATTAAAAAATAGTAAGAAAAAGTCAACAAGTATTCTTGGGTGTATGGTTCCCGCTCAAAAATCACAAAGTCAGTCACTATTTGGAGGAAGAAGAGCTTACCTACAAATCACAGACTTGTTTGCTTGTGCAGAACTTTTATCACCCAACTCCTTCCAGTTTGGATGAAAGTTGAGACTTCTGGGGTTTTTTTTGCTGGATCCTACGTGTCTGATAGGAACATCATAAACATGATATTTTACCACCTCTCTCCAAAAGTGGTGGATAGCTGGCTGTGTTTGCATTTTGACAGTTTATTTTTACAGTCTCTCTTCAGCATTAATTATTCTTAATTTCTTCTATTTCTCAGTTCAACAACAACAATTCATCTCTGTTGTATAAGACATTTAATTTCTTGTCTCGGGAGTTCTTACTCCTGAGTGTACCAGTGGAACTGGTAGGCTTTTAAAAACATTCTTTTGGTTTGACAAAGTTTTGAGAATATAGGCATGAATATTTTAAAAACTGTGTAAGATGCAACTGTGCCATCAGTATTTGGGTGCATGTTGCGTATTTCAGGAACAGTGATTATAATCCTCCAGAGACAGAGGAGGGACTTAATTCTTAAAAGGGTAAAGGGGAGGAAGGCTGATGTTAACATACATGGACACATTTTGGCTATGAAAGTCAAGTGAGATTTCCACTGGTATTTAGTTTAGCTGTAGGTTAGTTGCTAGTGTAGCATTTTGAGCTGTGAAGATAGCATGTAGAGCACACCTTCTGTAGTGCTTTGCCTCTCTATTTCCAAAAATGAAAATATTAGAGTCATAGAATCATAGAATAACCAGGTTGGAAGAGACCCACCAGATCATCGAGTCCAACCATTCCTACCAAACACTAAGCCATGCCCCTTAGCACCTCGTCCACCCGTGCCTAAGGGGCATGGTTTAATATTGCTAAAGCAAGGCATTGGCAGTCCTGTTCGAATATCAAGTAATGTTGTATTTGGTCTGACATCCTCCTTAGTGTATTATATGTCGCAACAAATGGTTATTTGTGGAATGAGAAAAGGTGTTCTAGTCTGTAATCAGTACTAAAGCTTTTTACATAAGCCAGAGTGGAAAATTCTTCTAAATGCTACTGCTAGGTGAACAGTGATATTTTAAGAAAAGTTTTCTGAATTGAAAGAAAAAAACCCACCGCTAAAAAAAGTCCTAGAAAATTATCTTATATGTATGTTTGCCCATTTCAGTCATCTGGGTACATCGCCTGAGAGCTGGGGATCTGAATGCCATCAGAAACCCGTTTGAAACATGAGAGCAGTCATTATAGCCCATAATAATTGTTTCAAGTTCACTGTGTCCAAAACAGGTTGTGTTTTTGTTGCAGGAAAGATTTAAACTTTAAAGTTAGAACAGTACATAGCTAGATTGCGGCAATATGAAAAGACATTTGATCTAAGGCTCAGTAACCCCAAGAGGCAGGGTTGCCTTGTTGATAGTCGTGTTGGGAGGCAGAAAAAGAGTATTTACAATTCAGCAAGCCTTTGACAAGGTGACTTAGGGAGGGTGATGAAATTTGCTCTCTCTGGAACAGTTCATAAAAAAGAGAGACCTGAAAAATTATAGTTGCAGTGTCACTGGCTAAAAATGTTTCCCGGGTCAGTTTCAGTTTCATTCTGAGAAGAAAGGCAAGACCTGGCAAAGGAACCCTGTTAATTTTGTAAAACCTAAGACTCTTCTATCTCTGGCAAGCTATCTCAGCTCAAAATAGAGTTAATACCCATCTTTGTAAAACTTTCACTAATCTATAGGTTCTATAGATTATTGAAGTCCACACATGTTCCAAAAGAATTTTCTTCTCTATCAAACTTTACACAATGTCAAATTAATCATGTCAGTAAGGATTAGTTAAGATGATGCTGAAACTTAAATGGAATGATGATGTTTTTTCAATACAAGACCGTCCCTACTGTGCAGGCTGGCAGTTTTTGAAGATTACTGTGTTTGTATTTGTTTCAGCGTCCTCACAGGAGAAATGTTGGGGTGAATCACACAGGCTTATTTTAACCTCATAATTTTGTTCTTCGTGAACAATGAACCATGCTTATTTACCCTTTAAGCCGTTTGTACTGTATGTGTTACTGCATAGTTTTTAAGGTAGAATTTCATGGAGGAGATGCTTTATATTGAAAATACACATAAGGAGCACAGTTTTGCAGTTGGCTTAAGCCTATATTTAAAGGCTCACCCTTATCCCAAGCACTTGCTGCTTCTGTTCAACTCTAGTGCTGGTACAGGTCCTTTTGATGCAGTCGGTTGAATCAAGGTTGATCAGCCGCAACATAGTCAGAGAATCAGGGTAGGTTTTCAGCTGGATTAGGGAGCTACATGGTGTAGCAGAGTGAGCACAGATCCAGGCAGAAGAAGTGCCTGGAAATGAGCAGAAGGGAGCACAGTCCCTCTTACTGGAACCATCAGCATGGATCAGCCTAAGTTAATCATAAAGCTTCACTCTGACAGTTTCTAAAGAGTTAATTCTAATAAATATCACTCAGAAGATACACCGAATAATAGAAAATCCAAGAGCTCATTGCCATTGAACTAACTCTCCATCTTCTGTGCATTTTTGTCCACATCATCTTATCCTTGCATTTCCACTCCTTTTGCAACTTGCACGTTGCCCTTCACCTTGCTAGAACAACCTCCAAAAGAAGTGAATAAATGAATGCAGGAGCAGGTGGAAAGTAGGGGGCAGAGCCGCAGGCCTCTCTGTGATTGAGGAGCAAGAGTGACTCTTTCACAGTGGCAGCGAGCTATCGGTTTGACTCTGTACCTGTGACTGAACCACAGATCCACTCTCAGCCCCAGGAAAGGAAGAAGGGAGAAAATGAGCTCTCTGCCACCAGCAAAAGAGTGGAAGGTGATGATTTATTCCTCCTTCTGCTGTGCATAATCTGCGGTTTATTCCATGCCCTGTCTTGAATCAGCTGTATTGCTTGTGGCTTTTCTGTGCACTACTTTTGTCTTGCGAGGCACAAGCATTAACCAGTTTGATTTGCTTTGGGGATTATTTTTCTCAAATTTCGCAGCAGCGAAATGTGCAGCTGGAGGCAGGTGCAAAAAGTGGAGCAGGGAGCATGATCTCTTGCTGTTGTAACGTTAGTACTGATCATACTGACTTGTTCTGGATAGTAAAATGGAGGGATTGCTGAAAAATTTCAGATGAGCCTCTGCAGGAGGGAAATCATGTACAGAAAAGTGCAGTAAATGTAAAATGAAGCTTATGGTAGGGGAGGGAACCTTTGCATCTAGTGATGGGATCTCGTGCAGTTGTTATCAATATTGAAGGAGTAACGGATCCATGGAAGTCACATATCAGTGCTGTAACAGGACCATAAGTAGGATGTTAGGGACTATTGGTAAAGGAATTGTGATCAATATGGAGTGCCCCATGCCTTACATATCGCACTCAGTGTATGCTTGCCATCTCAGAAAGAATATAATAAATGATTGAGGGAAGTGACACAAAATTTATAAAATAGTGAGAGATATGAAAAGAGTAAATAAGAAATATTTTTTCACTGTTTCTTCCAAACAGGAAGCTTGCAGGCAGCTTCTGAGCAAACAAAAGGAAATTGTTCTTTATGTTTGGGCACTTAACTGTGTGAAAGTCCTTGCCGCAGGATGTTAATGTTGAGTTCAAGAGGTGACTGAATAAGTTTATAGGAAAATACTTCACTGAAGACTGTTAAATACAAAGATCCCATTTGTGGCCAAAGAAGCCCTTATGGCTTTGCAGGCAGGGCCAGAGTGTAGCTATCATCATGTGTTTGATCATTACTGTTCTCTTCCCAAGATGTCCACTTTGAGCTACTGTCAGGAATAGGATAACGGATGAGCTGCAACATAGATCTGGCCCAGTGTGACTGTTCTGCTAGCAGAGCTCAAAGCAGCTCCGTGTATTGTTAAGAGAAGCTTTATTGTTGAGAAGATTGAGTACATGTGAAAATGGTGCACGTGAATCAAGACTTCTTCTTACTGAGTGCTGATGGACCATACTTGGTACTGATATTCTTCGGGTAAGAAGAATATTTAGTTGAACATAAAAACATGCAACTGCTGATTATTTTTTCTCTATAGGCAAAATAATGGTTGCATTGTGTTGCAGTTTTTTAACAACTTGGTCAATGTAGATGACTGAATAAAGTATCAGATCTGTAGATATAAAGAAAGGAATGTGTATGGATTTGGCAGTGATCTCAGTAAAAATCACAAACTTGATCTTCTTTTTCTAGAAAGGAATTCTGTACTAGTCCTTTATTGTGAAGACTGTTTTGAAATGGTAGATAGAATCATAGAATTGCTTGGTTGCAAAAGACCTTTGACGTAATCAAGCCCAACTGTGTCTATCCACTGCTAAACTGTATCCCTGAGCACTTCATCTACCCATCTTTTAATACCTCCAATGACAGTGACTCAATCACCTCCCTTGGCGGCCTGTTCCAGTGCCTGATAACCTTTTGGTGAAGAAATTTTTCCTGATGTCTCATCTGAAACTCCTTTAGTGCAATTTAAGGCCCTTTCCACTTTTCCTATCACCTGTCACATGGGAGAAGAGACCAACACCCACCTCACTCCAACCTACTTTCAGGTAGTTGTAGACACTGATAAAGTCTCTCCCCTCAGCCTCCTTTTCTGCAGGCTAAACAACCCCAGTTCCCTCAGCTGTCTCTTATAAGGCTTCTTCTCCTGTGTCTCCACCAGCTTCATTGCCCTTCTCTGGACACACTCCAGGACCTCAGTGTCCTTGTAGTGAGAGGTCCAGAACCTAACACAGTATTTGAGGTGTGTCTTCACCTGTTCCGAGTAGAGAGGAACAATCACCTCCCTGGTCCTGCTGGCTGTGCCATTTCTGATACAGGCCAATGATGCCATTGGCCCTCTTGGCCACCTGGGCTGCTGCTGCCTCATGTTCAGCTGCTGTCAACCAACATCCGCAGGTCCTTCTCTGCCGGGCAGCTTTCCAGCCATTCTTCTCCAAGCCTGTGGTGCTGCACGGGGTTGTCGTGTCCCAAGTGCAGGGCTCTGCACTTGGCCTGGTTGAACCTGGTATTGCTGATCTCAGCCCATCTATCCGGCCAGTTCAGATCCCTCTGTAGAGCCTCCCTACCCTCAAGCAGATTGACACTTCCACCCAGGAAGTTGTTGAAGCCATTTCAGGTGCTAAGCAGAAGACCATAACTATTTTCTCCCTAATTATTATTGCTTTCAACATGCCAGGTACAGAATAAAGAAGAAATAAACTTGTACCTTATTTTTGAAATGTATACAGAAGTTATAAAGGAGTTCTGGACTGTTTCCCTCCTACTCTCCAAAATGTTTTTGATACTCTCATCCAGCTTTTTACATCTTTTAAATAGAATTTCTAGTTAGGTGTCTTCTCTATTTTGCTGGAGGGTTTTTTGCATGAGTCAGATGTGCATTAGTAGTTCTCACTGTTTTAATTAAAGTGGCAGAGTTGTTGAATCCTTATCAAGGCAGACAGAGGTGGAGGGGACAAAATGGAATAAAACCTCACATCTCATCTTGATTCTTAGGTTAATCATCCAGAGTGTCTAAAGACATAATCGCATAATGCTTTTAACCACCTACAGAATATTGTAACATAGGTAGTGGTTTAATGTCTGAAGCAAGAACAAGCACGAACAATATTTAAATTCCAAAATGAAAATTTCCAGGTTTTCACTGTGTAAAGAACTTGTAAAAGCAGGGTATGTAATCCTATGTTTTCCTAGTTTTAAAGTTTTTTTTTAATTTCAGTTTGTTTTGGTATTTTAGGCAGTAGACTGGTAAGCAGGTGCAAGAATTTTTGGTGACAGTAGCAAGGTAATTACAGGATACGTGAGACAGATGCAAGGTCCTGAGGTTCATACAAAACTGGGCAAACCTTTTCAGTGCTTAGCTGGTTTTGTGGTTGCGTTACCTATATGTGGTATACATTGTATATCTATTTTTATAGAAATAGACTGGAAATACATACAGAATCAGTGAAGTCATGATATTTGGAGTCTTTCTTTAATGTTTAGAGAAACAAAGCCAGAAGAATTTTAGTTCTTGAAATCAGTTCACTTGTCTTTCTAATTTGAGCAGTTACTAAATTAACCTCAGGGCTTAATATTAATGTGTTTAGGTTGCAATCCTAATTTTGAGTTGTTTTAAAAACTGAAAACTTCAAAATTTTAGCAGTTCTCTTCTACTCTTTATTCAGTCTTTTGCTTCTGTTACAGTTGAGAAGTTTTGAGCTACCATATACCCTGTTCCTACAGATAAATGGGATCCATCTTGAATTAAAATAGATTCAGCTGCTGCTTTCCTGTTTTCTTAGCTGCTGTGTAAATCCATTCTCCGTCTCTTGCATTTGGTAACTGGCACCACACCTGCCTTGTTATTTATGTGTGCTTCTGATCTTCGTGATCGTTTCTCTTTTCTCATAGCGATTTGACTGGAGTCTTGTAAGCTAACTTAAGTCTTCTTTGCCATAGTGCAGCTGTACAATTTTTGGTTGCACCAGTACGCTAATTTATTTACTGAAAGCCTTGCTCAGTGGTGCTCTGTTTATCTGGAGCTTTAGAAAGATTTTAAAATGCTGAACATAACCCTTGTATAAAAGTGTTGCACCGCTCCCCTTTTTGTAGTAAAATGAGAAGGCTCTTCTATAAGGTTAGTCATGAAATTTTGCCACTTTTCAGATTAGTGACAAATCTAATTGTTTTGCATGGAAAATGTGAATTTATTCTACTTGCTTGTCTTTTTTGGAACTCTTCAAAAAAGATGCAATTACTGTAAATTTAAGGAAATACAAGATTCTTTAATATCTTTGATTTTTTAATAGGCTTGATACTTTCTTAAAAAAGTACAGTGTTAGTGCAATGCATTTTAAGGTCTTCAAAGTAAAACCAAATATCTCAAAGAATTATGAAGTTGTAACTTTATTAATGCTTTCTTGAACCCAGGCTTGTTTAGAAATCTGAGTTTAAGAGCCGTATAAATTAAGTGTAGGATAGCTGCTAAAAGAAGCCCTCTGTCCCTGGCTTTGGGAATGACGTGAATGTCAGCTGTGCCTCTTGAGTGCTTCTCTGTCCTTAATGGCTACATAGATTATGTGCTTACTTTTTTTTCCTTTTTCTTGGAAAGGAAAGTCTGAGTATAGTAAAATGCAAAAATCAGTTGTAATCAGACTAGAAATAAGTATTAAGCAAATTTTTGCCTTGCATGTCACTTCCATTTTTCTCACGTCTGGAATTTTGTGGATGATAGTTCCTTATACTCTGCTAAGAGATCCCTTTCACCACTGTGTACGTGCAGTGCATGCTGCTCGAATATTGCACCCACTTGTCAGCCTAATTTTTTAATGTTTTTAAATCTGAATGACAGTTCATGAGCAGTGCTGAAGAGTAAGGCTGTACTCAGCTGACCAGTTTGCAGTTTTGAAGGGAGGTGGTGTAATTTTGGGTTTAGGGTACTGTACAAGTTGTGTAACTCTGGACTGCAGTTTCTTCCTTCTGCCACAAAGAAGAGAAAAAAATATCCTTATAAAACTATAGTTTAATTAGTTGTGTTTCATTAGAGACTTTTTTTCCTCACAGAAATTAAGGCTATTTTTAACTCATTTTTTACACACTGTTCTACAGTATTGTTACAAAGAGCCTTCTCTCTATGTCAGTCTGTTGACTGTCAGGCCCTGCAAGTGATGCTCTATTTTAACAACACTTGATTTTCGAGAATACGATGTATTGGCGAGTGACTTAAACTTCAGCTTAGGTTGTGCACAGACTTCGAATAGTTCTATCTATATCCAGAAAATGCAGTGATCCTCTTTCTTAGGAGAACAGGTTGTTTTTTTTTTTATCCATCTACAAAATTGAAGTCTAAATTGGGTGCCTTCACATTATATTTGAGTCATTTTCTTTGCTGCAGTAGTTTCTCTCCCCTCATTTCCTAATCTAATCAGGGAGAGAATCTGTAATATAAGCATTAGGTCCTTCAAAAGTCCTCAGCTTCTTATGTTCAAAGGTGGCATCACCACTTTTCTGCTGTTGTGCTGACAAGGCTGCCAATATCTGTAGTGGTGTCACCTTACTGCGTAGGTAGAAGTATGTTGTCAAGGCTTTAGTGGACCTGAGAGTGCAATGAGGGGAGCACCCCTTGCTGTGCTTTGGTGTGTAGCCCAGGCAGGCTGTACCATCATACCCAGTATATCTGTGCCTAGAGCTGGCTGTACTCACCAGCGACTGCCTGCTCAGGCCCTCTGACACGTACTGTGCTCTACCAAACTCCCTGGGACCCAGCGCCGGAGAGGAGTGCAGAGATCTTGCCCTGCGGGAGGCTGGTGGATGTGCTGGTGAGCAGGGACCGGAGCTGAGCCTGAGGGCAGTGGCAGAAGCACAGCAGCCAGCCTGCTGGAGTCATTCTCCTCTAGGGAATGTGGCGATATTGGGCTGAGGTGGTTGTCATTGAGGAAGTGCTGAAGGGCGCCCAGGGGAGAAACAGAGATAAAGTCAAGTCTGTGAGCCTTTATCTGAAGACTTCCATGTTGTGTGTCTGCAGAAGGATCATTGTTAGAACTGTACCCAACTGCTTGGTCTGTCACCTGGGTGGGTACAGGGTTATCAAGAGGGTGATTTTCTGAAATAACTTTGCTATGCAAATCATCAACGTTATTGCATACCTTATGCTTTTACTAGACCAGAGTGGTTAGAAAAACATCTTTGGGCTCAGACCATTTTCCTCTGCTGTAACAAGAACCAACTTATTGTTAGTCCTGATGAAAACCTCTGAGCCTGGATGCTAGTCTGCTTTTCATTCCCAGTATCAAGAACTATTAATTGAAAGATCATTGCTTTTCTTGGTAAGCCTTATTTCCTTAGCCCTTTAGAGCTTTATTGCCACTGTGGTGCACTTGCCAGTGGAGGCTGAGTCCTATAACAGATGCCGGGTGTGTTTGTGTTTTGAGGTCTGGCTATTTAAAGTTTCAATCAAATGGTTCCACATCCTACCATTCAGGATAACTTATACTGTTTTAACTATGTAATTATTTGCAATGTTTCCAAAGTATTGTGGATTAGTTGGAAAAAGTAATGGTGCTAAAAGGTTAAGAGCTGTTTGTGTTAGGATTTAGATTTAAGGCATTCTGAAGCACGGCCTTTGAAGTTAAGCTGGCAGAAGAGTGTGCCCACATCTATAAGCTTTCAGTGTGGATTAAAACCTGTATTCAGATATGTTTTGATTTAACTACAGTCGCTGTCCTGGCAGGACTGAGGGCACAGTCTGCTGGTTTGAAAGCAGACTTGAAAACCTGTCACTTGCTGTTCTATTCATAGAGTCTTGCAACAGTAGTTTTAAAAATTAACTGTCTTTTTTGCTTATTTTGAGAGGCTAGTTCTGCAAAACATGACCCCCTCTGGTTTGTGCTGGTTATTAAGCTGTAAAAACGTAATCTGCAGAGTGCATTTTTTAGAAAAGATTTTAAATTTGTTACTATTTTCAATATTTTTTTATATTCCTCCAAAGACCTATGTTCCAGATCTGTTTTCAGTCTTTTGATTTAGAGGGAAAACATGGTGAAACACTTTGTTTGTAGCCATGTTCTCTCTTTTTGACCTTAAGTATTTAACTTCTTGCCCAAGTGTAGTGGGAGATTGACCTTTTGTGGAAGATAAACTTTTTGTGGAAGACAACAGTTGAGAATCCTGTTGAGTGTCAGACTATCTGAAGAAATATCAGTCTAGTACTAGAGTTCTCATTTGCTTAAATGAGCAGCTGCTTTCAAACTAGAATTGTTTCATTTATTCATTTTTATAGATCTTAATGATTCTTAAAGATACTTTACCTAGACATAGGTAAATAACAGGCATCTCTGAGAATAGTGATTTTTCTGTACAGAAATAGCTGAAGGGAAAGTGACTTTATTACTGGATTAAGCTGCAGCCTGCTACTGTTTTGCAGGGTCTTTATTTTAAATATATTCTTATCGCTTGAAAAATAATAAATAACATTATGAAGGCCAGGTCTCCTATGAAATCATAATTAAATGAAAATGAAACATACTATGCTACAAAATTTAATGAACATTTCAATATCATTCTGGTACAAACATATGAACGATTTCTACCAATTGATAAATTGCCTGAAGCAAGTCCTGTAATATCTTCTCTAGACTGCTTAGCTGAAATCTCCTTTAAGCTTGGAGCTCTCTGGCCTGCACTGACTGAGCTGATTCCAGACTTTTGTGAGTAACAGTGAAGCCCAAGAGTAATTATTCTCATTTACCTTTGCCTGTTGTTGCTACAATATTTTTAGTTCAGCTGTTCCCAGATAAGCGTTTTTTGTGAAGAAAGCTTTATTTTGCAATATGTTCATTTAATTATGTTCTTGTTCTGGGAGTGGAAATTTTTAGTTATTGCTGAGATTTAGGTAGCCATGTCTCTCAGTTGTAGTTTTCTCCCCTGCCAATGGAAACCACAATTATTTTAATAAAGTTTGTTCATTTATTAATATAGCTCTCATCGTTCATTTGAAATGAAATACCTGTTTTTAGTACTTAGCTAATGTTTCCCTGCCGTTGTTGTAGAGGGAGTTGAAGATTTGAAAATTAGGTTTCTAATAGTCTCCTCCCATTTCTAAATTAGGTAGGTACATCTTATCTTTGGGGCATATGGCTTCAGAATTTTAATGAGGAACGCTATTCCCTTTTAGTTTAGTTTGTAGTATCTAGTGTTTTCATGTTAATACTTTCTTCCTGTCAGCGACAATTATTATTTCTTTAAACTTGAATTTCTATGGATTTGATGACCTGAAGTCACAGGTTGTATTGATAAATTGTGTATGTTCTTTTTCAGGGACATGACACCTGGGTGGTATCTTTGAGCTAAACATAAAATAATCTTAAAGAACGTGTAGTCTCTGCAAAATGATGTAAAGTGTATGTTTTATGGGGCTGTTTTGATGTTGACTCGAGCAGAGCAAGTGCCTTTGCTAAATATTTTTAATTTCAGGTCTCTTTACAATTCTAAAATCTCATTCATTTAGATTTCACGAGATATGTAATTATTTTTATGTAAAATGATATCTTGAAAGGAAATGTCATTTCTTTTTAGATCTACTGATGAATCTACTTCTATTCAAAGATGTAATAACTCATACCATAATCACACTCTCATTAGAAAATAATTAGGCAGCTCTGCTGAGTCCCTATTGTACAAGCCAGTCATAGACCTAGGATGTTAAAGCCAAGAAAATCAAAATGAGCTTTGTTTTCCAGAAGATACAAAGAAGTTTATTTTGGTTATATTATCTGGCGAAAAATACGTGTGTTTCTTTTCCTTTTTATCTTGGTGGTTCTTGGACAAAAACCTCTATGAAGCCTAGTTCACTGTATTCACACCAGCATTTTAGATGTCAAAACAACAAATGAGATTCCACCTAGATAAATGCTAGTGATACGCAATGAAAAATATTGGAAACTTTTCAAATAAAATGCTGGATTCTGAGGTGATAATCATTATTTAGGGAACTGCCAGTGAATTATGTGTTTCATAAAAGCATCAGCTTTGTGTTCAACAAACAAGTGCATGATTAGGAACGAAGAAGGAACAATATGGTAGAAAACATTAAGCCAAAATGTAAGCCTGTCGTTCGTCACCTTTGGAACATTGCATAGAAGCACGACAGAGTTTAGGCATGAGCGAAGAGAATGATCTTGAATTATGGAGCAACTTTCCTGTCAGGAAAGACAAAGTTGAGTAGGACTCTTCAAGGCTGATTAACAGGTCACAGAGGGACATACAGTAGCAGTCTGTTAAATTGTGAGCCCGGCAGGGTGACTGCAGAATGACTGTTCACAGGTGCTTTCAGGAAAAGAACCAAAGGATGCCAGTTGAAGCTGTGAGGTGGCAGATGCAGAACAGGCGAGATGATCGTTTGTAAAAGGAGTCAGTGCTCTGGAATTTTATGCCATAGTATGTGGATGGTTGCGGTTTCCGTGTGATCAAGGGGGAACTGGATTGATTTGTGGAATGAATATCAGGTGGGAGTTACTGGTGGCCCCTGAGCTGCTGTTTGTTGGAGCCAGAGGGCTGCTTGGCTGAAGGAGGACACCTGTGTGCTTTCCTTGCTCTTATGCTTTTCCTTGGATGTCTGTACATGGCTGCTTTTCTAAATATAGGATACTGGCCTGTATGTATCTTTAATCTGCCTTAGAAGAGCCCTTCTAGGATCGTTGCATCAAGTTCTTGGGTCTGCTCCTTTTCCATGGGATTTCTGTCTCAAGAAAGACAATGCTTTTTAATTAATATTTATAACTTGAGACATTTTATTTGGAAGAAAGCCTCTATGGGTGAGAAAGAGGGTAGGGCTTGACTCTTGTGATAGACTTCGGATACTGTCATATGGCATAGGAGAGAACCACAGATACTTGAAGTAAACAGTATGTTTCAGATCATGCAGATCAGGGATTCAAACCTGACTTTGAGATTCTTTCCCAGACTGTCTGTAAGTAAAGAGAGTGTGTCTCACATTTCTATTGAGAAATTCCAGACAAAAAAGTACTTAGTAGTAGTAGTTATTTTCAAATCATTTTAACTTTGAAAGAGTATTCTGAGAAAGTCTAACAGAGGCGAGGGAAACTACATGTCATTTTTTTCTTCTTTGTTTAAGAGTCTCTGCAGCATCTACCACCCATATTTAAATAAACTCTAAAGGTATTTTCCATTTTGTCATTTTATAGTTAACTGTCTAATAAAGTTCTTTTGGTGTTGAAAACATTTTTGAGGCATGGTTGTTTGATCTTTAGATGTTTGAATGTGTCTCCTGATGTTACGCTTGGTGCTGAAAGCTGGACATTGGCATTGGTTGGTTGCCCTGATAGGTGGTGGAGTTTCCATCCTTGGAAATAGTCAAAAGAAGACATCTGGACACAGTCCTGGGCAGCTGGCTCTGGGTGGCCTTGCTGGAGCAGCAAGGGGGTTGGATCTGACAACCTCCAGAGATCCCTTCCAACCTCAATCCTTCTGTGAGTCAATGAAGGCTAATTGTGTGGCTGTACATGACTTGTATTCAGGAAAAAAACCCTCAAACTCAGCATAAAGCCAACTAGACTTGCAAGGCAGTATTTTTACTGTGATATTTTTACAGGGAATTTTTTTGCAGGGGGTGGGGAGGGGGGGTAGAATATGACAGACCTGCCATCCTGTTAAAAGAATGGGAGTACTGAAGGTTAGATTGGCTTTCCTTTGTTTCAAAATGTGTTATTAAAAAGCCTTTGTAGTCTTATATCATGGCTTTCTGAGGATAAGGCTTGTCTCGCGCTTAAAGGTTTAAATTAGATTGTTTTCTTCACAGTACAGTTCAAGAATACGTGATTTTATTTACTTATGAAATAGAGAGCTTGTCTGTCTTTTTGATTGAAAATGGGGAGAAAAGAATATATTGAATTCCACGTATGTGTGTTTCCTATACTGTGATCTCGAGGCTAGTAATATAAATATTCTTAGAGTGCCTGATAGAAACAATCTGAGAATTCTTTAAGCCACTTAAGCCAGTCTACAGGTCTCCAATGAAATCATAAACCTTGTATATATATGTTCTCTGCCCCATATTATATAAATATTACTTAAGCTCTTTTCCTGCTTACATGGAACCTATATTGGTAGTAGAAATCTGGGCCAGTTTCCATGGCAATGTGGTGGCACTGGGAGAAAGGCTGATGCTGTGCAGTGGTTGGTATTTTTATGCAACGGAAGAGATGCAGACCTACATTTTTAGATAGGAAATTTATTTCAAGGCACAAAAACATTTAACGTTCTTCATAAATCTGTTGAAAAAGTGTATCTGTGTAACAATGAAAATTGAAACCTATTGTTTACTGTTTGCAATAGAAGATTAATTTCTGTTTTTATCTAACATTACAGAATGGCACTGTTAAATATATACACAATTATTACTGCTGTATTTGCATGGAAAAAGCAAGGAGTCTTCTGTACCGAGGACAAAGGAAGTTTTGTACTGGGATGAAATGGGGTCAAAGTAAACTGAGTTTTGGCTTAGTCTCCTGGCCTTTTCCATCTGACTTTCACTATCTGAACTCTTTAAAAATAATTTTCACAAAGGTCTTTGAGGACTTCCAGAAAAATCTCGTTCTTTTTTTTGTATTTCAATCCTGTTTTTCTGGTTTTATTTAGCTTCTCTGGGTTGTCAAAAGGTAATCCTCGTTTGTTTGTTCTTTCAACCCTCTGTTATCTGTCAGTGGTGCTTAGTATACCTTTTCAGCTTTTTGCAGCATCATAGAGATGGGGAGAGCTCTGACACCAACTCCTGTATTTTCATTTTTCCTCACTCTGTCACTGTGAATGGTAAGGAAGCCAGGCCTCCCATGTCCCTTACTTCCTGCAGACTGTCCAGTAGTTCTGCACAATTGCTTCTCCTTGTATATTTTTGCTTGCATTTTTGTATTCGGTGTCACTAATATTTGTTCAAGAAGTAGTTGTAGCTTATACACAGATACCTAAGGGGAAGTCAGTAAAAATTAGAAGAATTATGGACACTATTTTACCAACAATCTTCCATGTATTTGTGACGGTTGTTGGTAGGGGATAGGCTGGATAGGTGGTGTGTGATGTGGTGAAGAATGTGAAGATTGTGTTTAAGATAAATAAAAAATGCTATTTCTTATGATACTCCCTAGAAATCATATCTGTGGAGAATTAAACCTACAGTAGTTGAGATCTTCAGGTAGTTATTGTACTTTGTTATTAATGAAAAGGTTAGGTACGAGGAAGGCATGATGATGTAGTGGGGAGCTCTCTAGAAATGCTATATGTTCTTTTGAGTACCAAGAGTCACTAAGGGAAGGGATATCTAAAGCCTACAGTTTCTCTTTTGTCTTCACTGGGATTAGGGTGAAGCTTTGCTCGTCTCTTTGCATTACTCTGTGCCTCCTGCATTCCAATGCACTTGCTCCACTTTGGTGAAATGGGATTTTCTGAGAAGTCAGAACCTTCTGAGAAGATGATGCCAGCTGGAAGCAGTATTCTTAGTAATTGTGAAGGGCTCTATTCATCCCAGTGAATCATCATCAGTGCCTCATCCCTGGAAACACTCAAAGCCAGGTTGGATGGGGCTCTGAGGAGTCTGATCTAGTTGAAGATGTCCCTGCTCTCTGCAAGGGGTTGGACCTTCATGGTCCATTCCAATCCCAACCATTCTATGATCTGTCTTTCCTGACCCCAGCACTTTACAGTTAGTATTTATCTGGTGTAGCCTAGCAGGAGTTCATCAAATATCTAAAGGTAACTGATACATCCTAACTGGGATTCTGTAGAAATCCACATAAATCACATGTTCATGTAGGAATATTAGTCTCTTCCCTGTGTCTGGCACCTGCACTATCAATCAGGATTAAGCTCGGAGGCTTGGCTGCGTTGTCATGCTGATGATTTAAAGATGTGTCACTTTATAGTGAGAATATCTCCATCCCATCCTGCAATCAGCATGTGTTTCAGCTATCATCTTTTCAGAGGTTTAGTGTATCGAAGCTGTAAGTGATAGCCTGTATGCACCATGGCACTGACTGCACAAACACATCTTCATTCAGGAACAGAACAACTTTGTCTTCAGTAGCTATAGATACATAAGGTGACATGGCCTGGTGTGGTTTCAGTTAATTTCAGTGCCATCTCTTTGAAACACAGTGGTTCAACTGTGTGTTTCCTTCAGCTCTGTTGCACTGAGGTTGTTGACAGCTTACGTAGCTTCTTGAACACTTCTCTGAGGCTTGTCAGATAACTGGGCCAGTGCCAGGGTAGGCTTTAGCTGGCTCTGGCACTGACTCAGCTTAGTGAATGTCAAGGCCATAGATTGTAGTGTGTCTTAGTTTTAGCACCCATCAAGTGAGAAGCCACCACCATTAACACCTTAATGTTTCCATTTTCAGCATTGGTAAACTTAAAATGTTCCTTGGACCTCATTTTCTCCTTGAGGTATGTCCTGGATTTGAAGTCATGCTGTCACAGTCCTTTACTGTCATTAAGACTCAGCATTAGAGTGTTTCTGTTATTTACTGTGCTGTGCCAATTTTCCTGGATATTTGACTTTTGAAACCTGGAATTGGAAAGTTCTTCAGTTGTGTGAACAGTTCTGAGTAGTGATCAGGTGGTGGCACCGTTGTCCTCCCCTGAGAAGCCTTGGGGTAGGGTTGCTCATGGAAAAGAGGTTACTTCCAGGAGGCTATTGACTCTGGTTCATAGTTGCTGTCCACTTCCTGTTGTAAACTAGGTACAGAATTTGCCTTTACATGATGAACCTCCTTTCCGGAGGTTCACAGTTCACTGACCTGGTGTGGGAAGCTGAAGTCACAGCATTCTGGTATCAAGACAGGATTTGGAAAGATCTCAATCTAGGAGGTAGGTGCATCCTTACAGTTGCATCTTCCCTACGAGGGGAGAACGTTCATCTGGGATACCACGACAGCTGGCATTCTTTGACTGACTTCCCACCATGGATCAGAACAGGAATATTCCAATAAGTGAGTCATCCAGCATCCATGCTGTGAGCATGCCAAGCTGGGATGAGTCAGACGGTCTGATAACCCTTGTTCTCAGACTTGCTGACACAGAACAGATTCTGAAAACCTCATCAGGAATTGTTGTGGTATTTGATATCTAAAACTGCTTCATCCAAGCCAGTTGAACCAGCTGGACAGGACTCGAAAATACTGAGATGACTTCCCTTACTCTCCTGAGGCAGCTGCTGCATGTTGGAAGATCCAGTCAAATGGAAGGACCCTCACCTGCACGTTTCAGACAGAGTGGACGGGTCCAAAACAGGCTCTACAACCAACGAGACATTTAAAAGTATGCAAAGAAAAGTGAAAAAAAAAATTCAGATATTTAGGCACTTAAAAAAAAGATGATTTTTTTCTTAGGGAACCGAAGTTATTGTTGTCTTCTAGATCAACTTAACAAACAATTATCCAAATAAAAAGTGCTGCCATGTGTGTGAACAGTACCACCTCTATGCCACCACCTCTATGAAGGCAAGAAGACAGAAAGACCAAATAAAGGTCATGAATTGCCTGGTGTATTATCCGAGAAGATGATGAAGGTGGCCTCATTGAGTCAGTCTTACAGTGTGAACGTTCTCATTTTGGAGATGAAAAGCCAGTCTCTTCTGGACTGTAATTCAGAGCTAAAGAGTGACTGTGTGCTTGATTCCTTCTCTTTTCGCCTCTATGAAAGTGTACCTCCTAAAAGTATCTCCCAAATATAAGGAAGCTCAGCAAAGCCAGAGAGTAGATCTAAGCAGACCAACAAGGATATGCCATGTTTGTGGTTGCTGGCAGCTTAATTCCTGGTCCTAGTTTGGCCACGGTCAGTGTCCAGGTTTCAAAATTGTGTTCTTGCGTATGATAATCCCAGGTACAGAAGAGTGGATGCTAAAATTATATTCACTTCCAGGTATATGTGCAGCTCTCAAAGTGTTAGAGGCCATATTTTAAAATATGGCATATTTAAAAGCAGCTGCTCATTATTTATCTGTGTGTGGGTGTGGAATGAGTGTTTGTGAAAAACGTATGTCAGTAGTTTTGCCATTTTCTCGCTTTTGATTTCTGCTGGACTTCACAATCACCTTGCTTCTGTTATGTGTTTCTGTTGTGAAAATGGATTCTTGAATTGGTGTGTACAAGCTCTATATAGAGAGAAAGTCAAAGCAGGCGTCTCATATTTTAATTATGGCCAGACATCCAAAATGGAAGAATTTTAACTTTTTAATACTGGCAAAATGTTTTTTTCTGATAGAAATATTTGCAACTTAGGTCCTATATTTAAGGTAAAGTTTTCAAGTTGCTTGTTTGGCTTGTTTTTATTATTTACTGCAGTGCAAACCCAGGTACTTTCATAAAATGTTAACAGAACTGTGAAGAGATTTGTTGAAGTCCTGGTGGAGTTCTGTGGAGATGTTACTGGCATTTCGAAGTCTGGGAGGAGGGTTTTGTGTTTTTAGAAGGATTGAGATCAGTCTGTCATGTTGACAGACGGTCTGTCAGTGAAAAGGAGTTAAGATTGTTAATATAAAGGGCTCCTGCAGAATGGACTATGGCACAGGTCATTTGAACTTTCATGTGAAGAGTTCCACCTTCTTGAAACCAGGATTAGTGAAGTGAAGTTCTGTGCCGGCAGAGTTCTGGCTATGGCATTCAGAATTTATCGCTGCAGTGGTGTTTTGTATCTGCTGCAGTTGGGGAGGTTTCTCTAATTGCTGACTGAGTCATGCAGCCTTATTCCTTCAGACTCATACAAAATCCTTGTCTGCTTGCCCTTTTCTCATTGCCCTGTAGAACTGAGCTCCCAGACACCATCCAGAGCGTGATGCATTTGCACTGATGGGATGAATGGGTCTTCCAAACATTAATGAAGCATAGAAGTGAAAAATGCTGTTTTGCCTTGAGATGATCACGTGAGGTCAAGATTGGATTTTATCAGGATGCCTTTGAGGAGGAGGAAAAAGGAAGAACTGTTTGCTGCTGACTGCATTTGATATTAAATGAAAGGTTACTGTTCCTATGAAACGTTTTCTGCTAGGCTGGTAAATAGGTAAAAAGGGATGGGAAATACTGCATTTGTTGATTTACTCCTCATTCTACTGAAGTTCGTCACAGTTGTCTTCATATGGTTTCTAACATATATAAGTGGAAAATATACTTCTTGTAGTGTGTGTATATTTATATTAATTGGCTTGTACTGATAAACAAAAAAGAAGTTTCATAATTTAGGTATGAATTCACATTTGAATCCATCTTTAACTTCAAAGGGTTGTTAACTTAACATGTTGTTTGTTGCCAAATTAAGCTAAATCTACTAGATCTTGTAGGGGCAGGTAATCCTCTTGGAGAGCAGAGGGTGTTTCTTCTCCTTCCCTTTCAAAACTTGTAAATTTGTTGCTAGTGGCAACTGTAAGATACTGAAGCAACAGCAGCATGTTTTCTGATTATATCTTATTAATAGAAAGACTAGAAACAGTATAATTTAACATGCCAAAGAGAAAGTCAGAAATTAAATACTGCAATGCAACATGCCAAAGGAAGGTTAGAAATTAATTTCCATTTATACACTTGTGAGTCATTCTTTTAAAAGGAATCCATCACACAGCTTGGCCATAGTCAGAGAGGAAAAAGAAGCCAAACCAAACAGTGGCTATTCTGTTACCATGTGCCAGTGTTTCCTGTCAGGTCTTCTAACCAGTCAGAAGTAGAGGTGCATATGCAGGGAAATGGAGGAAAGAGCTGTGCAGTGTGAGGACTCCAGTTCCAAGTGGATTTGGAGAAAGTGAAGCTTCATATGTAGTTTAGGACACTGGCTTAATATCTCACTAGGTTTTCATTGTTGCATCTGAGCAATGTTCCTTATCTAAATTACTTCAGGTGGAGATTTCATTTTGGCATCTGTTAGGATGTGTATGTAAGAAGCTCTGTATTCTGCGTTGGTCAGTGCATATTCCGTGGAGGTATGACAGCTGTGTTTCTCTCCTCTTTGGCTTTTAGGAATTTGTGCATTTTGGTTTTGTACCTTTCTCAGCCTTTACAACTTGACCCATGTTTCCAGTTACCAGTAAAGTGCAAGCTGCTGAGCATACATCTGTTTGAGAATAAATTTTCATTTGGAATTGACCTTCAGAGCTTGAAACCCCTTACTTCTGGGGTATTAGTGTAATGTCAGAGAAAGCCTGAAAGAGCCACCTTCTGTAATGTATACAAATCTGCCAGACCTTACAGCTTCACGTTGCATGTGGTTCAGTGTTAATGGCAGGCAGCTCCTGATTCCCCTCAGCTCTGCCTTTGGTGATGTGCTTCCCCTGCTCGCCTTGCCTGTGGTGTGGCTGCAGAGTGAGGGAGCCCGGCTCATGGGTTCATCATCCATTGTAATAGCAAGATCCAGCACTGAGGTGAGCGAGAAGCAGTGTGGTGAGGAGCAGAGAACAAGAAGCGTTAGGTGCTCTTTGCTCTAGCACTCTGTGCTGTGCTGGGGTGACAGCATGATCAACCTGCAGTACTAGCTCCTTGAAATAGGATTTATTTATAATACCTGTTGTTTTGAATGGAAGAAGGAAGAGTTCTTTGGCATTTTACTCTGACGTTGGGTATACGTTGAAGCTCAAGGTCACCTCCGGAAGGCATGAAATGACAAATGACAAGTTCATTCTCTCTCTTGCTATTCCTTTGAGGTTACGGAAGCTACTATGTCTCAGCTTGCTCTGTTGCAGGAGAGGTTTCCACTGGTGCTGTGCTTGATGTCTGACCGCATGATGGTACCTCTCGAAGGGATGTTAGCAGTCCCAGGAGGAACGATAATTTTGTTTGATAATAACCAGAGGTAGAGACTGTTTCGTTCATGTAACGTGGCAGCAATGTCTCTTTTTATGCACATATTTTTTTAGAATTGGATATTACAGTATAGTTCTGCACTAGTATAAGCACACAGATATGTTCATGTGAAGCAAAGCAGCCTCTGGAAGTTCACATAATAATCTATTTGAGTTATTTTAAAACATGTCTCACTATGCTCTGTTCCCTTCTGGATTTACAGATTTTTTTTCTCAAAACGGTTAGATGACCTCTGCAATAATAAAAAATAATTATAATACTAAATTGGAAATATTTTTCATAATAGCTATTAAAATTTAAAATTAGTCACAATTATAACAAAGTTAAAATCTTACTTGAAATATGCATCTTCGTTTTGTTCCCCAAGCAAGAACTTGAGGGTTGTTTTGATCTTTCTTGTGCTTTTGTTGTGTGTTACATGTGTGTAGATTTATTTAGAAAGCCTTCATTTAAAGCTACCTGTGATTCAAAGCGCTCCCTTTTAAAAGGCACCTGTCTAATTAAACCAGATCTTCATCTGGAAAAAGAACAAGCAAAGAGTTCAACTAGTAAAGCAGACACCATTTGGACAAAGGAGGAAGAGAGCCAAGTATAACTGAGTTCTTAGCAACTAATAGCAGCTGGGAGAAATTTGTGTGTAGAGATATCAGACTTTAAGCTCTACAGCACCTGAAAGCCTCACCCAGGAGCAGGAAAGATTTTGTCTTGTGGAGCTGGAGGGAAGTGTAGCCGGAGCTCCTTCCAGATGGAGCTGCGCCCACTCATAGATTTCTTAAAGCTCACATCTCAGCATTAGGAGGCTTAGAGCATGTTGCTTCTGGTCTTTACCCTCCCTGTGCCTCGTCATTTTGAAATTCCCCAGAGAGTCTCTGTGGATGTGTCAGGATGTTAGTAACATTGTTAGAATATAGTTTCTTCCAGGTTTAATTGTATTAAAAAATATGAAAGAGTCATTTAACTTCCTTTTAACTGCATTTTCTATTAGCAAAAAGTTTCTCTGGATGTGTTAATCTGAACATATGAAGGACAATTTTGCTTTTCCCTCAGACTGAGATAGTTCTTAGCTTAACCCCACCGATTTGTGCCCACCTCCCAGTTTTATTTTCATTTGATTCCATCTGTTTTCCTTCTGAGACAGTGCTTTCCTAAAGCTAGGACAATCAGGTGCACGTTTTAGCTACGTTCAAAGTTAAGTTCTGATTACCTAAAAGTAGCCTTTAAGTTAACAACTTCAGTAGTTCACCTTGCCTACAGTACAGAGTTCATGAAGAATAACTCCTGTTACATACCTGTTCCCCATGGAGAACGTCAGCCTGTTTTCTTCAGGTGATCTTGTAGAGCAGCTTTGCCTGCAGTGCGTTCTTACCTATTACTTGATAATAACAGTAAAAACATTTATTGCGTATGATGGTTTTGGATAAAGAGGCTCTGTTTTGGTTTTACTAACAAAAGTGATTAATTTGTTGAGGAAAGAGAAGGAATGTCTGAACATGAAGTGCTTACAGATTTGATTGAAGCGCTTACAGTGCTTATCAGACCCGAGGTGCACCTGTGTTCCCTCTGGCCAGGAGCAGCTGCCTGGAGAAGAGCACAGGGCTGGACCCCAGCGTGCTGAATACTCTCCAAAATCTTGCAATCTCAGGCTGATGGGCTTTGTGAAGAAAGGCAGTTTCATGGTAGCGATCATCTGGTTTTTCTTCCAGCCATGAGCTTTTCTGAGCCCTGTTTGAATTTAAGTAGAAAGATAGCTTTAGTTTTTAACACCGTGTTGCATGATTAATTTTTTTTTCTTTAGTTTTTTTTATCAGCTTGGCTCAGTTTGTGTGGGGAGAGGCAGCGAACAGTCATTTCCTATTTGATTTCTTTGTGCCTCTAAGATTTTATACATCTCCACCATCGGATTTCCTGGCTGAAGGCTTCTGTTATGTTTGGATGCTTCCCGTATGGAAGGCATGTCATTTTTTATGAACACCCTTGCTGCTTTTGTTTTACCTTTTCCAGAACAGAAAAAACAAACAAAAAACAGAAAAAACAGCAAAGAGTACTACAACATCAACAACAGAAAAAACTGAATGGCTCTTCTTTAATTTCTCATGGTATAGTATTGCCAGCATTTTCAGGTTTTAATGTTATGGAGATTGCGTTTACTGTTGCCTGTTCCCCAGTTGGAAGATGGAGCAACATGTCCATGATGGAGAAGAGTAAAATCAAGTTGTCAGTAATTTTACATTTCTTAAAGTGGGTAATTGATTTTCTGTAAGACTCTGTGCAGTGTCTTGGCGTATTTTGCTTCAAGTTCTCTGTAGTAGAGAGATGCTTCAGCTTTTCTTTTGTCTGTTACAAAGCATTCCTTCTGAGAGTGGATTAAAAATAGGGCGTTAGTATATTTTGATTGGTCTTTGCTGTAAATTTATTTTTGTGTTTTTAAAGACTAATTAAAAGATAAACCATATTGGCTTGTATTTGTTAACTGTTTGTAATGCTTCTTTCAGTACAATTTTGAGGTTTGTTGTTTTAGACTGTGGAGAAGGTCACTTCTCTTCAAACCTACTGACACAATATTGTGAGTCTGGAAATTATGAATCGTCTTCTTCTTTTAATTAAGTATTTGGGCTTGCATGATGGTGATTAACCTAGCTGTGGTGGACTGAAGAGTTCCAAGTGACTACCTCAGAATAAAGTAAAGTATATACATGCCTCTGCATGCATACGTTGTCTAATGATTGTCTTTAAATGCAGCATTTTAGGAAATAGGAAGAGTAATAACTTGAAATAGTGCAGTTGTTGAATTGGTTGTTGTTATAGTTTTTGACAGTTGCATTTTGGAAAAGGAAGTGGAAGCTAGCATACATCTTTATTACTGATAGCTTTCTTAATGGCCTGATTTTTAATGCCAAAGATGTTTTAAAGTCTGCCTTGAAAAAAAAAAAAATTCACATTTTAACAAACTCTATACTGGGAGAGTTAATTCTAAGCTAAGTGGAGTATATATTGATGCCATACGTTGCAGAGGAATATATTGTTGGGACGTTCATCATAGCTTATCTTTGCAATTCAGTAAAAAGGCTAGTAAGAAATAGCAAAGCTGAAGTTCTGCCATCATCTGATGTTCTACTGAACACCATGAAGTTGTGTGTTGGCAGGAGAACAAGCTTTGGTGATGCCAGGATGAGTTATTCCACTTGTAGGCAGAATTTAAAGCAGCCAAATCGAGTGTTGAAGGCTTGATCTTCACGCATACCTCAGACACGTAAAAGTGAACAAGCCCAAAGAACAATGCTAAGAATATTAAACTGAAGGAAAAATGGCAAAATATGCCAGTAGTGCAGAATTAGCAGTCAGATTGGTGTAACTGGGCAGCATTTCTTTCCTTCAGCCTTTTCATGTGCTAATATTTGATTGCTTCAAAAGGTGCAAGCAAAGCTGAAAGGACAAATCAAAGGTTTTCTTCAGTTTAAATTGGTGTTTTGTTATTCACAGATAAAATAATAAATAAATCCAAAAGGAAATAAGGCAATATCTTTCTTTCCTTCCTGGCATCTGCAAAGGGCAATAAGAAAACACTCCTAGATACCAAAGAGAACTAGGATGAGAGACAGGAAAAAATAACTGTTTTCAAAACAAAACAAAATAGAATATAGTAGCTTGAAAAATACTCAGAAGCAGCTCTGTTTTTCTGAATTTATTTCCCTGTGAATAAATTAAAATACTTGCTTTTTTGAAATCTTGGGTTGTACACTTCTTCCCTCTCTTGGAGGAGATTCTTGATGTTTATTTCAAAATGAGTGACAAAATGTATGAATCGCAATTCCAGAAATGCCTCTAATTCTCTTTAAAGTATTATCTTTATCATGTGAAGAAACAGAACAAGTAGTTTTTATCTTAAAAGACAAAACCGGCACAACTTTAATGGCTTTCTGAACTCATGACCCCTGTACTGCATTGCCATGATCTACCCTAGGTTTTGCTATATTTGTACCATTGTATGTGACTAAAATAATTACATGGAAACTTCTGGTCAGAACAAAGTACAGTGATAATAGTGTCCAAAATAAGGAGTGCATGCGCCGATGGACGTGCTTGTGTTACCAGGCACGATGCGTTGATGAAGTGCAGGCTAACTATCTTTTTGTTATTATTTATCCTTTTATTTTTCTTGATCTTCGTTGGCATTTTTTATTTTAAACTGTTCATAGTTCTTGACCTGTGTATCCAAAATGATCTTGTGCCCAGCATAAGGTTTCAAGGTTTGTAATGTAGGTCCTTATACTATCATTTGTTTGATTAAAACTTTCTGCCAACATCAGACTGGGCCTGGGGCCCTCAGGTTGCCGACACCAGGATACCAGGTTGTAGGAGAGCCATTCATCTGATATGCAGTCAGATCAACTTGTCAAGGAGTGTGCTGTACCTTTAGCTTGCTCTATCAGTTTACTTTCCTCACAATGTACAATAGACCTTTGTTGGGAACAAAAAGAGGAAAGATAAAGGCAAAAAAAAAAAGTCGTTTATCTAAGTAGGAGTATGTGGAAACATATTTACTGTTTATCCTACAAATAGATCCCATCTCTTTTCTATTGTCCTAAGTGTTCTGTGGTTAAAAATTACATAAATGAATTTGAGTAATTTCTCATTGTAACTTTAACCATTAATAAATTAGTTCTGAATGTTCCTTTTAATATCTAACCGTTTACTGAGTGATCAGAAGAATGTTACTGTCTGGAGGGGGTAGCAGGCAGATAAATTTGGTATGCATGCAGCTTCCAGTGCTGTCTTTTAAAGCAAAAGCAGAACAGCAGCTGCTGTGCAGGCGGTGCATGTTGCCAGTGGAATTTATTTCTGACAAACTCTGTTCTCTTCAATTCCAAATGCTCTGTCTGTCTGGAACAATTGCAGTGTGTAAAATGAAATAGTGGTGGTGGGAATTATAAGGGAAAGGACTACAGGAGTGGGATAAATAGTAATACAGTTTTTACTCATGATCAAGGAAGTGTTTGAATTTAAATTTTAGAAGCTGAAGAATTAGGAAATTACAGGCGTTTTTTTATTGCGTGAATGACAAACTGCTGTTAGTATGATGTTTTTCAGGTGGCCTAGATTGAAATAGATATAAATGCAAGTTATAGCAGCTTTTGATTGATAGCACAAATACCTTAAGTTACTTTGCAAATGTATTTTGCGGTATAAGGTTTGGCAAGAATATTTGTATGAATACAAAAAATATCAGCGTTAGCCTATTTGGAGAAGGCTTTCTTAATTATTTGAGCAACAGGTAAGCTTCAGTCCTGGATTTCAGTTTTTCGGTGTATTGAAAATACTCAAAATTTAGAAATGACCAAGTACGGCCTTTTTCAGAATAGGATTTAAAAAAATTCATTTTTTGGTTGCTTTTTCTTTTCTTTTTTCCCTAAACTGGAGATACAAGACAGGAAAATAGCTTTTGGTTGGCAGTGTTGGGTTTTGGGGTTTTTTGGGGTTGTTTTTTTCTCTCCCCTCATTTAATGCATATCAAAGCATGCTGTGCGTGTTCTGGGAGTGCAACGTGGGCTACCTAGGTAGATTAATTTTTCTTTCTTACTTCCGAATAGCTGCTCTCAGTATTTTGTATGCTGGTACAGCTTTCCATAGTCTTGACAGAAGCTACAGATGAGAATGCATTAAATAGTCTCCTTTGGGTCAGCGTCACTAGAAGATAATTTCTTGCCGTGTACTAACAAGATATTTCTTCCTTCAGCTGACAGGCAGGAGCTTTTGAATAACTTGATATTCTCTGAAAAACACTTCTTCTCAATCACGCTCAACAGGATAGGTCTAACATCTCATTTACTCATCAGGAATTCTGAAAGCTTGTCTATATCTTATGATGTACTTTACTTTATGATGTACTTTACCTATCTTTTACAAGGTGTTCCGGGGAGGAAATCCAAATTTACTTGAGACCTGCTTTTGGTCCGGTTGGGTGCATCTCTGTTCCTATCTCTCTGGGGTCCCATAGGTGATGGGAAAAGTGATAGTGAGAACATAAGTGAGACCTTTCACTGATATTTCCCGAGGTGTTTTTGTCTCCACTGTGAAGGACTTGGTTACCCCTATGAGCAGGCTCTTCACTAAATGTGTTCTCTTTCCTTTTCAGGCCAGAGCCTCAGCAGAAAGCTCCCTCTGCACCTCCACCTCCACCCCCACCCCCACCTCCACCCCTGCCAGAACCCACCCCTCCAGAGCCAGAGGAGGAGATTTTAGGGTCCGATGATGAGGAGCAAGAGGATCCCGCAGATTACTGTAAAGGTATGTGCAGTTCAGCAACGTTGATAAGGGTAAATGTTGTCATGCAAGTCTTAGTTGTGGTTCTTGAGAGGTTTATAAAGACCTGATCTTTAATTATAGAAGAATATATATGCCAGAATTATGAGCAACCTCTCACTTCAAGTCCAGGTGCACAAGTTTCTTCAGCTTTGGTTTTTCACTTAGCTATAGCTTATTTATACATTTTGCAATAAATATACAAATATTTCATCCCTGTGTTATTCCTGATGTCCTGCTTATAAGACCAGAGGTTGATGTTAGTTGTAAGCGAAACAGAAACACCCAAACCAAACCCAAAAACAACAGTTTCTCTGACACTCCAGAATGTTCTGGTATGCCTCGATGCTTTTAACATCAGCTACATTTAGTTTTTAATTTATATCTACTTCCTCCGTCGTTCTCTCACCTACACCAATCGGAAATACTACATTTTTCTTTTTTGCATGTTGTCTTTTACAGCCCTCAGCATTGTGTGAGGCTCTATATGTCTTCATTTTAGCTCTTAATTTCCTTAATTTTTGTAGTTACTTATATTCATTTTTAAACCTTGTTAAATGCTTAAAAACTTGTGTCTGCAGTACAACAGTCTTAATAACTAAGTTTTAATGTCATTCCTAAAGTTCCAGGTCTGTTCCTATTAGGGTAAAATATACACTGTACTTACATGAAAAATCATAAACAGTAGGTTTATCAACTCTAGATTATCTGTTGTGGTAGATTTCAAGGATATAAATTTACTTTAGCAAATATCAAAGTTTTATTGCTTCAGATTAGTGGTTTTGAACGGCCAAAAAGCACTGCATGCCCATTCACTATACTGTATATTCTGTATTACGCGTATCAAGAAACGCTGTCTGTGTTAGACATGGTGCTGTCTTTTTCATCAGAATCATAGAATCATTTAGGTTGGAAAAGACCTTTAAGATCATTGAGTCCAACTGTAAAAGTTTCTGTGTAAACATGTGCTGTTTTAAGAATCCCTTCTCCCAGCCTGGAACAAGTGGGTTTGTATTTTCAGATTTAACGGTTCACAGTGACTTTTTCATTTTAGAGTTAGTAGTTTTATTAGTATGTGAAATTTCAGATATTTAAGTGGCTTATGGTACCAGTAGTGAAAAACAAACAGTAAACTCAACATTGAAGTCTGCAGGGAAAAGAAAAACATCTTGCTAAAGCATGTTTTGGGTTTTTTTTAAAAGATATTTCTGTTATAGTTACACCTTTGTTCCTTAAGATAGCTCTTTTGGTATCTGTAGCATCTTCCATCAGTAAGAATTTGTTGTTTAAACATACTTGTAAACATCTGTATTTCCTCCACTTAATTTTTCGCTAAACTAAGGGCTACATTAAATTTCAAACAATACACTGTTGTCTATTTCAGTATCTCTTGTAAAATGTCACAATCTAGAGAAGCTAGATAATAAAACAAACAAATAAGTATTCTTGCGTTTACAGCTTGCTTATAAGTTACCTGTTCAACCTGTGTTTGTGACTGTAGCAGGTCAGTAGTTTGATGTGAATGCTTTTAAAATGGGCTACGTGTTACCCTAAGAATACTTGCACACTTCCTGAAAAATTAAAGGGAACTTACGTATGCTTAAAGGTCCTGATGCTCTGAATTAATAGAAGCATATTAAAGATTGTTCAAGCTTTGGTTCATTTGGATGTCATAATCATTACTTGTTTATGTGAGAACAGTGCTTTTATTGCTCCAATAGATGTTTTACCTATTTTTCTGACCGTTGCTTCCTGAAAGACTGATCAGTAGGTGTCCTTCCTTTTAGTCTGTTGTGGTTGAACTGAAGGAGGATCACCAGATTGTGTAAGAATCTGAATCAAACAGCCAGATTGGGGTGATCTGGGGCCATATGGACTTTCTCTTTGTTTATTTTATATTCTATATGGGAATTAATGAGTTATGTGGTAAGGAATTCCAGGTGTGGCTTTTAGATACATAATTTCTTTTTTTTTTGATATATTTTATTAGTTTGGGTATGTTTTTCTGTTTTGAGTAACATTACTTGTATTTAGAGTGGAAAATAAATATCTGGAAATTATCACTTATTGCTGAAGTGTCTCTGTTCTTGCTAATTTTATGTCCAAGATGGGAATCTCCCACCATTTTTGAGTAAGGCAGAGAGCATACTTCATCTGTTTTCAACCCCGATCTGAAATTTCATAGGATGGCGATTTTGATGAGGGAGTATATAAGTAACTTATTTAATGAATGCAACATTTTATCTGTTAACTGTATTCACCATTGGCAGGGTACTTTAGTTACTAGTTTTATTTTGTGCTTTTGATTTTTAAGGATATGTTCCTATGTGCTCGGCTCACATCTTCACCATATTACGTGGTGTTTAGTAAATAGTCATACTAGTATTTTTAACTGGGAAATTGGATTAGTTTGAATTAGCACCTGATGTGAATAAACAACTAAGAGCTATTAGTATAAAGTCGACTGACCTCTGTTCCTTGGGGACTTCCTCCAGGGCCTGTTTAAATCTGTGAATTGACTTCCATTGGTGTCACTGAATTAATGTTAAATGCTTCTCAAATCTTTATTTATTTAAGGAATGGAAATACCAGAAGTCCAACTATGTTGCTTTTCAAGGGGTACTCAGACAGGGAAGCTATGTTTTCTTCTTTTCTGAAAAGCCTTGAAACACTTTGAGAATTTTTTCAAGAGCCTGTCATATCATGGATTTAATTGTAATTCTTTGCTTCTCTGATCATCATCTTTCCACTCTGGAGATGTCTCCCATTCATCCAGTTCACAAAGGGCATAATTCCCTATACAAACATAGGACTAATCAGCTACAATTACCAATACATTCAGTAGACGTTTAGGAATAATGATCTCATTTTTCTGACCCTCTTTCTTGAGTGCGTCTAGCTAGCTAGCTCTGAGAGATGTTTTTCTCTATGTGCTCCAGTGAATAGCATAACAGGGTTTTTTTTCTGTTACATTATCAGCAGTGGCACTTATGCATTGTGTACTTTCAAAAGGTGTATTATTTTTATCAGCCTGCTAGTTTTACACAGGTGCTTTCTTGTTACTTCTATTTAGAAATAACTTTCTGTATCATGAAGAACTTAATTACATTCATCATAGGATATCACCAGTTTTTAAAATGTGTTTAACTAAGTATGTTGTAACCTGATTGTCCATAACCTGTAAATGAGTATGTTGCTGACATGAATTATCAAAGATTAACGCTTCCAAAAATGAATTATTTCCAAAGCTGTTCCAGTTGTAGCTCAAGGCAGTAGAAAGTATCTTGTGAAGTATATATACTGAGATATCCTACTGCTGTTGGTATCTAATATATGCTGGTGTATTGCTGTTATCATTTACAACACTGCTGTAGGGACCGAAATAACAGGGTTTTTTCATGTGTTGGGGGTGTTGGTTGATGAGAAGCTCAACATGACCTGGCAGTGTGTGCTTTCAGCCCAGAAAGCCAACTGTATCCTGGGCTGCATCAAAAGAAGCGTGGCCAACAGGGCAAGGGAGGTGATTCTGCCTCTCTGCTCTCAGGAGACCTCACCTGGAGTACTGCATCCCAGCTGTGGGGCCCCCACCATAAGCAGGACGTGGACCTGTTGGAGTGAGTCCAGAGGAGGCCTACGAAGATGATGAGTGGGCTGTAGTACCTCACATATGAGTACAGGCTGGGAGAGTTGAGTTTTTTCAGCTTGGAGAAGAGAAGCCTCTGGGGAGACCTTATAGCAGCCTTCCAGTACCCAAAGGGGGCTACAAGAGAGCTGGGGAGGGGCTTTTTACTAGGGCACATAGTGATAGGACTAGGGGCAATGACATTAAACTGAAAGAAGGGGGATTTTGATGAGATACTAAGGAGAAGAATTTTCCTGTGAACTCAAATAGTGAGGCACTGGAGCGATTTGCCCAGAGATGCTGTGGATGCCACATCCCTGGAGGAGTTTAAGGCCAGGTTGGTTGAGGCTTTGAGCAGCCTGATTCGGTGGAAGGTGTCCCTGCCCATGGCAGGGGCGTTGCAACTGGATGAACTTTTAAGGTTCCTTCCAATCCAAACCATGTCATGAGTGTGTGATACTATGATATAATGTAGATTTTACTAAAATAACTTATCAACCCCCACTTTATTAACTTGACATTGGTGTATTTGATTTCCTCCGTAGTGTGTTCTCTCTTCTGTCTGTGATGGGAAGAAACTGTCCCAAGTTTTTGATTGTTTTTGACCCTTTGAAGCACAGCTATGCCAAAAGCTGTCTGGAGAGGGGCATTTGTTTACCTAAACTATTTCTAGAAACATATGTTTACCTGTATTACAGTTCTTCATTGTTGAGTGTTAGGCTGCTAACATGTCAAAAACCCCAAATATATTGTTTAGTAAAAAAATAATTTCTGGATATTGTTTTGTATGGTTGAAGGCCCACGTACACCTTTCTGGCAGTGCAAAAAGCTGCATGAATTGTGTTTTCATATATATCTGAAGCAGTATAGCTGTTATGGAATGATTTAATAGGGCTAGATATTCAGGAAAATTGTGAAATATTGTAGAAATTTTTTATTGATGATTTTAAAAATCAATTTGCAAATCAGATGTTAAAACTAGGTATTAAATATTTTTCAGGTTTCTTAATTATATCTGTTTGCAAAAGGAACAGTGATTATACAGGGAATAATGTTTCATACTTCTCACTGTTTTCATGCAATGACACATGGAAGACAAAACTCAGATCAGAAGAAATGATACTGTGATAGTGAATCTCTGGAAGTATTTTATGTAATTCTTGCTGTCAGGTCAGCTGACTTAATTTGTTTCACAAATGCACATCTTTTCAGTAATGGAAAGGTAGAATTACTGTATGTTCTCTTAACCTTCCACTTGAATCTGAATCTATCACTTCATCATCCTGGATAAAGTTTTGTGGAAGGAATTTACCAAGGGGTAGTAATTCTGTTTTGTTTGATACCAGTCAATAGCTGTCTTAAAAGATGATTGTATTTATTCAGATTTTTTAATGTTTTCATCAACTTCAAGGATGTTCAAACAGACAAAATTTAGTTTTGTTTTTAATGTTCTATCAGTATAGTTTTGTATATTTGAGTTTATTCAGCAATATCTCTGTAATGATGAAGCTGCATTAGACTTGGGTTTGTGTGCGGCTGATACCATTTCTTTTTTGCAAATGAAACGGAGAGCGTAATAGTCAATGCTTATTCTCTCAGTAAATCCACGTGTCTCTTCCCCCCTTCCTTGAGTGAAAATCTGGTCAGGTATTCGAGAAGTGATCTGGTTTTTGCTTTGAAAAGTAAGGAGTTTCCACACTGAGGCTGGCACAGTTCAGTGGTGGAAGTGAAGGTATCTTTTTTTGGGTTGCTAGGTGAGTCATCCTGGCAGCTTTTCTTGAAGATTTTCTTCCCTGTAATGGAGAGTAGGGGAGTCCTGGGACTCAATCCTGTGCTGTCTGTATGTCTCAGCCCTGCTGTAATTGTAATGCCTTATACTGCTCCTGACCTAGGGCCTTCTACAATCTTTTTAATATTTTCTCAGGGAGTATTTTATTGCTGCCTTTATTAGCAGAACACAAATGTAAGTTAAACTGGTATCTGTTGAGATTCTGCTGTCATCTGAAATATGTTGACTGTAGAAGCTTTAGAAATGATAAAGAAATGTAGATCTTTCCTGTGCTCTGTGAAGTGGAAGATAAGCCTGGGGAGATAAAGAACAGATGGTAATATTGCCACAAATAAAAGCCATATAAGAGAAGGGTGAATAAACTCTGCAGTAGTTACAGGACATGAGTTTTTTCCCTCCGGGCCAAGTAAGGCAGAATTTTTAACATCAGAGTAAAATTTTCTTCAGATTTCCTATTTATAGTACAGGACAATTTGAGGAGGAAAATTTATACTACAAGAACTACTTGAAGACCTGAAATTGTTGTTTGTTTTCTGAATATTCTTTTTCTACTTGTTTTTTTCCATTAAAGGAGGCTATCATCCAGTGAAAATAGGTGATCTTTTCAATGGCCGGTACCACGTTATTAGAAAGTTAGGATGGGGACACTTCTCTACAGTCTGGCTGTGCTGGGATATGCAGTAAGAAAACAATTTCCATTCACCTTTTTCTTGATATGTTTGCAGTGACTTTTGTTTTACATGCAAGGTAAAGTTATGTAAATGTTTGCTGTCTCTTTATGCAAAAAGATGTTTGCAGTCTTATTTTGCTCTTGGTTAAGACTGTAGTTTATAAAAGCTCTCAGAAATAAGTACAGTTCTGTTTTCTTTGACAAATTATCTTTGATTATTGAATTTGCATGTTAACTTGAACACATGAGCATAAGCTAATGTTTTTATTTCTGTCTTTAATGAAAAAATATAATTATACCTTGATTAAATGATAAAATGTGTAACCAAATAAGTGTTTTAAAGATAGTAGCACCAAGGAGGCAAAATATTCAATAAATCAGACTGTTAAGAGTATTGTTAAACGTTTAAGTGTGATTTCAGTGTTTTCTTCTAGAATACATTAGGATATGAAATATTGTAGTTTGTTTCCTAGTCTTCAGAGTATGTCAGAGCATGTGTTGAAAATGTTTTTGTTCTTTTCAAGAGGGAAAAGGTTTGTTGCAATGAAAGTTGTAAAAAGTGCCCAGCATTATACAGAGACAGCCTTGGATGAAATAAAGTTGCTGAAATGTGTAAGTATCACTCGTGCAATACAGTGCTCAGTACCAATAATAGTAGTAATAATGAATTTTAAAAATGTAGGGGAATATTGTTTTTAAACTTTTTCACAATTTTTTTTTTCCTAATTACCTGGCTTATTGTGAATTACCACGATTTCTGAAGCTCCAAGATGTTTAACTTCATGTGGAAATGTAACTAATTATTATTTTAAAGTGATTCTTTTCCTAAAATGTCACTGTTTACATTCTTGGTTTAGGTTCGTGAAAGTGACCCTAATGATCCCAACAAGGATATGGTTGTACAGCTAATTGATGACTTCAAAATTTCTGGAATGAATGGAATTCGTATCCTTTTGAAAACATGGCATCATCATTAAAAACTATCTGTCGAAATAAGTAAGCATTTAGTTCTGACTTTTTTCTAGATAGCTTACAGATTTAAAGTACAACTCGAAACAACAAAACATATGTAGATGCATAGAGTAATATAGTGTGTAAAGTACTCACCAGAGTGAAAGTAGTTTAGCTTTTCTAAACACAATGCGAAATACAAAATATTCCATGAATCCTGTCGTGGTCTGCTAGATAGTTTACTTGAAAACTAGAGTTTTGCTGAAAAGATTTGTAATAACAGAGGCTTACAGGAAATATGCTTTGCTCTAGACTGGTAAAGGTAAAGGAAGTGTCAGTGTTGTGAAAAAGCTGGTTTTTATTTTCTTCTTGGAAGTGTGAGGGCTTGGAGAGTCTTCTCTTGTTTATCAGTCTCATTTGACCAGTTGTTAACTTCTTTCTTGGCAGAGGTTTAAAGCTTTAATCTTTGAATGCTTCCTTTAAAAAAATGTTGAAGAAAGGAGTAAGTAAAATTGTAAAATCATAGAATGGTTTGGGTTGGAAAGGACCTTAAAGATCATCCTGTTTCAGCCCCCCTGCCATGAGCACGGACAGCAAGATATGACTGACTATTGTTCACAGGGAAGATTTTGGGTCTGTAAACATACTTGATTTTACAGTTGAGCTAAAGTGAGTTATCCTTGCTAATTAGTTTAGATATATTAGCAGATTATTATATGACTGTGCTTTCATTTACTGTTACAGCTGGTATTTGTGTGTATGCTTGTTGTGGCTTGGAGCCCTAATAACAGACCTCATCGTTCATGGTGTCGTGCTACCAGACAGAGACAGTTCCTGCTCTAGAGACCTTAGCACTAAGTTGATTTTGGTGATAAATCTTCAATCTTCAGCAGATCAGGTGATCTTCACCAACTGTCATCCTGCTAGAAACCATCCTTTCAGGGAGAAGTGTGCAAGCAGTTCTCATCCCATCCAGCTGGCTCTTGGCATTACTTATTAAGCCTTTGAGGTTTGTGATGAGTGAGAATAAGAGTGTGGGGACGAGTATTCTCAGTTACAGTGTTGTCTTAACTGTCTTCCCTTTGTCCGAATTTCAGTTGGTTTTGAGTTGCTTCTGTGGTCAGCTAGCATAGCAGAAGGCTGTTTAAATTTAAGTGACATTAGTATAGTCTGCTTTTTTTTCGTAGGTTTTGTCATCAAATTAAAATAAAGCATACAGTTGCCAGTACTCATTTCAACCTGAATGTAAATGATGCGATCAAGGGAATTGCTTAATATAGTGAGACAAAGAACCCTGGTTAGGATTTCTTGTTGCTGTTGTTGTGCCACAAAAAAAAAAGGTTTTAATTTATGAGCTGAGATTATTAAGTAGTGTTTGATAAATATCTCTATTTCTAGCTACGTTCAGGAAAAGTAATGCGACTAAAGCACTTCAGTTCTTCAGCTGACAGCTGCTCAGTTGAAGAGTAATTGAAGTTATTTTTAGGAATGTGAAATTTTTACTTGCTGTTTTCATTGTAGAACATTAATATGAAAGAGTGAGAAAATGTATTCATAACTATGCATAGAAATAATTATCTGCTTAACAGAGCAGTCTCCCAATAACATTCTGAAGTTATTGTTAAGATTCACATCTATGTATACATCTGTATTAAAGTGAGAATCATTTCTAAGTGTGAAGAGTAGATTTCGTGATAACATTTTGAAAGTATATCCGAACTTCATCTGTTTGAAATACAGCACTTCAATTGACAAGGCCTAAAGAGACTGTGTGCTAGTGAAAAATACAAGTTCAGATAGCTTTGTGTTAGCAGGTTAAACCTGGACAGCTGATAGTGGTTTTTTCTGTTTCAGTTTTACCCTCATGCTGAAAACTCTGGCAGTACAGCAGTTATTTTACGTGGAAGGCAGATGTTCTTATCTTTCTGAGAAGTAAATTTTTCAGAAGGGTGCAGTTGACAGGATGGGCTGATACTGGGCACAGATTTAAATTACAGGTGAAGGTGTTGAAGTCCCAGCCTCCAGTGAAAATATGGTACCAAGTATCTTATGCTTTGAGTTTTCTTGTGAGAAGTTGATGAATCCTGAGTTGCATTGCTTATTTCAGCAGTGATTGGTTGCATTGCTTATTTAATCAACTCCTTTTTAGCTTCTAGGGAAAAATATCTCTGGTGCAGATTCTTTTGGAAGGGAGCAGGTAACTGATTGATTTTAACATTTCGCTGCTATTTGTTTCCGTTTTTTAAGAAAAAGCCTTATTAGTGCTACAGTAGTGTTACTGAGTTGAATAGGTTGAGGGAAATACAGTGATTTGAGAGTTTTTCCATGCTCTGCTGCTTCCAGCTTCCTTTGGGCGAGTCACTAAATATCAGTTCCTTCACTATAAATTAGAACAACATATGCTTCAGAGAGGCTTGATTAGATTCCGTTAGTTATGGAAAACATTTAAAAGTTAAAGCAAGACAGAAGAGAGGTGGGTGAATCCTGTAGATGGCTGATATCACCAAATGTCATGGAGCTTCCAAACAGGAAAACTTGTCAAGAACTCTATATCACAGAGCTGGGAATGTGCAGAGCTGTTGGCCTGAACTGTGTGTCTTAAAACAGTGCAGAGCTGTAGTAAGTGTTTATACACAGAGAGATTTTAACAATGTCTGATAGTTTTTTAACTGTGTGTACGTTTTAAAATGATTGCAATTATGATTCTTTTCCAGGAAATAACAGAATTCCTGAGCTTGGGCCCTTTTATGTTTTCAGTAAGTGTAGATTATTATGTTTGTGTGCGTTGGTGTTTTTTTATTAGAGCCTTATAAAATGTTTGAGTGTAGCATTTTTTAAATGAAAGATTCAGTTAATCCTATAATGAAAAAAGTGTTTGGAGAGACCAGTGAAAAAGTGAAGGAAGCATTCCCAACAGAATCAGACATTGCAATAATTGTAATAAATCTATCTCCAAAGAATATACAGCATTTGTTAAATGCCATAGGACCTAAATGCTTCTGATACAGGAACAACAGATATATCCAGAAGCGCTCTGTGTTGGTCCCAGGGCCTTATTTCATGTAGTTTAACTAAGCTTTAATCCCCATCGGATTTCAAAATGCTCCTGTAATGTGTGTTTGTAGGTAGTTACAGGTAAGGTTTTAGTCAAGAAAGACCAATTTTAAGTATGTAAGCCTGTTAGCTGATCAATGTTACATTTACTCTCACTTTTGCTGCTCTGCTCAGTTTCCTGCTTTCAGGCATTCCCCAAACGGCTTCAAAGGGTGTTTCATAAGAGGCTGGCTGCTGGGTAGGCTTCAGGTTTATTTTTGCCATAGGACTTTTTGGACATGCTCATCCATCAAGATGTTGGTGCTGTAGGGAGATCCTGGGGCTTGCAACCTGGTTTCGTAACAGTTAAAGCACTACTTTTCCGAAACTTTTTTTGTGGGCAGCCTGGCCTACAGTTCGTGTTTTTCAGGTCAGGATAGTAAATCAGAGAACAGTTACATTTTTGTGTACCTTCCCCAGACACTGAGCCTCCTCCCACTGAGTCTTCTCCCCACACCAGTTTCTTCCCCAGTACTGAGCATGACTTGAGTTTGTCTGAGTCCTCCCAGCAAACACTGCATCTTTTTCAGGTAGACATCATTTCTGTTTCTTGTGGCCCTCTCTCTCTTTGTCTGCCTCTGCCACTCCTCCTTACATCTTCTTTCTCGGTGCCCCCCTCCCTTCTTCCTTGTCTCTGGCTATTGACTTCCCTGCAACTCACTCTCTTCTGGTGAGGCTTAGCACTTCAGTAAGTGCGAGGAATGGCAGGAATGTGCATCAGAGTCTGCAGCAGCAGTGGCCTGAAGGACTGTGGGCGGTTGTCCTAAATTTCATTTCTGAATTCTGCAGTGTCTTGCCTTTCTGAAATCTGTGTTGCTGTAGCATTGGAATTTCACCATGTGGGCTGAGTTAATAAGCCCTCCTGAGGTAATGTGCGCTGCTCCTTCTTTTTGATGGCTGTGTGCTCTACCCATGACTTCTATTCATGGGATGCTTGTGTCGTAAAGTAACCAAGACTGTATTCTCTTCTGAATGGAACAATTCTTTGGTATTCTGAGTAGACTTGTTTGATAAGATTGGGAAATGACTATTCACTCTGTCCTCTGATACAGAAACAAAGTGAGATGAACAGGTAGCAGCAACCAAAACGTTTGCAGTATGCTTTGACTAGTCTTGAGACTTTTTAACTTTCACCAATCTTGAAATCTTTTAATTTTGGTCTAATTTTGGATGTAGATTTAAAACCTTCAGTTAGCTTTATGCATATAGGTATGTATATGAGAAGAATGCAAATAATAGCCCTGTAGACCAAGTAAGTCTTCTGATGTGAGTTAAGACAGTGACTCTTAAGATCATTGCCAAGACTCAACTTTGAGAAGTTAGGGAAGATTTTTCCTTTAACAGTATAGTTCTCTGTGAATAGTCTCTGAGGTACAGGCTGTCTGATTGCTATCCATTGAGATTTTCCTGCAGTATCCATCAATTAATTTCTTTTCTCTTCTTTGTATTACATTATTCTTTGCAATTTATAATGTAGTTAAGATTTTAACATTTTTTCTGATTTCCTCTGACATTAGGGTCATACCCAGCTCATGTCTGGGGATTAACTCAGTTTAGTCAAACTGTATAATTTCTTGTTGAAATGTTGTGGGTGATAAAACTTAAAATTAGCTTGACTATCTGAATATTTTCTCAGTAGAAAGAACACCAACTCAGTTTGATGAAGTATAGAACCCCCTGAGCCATAAATCACTGGAAGTTCCAGTGTCATAGAATCATAGAATAACCAGGTTGGAAGAGACTCACCGGATCACCGAGTCCAACCATGGTGTTCTTTCGTGATATTCTTCCTTGATCATCTACTATTGGCCTTTGTTGGTGGCCTGTCCTAGATGCTGGGTCAAATTAAACTTTTTGGCATTGCATTTTTAACATTGCTTCTGAGTTTTGCATTTTCTTTGTTCCCATGTTCTTTGGTGATTGCCATTATTCTCTGTAGTTAAAAGTGTTGATGGCAAGAGATACGTTTTCTTACTACTTTAGTCTTTATTGTCTTAATTGAGCCTAATCAAAAAGATATTTAGTGTGCTTCGTTTTCTAAAACACCATGCTTCAGTCTTTTGTTGTTAAAACCTCTTATTCGTGTAATTTAAAATTTAGTAGAAACTAGAGATAATAGGTCGAATCAGTACCTTTAACTGTTTTAAACAAAACTAAAATGAATTAGTTATTTTCTACAATTAATTTCATTCTTCACTCTAATGCTATTACTAACATTTAAAAATAACCGACATGATTTGTTCTACTATTCTAGTATGTGTTTGTATGTAATTGAAATGTAGTACCAAAGGTTATACCATGTTCTACTCATCTGGGGGGAACTGTTTTCCCTCTAAACAGGGTGATGATTGCCTTAGCCAGTATGCAAACAAACATTTGTGTCAATCTCATGGACAAATTTATTTGGAAATTATCCTTAATTAAATCCCAGATGTCTGTATGGTCTTTGAAGTACTTGGACATCATCTCCTAAAATGGATCATCAAGTCCAATTATCAAGGTCTTCCCATCCGTTGTGTAAAAAGTATAATTCGACAGGTAAGATTTGTTAATGTTTTAATTAGATTTTTTCCACCATTGTTAACAGTCTGAGGGGTAGAATGATGGCATTTCAACTGAACTCTTACTAATGAATGCGTAAGATAACATAATTTTACTGGTAAATCTGGGCAGAGTTGCCAGAACATCTTTCTAGATAGCCTGCATTTCTGCCTCATGGGTGCTTTTGTTTGACTTTTTAAAAATCAATATTTCCCACTGATAAGGGAGTTGCCTGAGCTGCTTTAGAAAGTAAAAAGTTGAAGCGATGAGTCTTTTTTATAGATGTAAGGAAAGGATATTCATATTCAATTACAGTTTTGATTAACATGTCATGCTTTTTAAGATCTTCTGGAAAATAAAACATCAAAACAGTGGGAAATAATGTATTATTATTACAAAACTAAACAAAATCGTATCTCTCTGAAAAACAGGTTCTAAAGAAAAACTGTTCTTTGAAAATTGTTGTTTATCTGTATTTAAGTTTTTGTAGAGTCAGAGGGCTAACAAGATGAAACAGTTCAGAACATTTCACTGGGACATGTTCTTTCAAAATCTGTCTTTTGCTCTACTATGAAAATCAAATTGCTGAAAAGAAAAAATAGTCTCTCAGCAAGGAAAAAAAATTATTTATCTCTGTGATTTTGTGTGTGCTGTTGATCTCTGTGCAGTTACACCTGCAAATAATGAAGGAAATATTTTAGCCCTTAGGTAACTGGTATTGCCTTTATCAACATTATCTCTATTTTATTAATAAGCAATCTTTTAAAGTAGTTTCTTTCTTTGTGACTATTTTTTGTGTGTCAACGGGTGCATATCAGCCTATCAGCTCATTAATCAGAATTAGTTAAATAAGCAGTTGATGCAGTTGTAAGTTCCTTCTGAACATTTATGGCTTTCAGTGTACTCTGGGGCCTTTTTTTTCTTGGCCTCAGAATTACAGACATTCAGTGGTAATTTGTAAGATAGTCTGCAGTGCAGTGGGGGAGGAAAGAGACTGTTATCATCTGTCTTTTTGTCACTGTTGCTGTTAATGCCTCTTCTTAAGTTTGAAGTCTCTTAACCACTACCTACCTTCCCTGTATAAAACCAATCTTTCTTCAACGTTTCATACTTTGAGACATCCCGTATGTTCTTTCAGGTGCTTTGCAAGGAGTCAAACATATTTTGGATCTGCAGGAGAAAAACGCTGATTATCAAGAATTCAACAGTTTTAGGTGTACCATTGGTGTTGACTTGAGTCTTGCTCAAGTGAATGTACAGTTTTTATATAGGCATGAAAGGTGGCTTTTCAGACTGTTCCAGTCTAGCTCCAAAACTGGAGAAAGCAGAGCCATGTACTTGAGGTGTTTCTAGAATACATTAGCCTGAGTGTAACTATCATACGTGTAGTACTGCTTCTCTTCTCTTGCCTGAGCTACCTCATGTGCTGGACGGTTCTGGTACAAGCTCAGGACTGGGTAGTAGACTTTGTAGTAGTCTTTGTATTCTGTTACTGATGCTTTGAATCAACACATTTTGCTTTTAAAGTTCACCCTGGCTAGTTATGTCCTTAAATTATCCTGAGAGCAAGGACCTTGCTAATTTATTTATAAAATACCTAGAATAGCAGGATGTTCTTGTAGCTGGAGCTCCTGAGTCTGGAGGTCTGTTTCCTGCTGTAGAACATTCTTTAAAAATCAAAGGAAGTCTTTTAAGTGGGGTCAGCTAAGTGTCTGGCTTTTTTCTTTCTTGCTGATATTCTTCTGTGATGTTTATGTAGGTCATCATAGCAATAGCTTTGATTTACATTGTTGTATTATTCTGTACTGAGTAGTTGTAATAATTGACTTCCACAGTTTATTATGCCTAGGTCTTCCCTAAATACCTGTAAAATCACACAAACTATTGTATTCCTGCTCCAGTCAGAATTTGAGAATTTTTTTTATTGTATACAAATCATGTTTTAATTTTCATCCTAGAATGTGTTTTTAAGACTTTAGATATGCAGGTTATGAACCGTCAGAATTTAGGCTGGAGAGGATATGAGAGACTAGTAGAAAAATACATGTGACACAGTTAGACAAATCCTTGTGTGACATCTTGGGCACGTTAAAGGCTGAATTACTATTGGTACTCTAAGGAAAGCTATAGTTAGCATTTCATCCCAACAACCTATTTCCCTTTTTGCTTTTTATAATAATCAGTTTTAAGATCATTATTCACAAACCAAACTGCAGTTATAGTATGTGGTACTTGCTGTGGGCTTTTAGGAATAGCTGTCTTTTAAACAATGAGCTGATGAGGGTTAGGCTTTCTGTCTGAGCAGCCAAATACTTCTTTCAAAAGAAGATGTATTAAATTTTTTTGCGTGTGTGGAGATCAGCTAAAGAGCATTTGGGAAGTAGAAGTTTGAGAGTAGGTTGCTGTCATCAAGGCAAATCAGCCAGCCAGTATCTTACTCATGAAAGTCTCAGTAACTGGATTTATAAGCTAAATAAATTATCCTATCAGGCCACAGATGGACTGCAGGACAGGCCACTGGCCAATAGGTTGAACATCCCTGTACTACTAATGAATATATTAATCTTCATCTGGGTAATTAAAATGATTTTTTTAAAAAAAAAATCCTTTTGTAATTAGGTGCTTCAGGGTCTAGATTACCTACACAGCAAGTGCAAGATCATTCATACAGATATAAAGCCAGAAAACATTTTGATGTGCGTGGATGATGCCTATGTTCGTAGAATGGCTGCTGAAGCTACCGAGTGGCAGAAAGCTGGTGCTCCTCCTCCCTCTGGCTCAGCAGGTATGGTAGTGTATTTAAATGATATGTAGTAAAATTCCATTATTGTATTAATTCTAACAATATTTTATTTAATGGAAATAAACTTTTTAAATAATAGTGTGTGAAAAATGCATGTCTAGTTCAATTCTTATTCGTGCTCTGCAAACTATCGTGGAAATGCTTTCTTCTCAGTTTTGCACATTCAAGTTTTCAGGGTCCCCAGATGCAGAGAAAGATTTATTGCTGTAAACTTACTCTTCCTCCCATCTCACAAGCTTTAGTGGCTGGGTTTTAGCAACACTGGAGCCCCACATCTCTCATATTTACAATAATTAATAATCTTACCTAAATTATGTGTCTGATTCCATTACAAGTTCATCAGTGACTTTTTGAAATTATATGTCTTCTTAGACATATAACTTACTCTCAGAATGCAGTGAATAGTCTTAAAAAATCCAGTTTTTCACCCTTGAAAATGGAATTTATTGTACCTAACTGAATTTGTGATAAACCCTTCGCCCTGGCACTGTATGTGAAATGTTTTATGTTAAACTTGCCAAGAGTTTAGACAGGAATTGTACATTATAGGAATGGTTGGACTCGATGATCCGGTGGGTCTCTTCCAACCTGTTTTTTTCTATGATTCTATGATTATGTTTAGCTGGGAGAAGCCAAGGTGAGGAAGTTCACAGCAGTCAGTATCAATAAACAAGGAGGAAACATGACTTTTCTGGTCATCTTTAGTACCAGGGTTACTCTTTATTCACCAGTCCAGCACAACTTCTACAGGCAGTGAAGAAATAAAAACATATAAATGTCTTCGTAATATTGTCAGAAAATATAACACAATAAAATCTCTGAGGTATAATGAAACACCTGCTATATCAGGAATAAATACTGTGGTCAAAGTCCATAAATATTTTACTGTATTTTGTATATTAAGATGCAAAATCTTTTACATCATGAATGTTATTGTATTGAATTTTACATAAATGTGTACTCATGTAACTAAAGGCCATATGTTATTTGTGTGGGAAGTAACTTGATTTCGTTCACGCAGCCTTTATATTGCTCCCTGGCATTAGCATAAGTATTATTTTAAGGAATATGCTGATGGAGTTCTTACCACACTTTGTTCTTAGCAAATTGTAATTAAATGTGTGGCTTTCCACACAGAGGCTGAAAATGTGTTTTCTTTACAGCGTTTCAAGAGTAGATGCTGCAGAATTTCCATGTTTAGAGCAGTGATTGTGCTCCAGTTTTGAAAACCTTAAGTCAAACCTTTTGAAAACCTTCCCCTCCCAGGGGCATACGAGCAGTTTTTTCCCTGAGCTCAGCAGCAGGAGCTGAACCTGTAGAAGAACTCTGAAGTCTCAACTGTCTCCATTTTTTATTTTGCATTTGTTAATTGCCTTGTGCACGTGTATTAGAAGTTGTTAGTGAGAGGTTCTCCTCGCCTGTTCAGTTCCTCTTTCTCACTTCCACTTCTCCTCTGTATCTCATATTTGGCTATTGTTATTGGGTTTGATTGTTTGGGGGTGGTGGTGTGGCTTGTGTTGCTGTTCTGTGTATTTTCAGTTTGTGTTGTAATCTCATCAGACCAAGTCATTGGTGGTGTCCTTCTGAGAGGTGCTTAGAAAAAGGTCCATGCTGGAGGTGCCTTTTTTGTGGTGGTGTGCTTTTTGCCATCAGAATTTCTTCATGCCTCCAGTCCTAGTGATCAGACTATCTTGCTTTAGAAGGAAGGGAACTTGAATATTCAACTTTTCTGTTGAGTGTGATGTGGTAGTTGTCTTTGTTGATGTTTTCTGAACTATTTAAAGTCTAACTGTACCTGCTCAGACAGATGACGATGTTTCAGCTGTGGCAACGCTGCAGTCATTTTAATGTTCTCTGTCCAGTCTTACTGATTCAGACTTTCCTTTCTGACTTTCATTAACTCTCCACCAACCACAACAGCGTGAACAGAAAGTGATGCTAGCTCCTTCCAATTCCAGATGCTCTAATGGAGACATCAAATGATTTCAGGCAGCAGGTACTTGTAAAGAGTAAAAAAATCTGACTAAAAAAAAAATCATCACTATTTGTTCTTAGTTAAGAATAATTTTACATAATTTCTACTACTTTCTGCTTTTATAGAGCTGTTAATGTAAAAGTATACCTTTAACATCTTATTTTTTTTCTTTTTAGTGAGCACAGCTCCACAACAAAAGCCTGTAAGTATTGTTATGTAATTGAGATTATCTTATTTTCTCTGTTTCTGTAGATACTAATAGCTATCAGGCTGTTGGTAGTCTGCCCTTTTTAAAAGCTTCCTTTGAATAAAGCTTTTTTCTTTCAAAGAACACTTCTCTTTTAATGTCTTTGGCCTTACTGGTTTTAAGCACGGTATTTCTTTTGATGGAAACTCTCCTAGACTGGTAATTCTATAGCTATGTCAAAGAAAATTAAGCATTGCTATTTTCATCTCTCAAGGAATAATCTATTCTCTTCAATTCCTGACAGAAGTAGGTGCATGCACTAAATAAATACTGCAGATAGCTTAAGGACTTAAAAGCCTTAATCATGAAGGCGTTCTTTTATGTTTGAAAAATCTTTTTGCCGTATACATTTAGCAGATGACCACCGGTAATACAGCTCTTTAGAAATACCTATGGTCAGACCTGCTGTCTATGCTGATGTGTAAAGAGTGTAGATAATTTCATTGGGCATACAATGTGGATGAACATTAAAAGGATTTTAATAAGCCTGTCCCATGGCTTATTTTGAAGACAACAGGATTTACAGATAAATATCTGAGAAAATAGTATTTCCCTTTGTTCCTTGTACTTCATTTTTTAATTACACGAGGATTTCTTCCTTTGATATCTAAACAATGAATGAGAATGAAGGTTGGATAGATCTAATTTATCAAATAGTAACAATAGTAGTCAAGAGTTCACTTAAAATATAAACAGCTCTTTCAAACCCAGCTCAGATGTGTTAATTTTTCTTTTCCTTGTTATTGTACTTGAGTTTTTCAATCCTTATGTTATATAAGTTGTGAAACTTTTTGTAATGGCCATCTGTTGTTTGTGATTCACATGTTTTGGGCCAGAAGTGAATAATAATAATGCTTTCCTTTCACAGGGAAATAGCTGAACAACACAGGATTTGTTTAAAATTCTTTACAATTTCCAATCTCTGGCTTTCTCATATCATTTTTCTCAGCATAATTTTGCTGGTCATTACTTGCATTGTGCAGAGAGAGAAATCGTGGATAAAATGTATATGTAAATAACTAGATATGATAGCAGAATATCTTCCATGTGCAGTGCCATCTCTTGATATTGATTGATGTTGAAGATGATTGTGCTAGTCAAGATCATAGATTCATAGGAATTTTATTGTGGCATCTTATATGAATTTTGCTCTTCTATCTGATATATAACTTTTTGCATGGTTGTTTTAACTTTGTAAGATTTTGGTAGCTTTTTTTTTGTTCTGTGTAACTCTATGTTATACAGGCATGTCCCACTGATTTAGTGGGATGTGTCCCTGCCCATCACAGGGGGGTTGGAACTAGGTGATCTCTAAGGTCTGTTCCAACCCAAAATATTCTTTGATTATATGATTCTATGTCATTCTTGATTTGAAGTAAAATGGAAAAAGCAACATAATTACTCTATTAATTGCTCTACAGTATTGTCAGATAAAAAGTAATCATACTGCAAGGGAGTTTGGTGTGAGATGCCTTGAGAATAATTGTTTAGGGTTTTTTTTTCATTTTCTTTTGTTTGTATTAATACTTTAGGTTGGAAAAATATCCAAAAACAAAAAGAAAAAAATGAAGAAAAAACAGAAAAGACAAGCTGAGCTGTTAGAAAAACGCCTGCAGGAAATAGAAGAACTGGAGCGAGAAGCTGAACGGAAGAAAATAGAAGAAAATGTAACCTCGACTGTACCATCAAATGAACAAGAAGAGGAGTACCACCCAGAGGTGAAACTAAAAACAGCTGATATAGAAGAGGTAGTAGATGAAGAGCCTGGAAATGATGATGGTTAGCATTGCCTCCTTTTATTGACCCTGTATTTACTGTTCTGGGGGGAAAAGTAATTACAGCATTGTATCTGATGCACTGAACATAGTCTCCAAACTTCACTAGATCATTAAGTTTAATTTTCTGCTGTAGGTAAAATCATAGCTTCAGAGTCTAAAAAGGAAAAAAGTCACACCTAATACAGAAGCAAATAATAACATCAAGAGCAATCTAGCTGTCATATCCCACAAAAAAGCACATAAAAAATTCAACAGAACAGTCAGTTTTTGCACTATATGATGTGGCATAACCAAGTATCCTGGTGAAACAGAGGAAAAATAAGTTGAATTTGTATTCTGTGACATTACTATAGTTACTGTTATCCTTGGTTTCCCCTTTCCCTGTTACAATGTTTGTTGTAATGATTTATTCAGGTAAGAGTAATTGCAGCTTCTTCACTAAAACTTCTAAAATGTTAAGTTTTTTGTGTAGTCCTAGTGGTTTGGAGCATAATTGGTCCAAATCTTTTCTAGCTTCCCTGGTTTTCAGCCAGCTGTCTCCAGTTCTGATAAAAATTTAACTACTGAGATTTTCTATCTCTTGATTTGATTTATTTTTGTTCTGTTCTCACTGTGAATTTTTTGTACTTCTGTGGTGACTCCCTGTTTGACAGATCGAGTTATAGATTTGTGAAGCTTGCTTTCAAGACCTCATATGTCATCTCTTCTTAACATTCTTCTCTTCTGAATGGTTCCCTCCTGAACTTCACATTGTTTATTGTTTCCAACAGCCTTTTTAGTTCTTTCTTGCGTCCTTAATTTAGGTTTTTAAGGTCTTTGCTTATTTCAGTGATGGTGAGTATTTCCTTCTGTCATGTCAGAAATCAAGAAGCTACTGAAGAGTTAAAAATGTTGAATGCCTAATTTCCAGTGATATATTGATGTATACTCTAATGTGTTGGTTACTGAAATTTTTCAGGTGAAGCCGAAGATCAGGATGAAAAAGAAGACACAGAGAAAGAAAACACTGAAAAAGATGATGATGTCGAGCAGGAACTTGTCAACACTGACCCCACAGACCCTAAGTGGATAGAATCCCCCAAAACAAATGGCCATATTGTGAACGGCCCATTCCTTTTGGAACAACAGATTGAAGATGAAGATGAGGAAGAGGAAGAATGTCCAAACCCCGAGGAGTATAATCTTGATGAGCCAAACACAAAAAGTGATTACTCTTATAGCAGCTCCTATGAACAGTTTAACGGTGAATTGCCAAATGGACGTCATAAAATTCCTGAGTCACAGTTCTCTGAATTTTCAGCCTCAGTGTTCTCTGGGGCTCTAGAGTCTGTAGCCTGTGGTTCTGCTGTTTCTGAAGAATCAACTGTAACTGAAAGAGAGGAGAGCAGCCCATCTCATGACAGGAGCAGAACAGTTTCTGCTTCAAGCACTGGGGATTTGCCAAAAAGTAAGTATTCCTCGTAGTGGCGTATACCATGCTTGAAGTCTCTAGGTGATGACTTATGTAGAATGAGCAGTGGGGTTAAACCTTATATGTGTGTTTCACCTGTGTTCAGTCACGCATCTATGCAGACTTCACTTTTTATTTGTTTGGGGTATTTTGGTGAAAATTCAGTACCAGGCCTTATAGGTAGGGTGTCACACGCGTCTTTCAGTAACACAAAAGGACCTTTCAGTAGCAGAGGAGAACCCTAGGGCACCATTTTATTGGCTTCAATGGAACACTAGGCCTAGAACTTCTCAGTGGTGTTGACTTTTCTTTACCTACAGGTGAAGCGTTTCGAATGTTTTTACTTCCTGGGTTGGTGTCAAACTTACTATTATCCTGGGCTGCTTTGTGGTTGCGTCTGAAGAGTGCCCATTGAAAAGATGGTGCCTGTGTGCCAGCCTCTGCAGTCAGAGAAATCTGTGCAGACTGCTCCCAAATGCTGTCTTTCTTAGGCCCTCACCAGACTTGGGGAGGGAGGTGGGATATGGGATCAGATCAACCTTATTTAGGGCTGGGTTGCAGCTGCAGCCCACTATTGGGAATCCTTTTGTCACTGCTGGCTGATTTAATCTTCTTGGTTTCATCTACACTGAACATTTTGCTCATTGAGTTGTACATCATGTGAATACAAAGTCTCAACTGTGAATATTTTAAATTAAGTATTTAATCTTAGAAGACTTTTAGCAAAAAGGCAGAGCAGGTATTTAGAAATGAAGAGGCGGCTTTCAAGTTAGTTGATCCCAAAGCATCCTGGTAAATTTTGACCTCTGAGGACCAAGTTTCAAGAAAAAGCAGATATATTCGCTTTGAATGATTTTTAGAAATAGAAGGAAAAAACACTTTTTGACTTGATAGAAGATTCTTGTCTGTTAGCATGGGTGTGTATTTTATTAAAGAAAGAACCAAAAAGAATGAAATAGAAAGGCAGTGGTTATGTTAAAAAAATGTAATGGTCTCATCAACAGCAATAACTTAGCTAAGCCTACTTCAACTAAATTTCATGAGTTTTAATTTTTTTTTTTAAACCCGGGAGTTTGACAGATGCAACTTGGAACACAATGCAAAAGCATTCCTGTTAAATTCGGACAAATCAACCATCTTAATATTTAAGCTGAAAGGAGAGCTGTGATTTAAAAAAAAATCTCCTCTAGAACTTGTTTTTTAAGGGTATTAGATACTTTATTGTAATTCAAATATTTGTATTGACAGGAAAGAGAAAAGGAAGTTTAGTGCTGCAAGTAAGCATTATTCTCATAGTTAAAGGGTAGAAGGTGATCGTGAGATCATGTAACCTGATGTCCTTTTATAGCAAGTCAGTAATACACTATTAAGCCCATTGACCTTTATGTTTGGCTCAGAACACATTTTCCAAAAAAGATTCCTGCCCTTGATTTGGATGAATGAAACGATAAAAAAACCTAGTGTGGTTGAAGTGTGTTCAACTGGTCAGCTCTCAGAATTGCTTCAGAAGAACTGCAGCAAGTTTTAATTTGTCTGCTGCAGCTTCTAGCTGTTACTTCTTGTATCTTTTCTCAGTCATATTAAAAAAAATTCTGTAATATGCTGTAGTTTCATTCATTAGTGGTTTGTATCTGTTTCAAACAGTTCTCTTAATCTTTTCTTAAAACTCAACACAATAAATTCTTTGTCTCTGGAAGCATGTTGCCAACCCTCAACTCCTTATGGCTTTTCTGTATTCAGTATGGTTTTGGACGTTTAAATTCTGGCCACCAGAACTGCTCAGAACTTTTGACTGTAAATCCTATTTATTTGAGACATGGAAGGTTAAATCTTGGTGTCATAGCAAAGAGCTGGATTTTTGCCATTGAATCAGATAGCTCCAGGATATTAGGTATAGGTTTTATTTATAGTGCCAGTGGCTATATGCTAAATATATGTTTTTCAACTTTAATAAAGAAAATACTGAGAGACTGAATCTGCAAGCGGATAGAAGAAGATGAGACAGCTTAGAAGATCACTCAGCCTGCAACACTCTCCCAGATGAAGTTACTAAACTTAAATACAAATGTATTGAAAAATACAATCAAATGTATTTCTTGATTTAAGACTTCAGAAAAGCAATTCACACAGTTTATTACAGTCTGACAAGTAAGATAATCATAGATTAGCATGGGTTGGAAGGGACCTTAAAGATTATCCAGTTCCAGCCCCCCTGCCATGGGCAGGGCAGCTTCTGCCAGACCAGGTTGCTCAAAAGCTCCTCCAGCCTTGCTTTGAACACCTCCAGGGATAGGGCATCCACGGTTTCTATGGGTAACCTGTGCCACTGTCTCACCACTCTCACAGTAAAGAATTTCTTCTTAATATCTAATCTAAATCTCCCATCTCTGCAGGTAGGCAAGAAATGTGAAATAAAAAACAACTGAATAGAGTTGTGTTTCTCCAAAATGACAAGGTCCAGGCTAATGAGTCTTCCAGCCTATCTCCTTACACTCTGTACTCTCTTAAACAGTGTACAGGGGGTTTCTAGATGCCTGGTAGCCTCTTCCTTTGTGCTGCTGGCAGCATGTGAGAAGAAAGCTTCTGTTACTGTTTTCCTGGGGTGGTGGGTAAAATCCTTATGCCTCAAGAGGGTAAAGCTGTTTTTGGCATCACAGGAACACCTTATCTCCATAGCAGTAGGAAAAAAGCTTATTTTTTCCTGCTTCATTTTATCTCATCAGGAACAATTTACAGGCCTTTTGTGCAAAGAAAGAAGAAAATAGTGAATTCAGCCATTGCACACATCTTCCTCAGGACGAGGAAAAGCTGAATGTTATTAATGGCATCAATAATGTTGGGTTGAAGAGTGAATAAATCGTATTAAGATATTTAGAAAGGGAAAAAACAAGAGTTCCAGACCGTTCAATATTTTTAAATGGTGTCACTTTTTCACTATAACTTTAGTGCCCTTTTCTTATATAGAAGTAAAGTTCGTTTCTTCCTTTCTCTCTCTCTCTAGCCATTGCTATACGTTATTATGTAACATGGTCTTGTTTTTTCAGGATACTTGCCTCATTCAGTCCCATTTGTGTTCAGTGAGCAGCTACTAAGGTTTTATCTTCTTCAAGTTTTCACTGTGTGACCAAATGCCTTTAAGGTAGATCTGATAATTTCCTCGTGACTCTCCTCTTCATTCCAGTGTTTGAATGTTTACCAAGTACACTATCGTGCTGAGACTGTGAGAAGAGGAGGTGATATTTCTCAGTTTTACAGAACTAGGACACACAAAAGTAAAAATCAGGAATGCTCACTAATTTTGTGCTCAGATTGAGCTCTGTTGGATGCTTTTTTTGAGATTACTTGCCAAGGAGTACGTTCCTTTTTACTTCACTTTCAGCTGTTTTCATTTTTCAGATTCAGAATCCAAGGTCTCATATCCATCTTTCGGAAAATACAGGATGTAAACTTAATGAGTTCTGAAGAAAAACACAAAAATGTAGATGCCTCTTCAGATTCCTCTGTTAGAAGAAAATAGAAGAAAGGTTTTTCTTATGTCATATTCAGATATCCTGCTGATGAGGCTTTTTTCCCCCTTCATTCAGCTTTATTTTACTGCAGTCCTTCACTTTCAGCAAGATGTGTGGGAAGGATTTATCTAGAACTACGTTTCCCCCCACAGCTGAATTGAGAAAGGCCCCATTATTTCTTGAATAATGCATGTGCTTGTGTTTATAAAAAACCAAACAACTAGGCTGTACTGTGGAGCATTCTCATAAGGGAAGACTTTAATATTAGGCTTAGTAGTTCCTGTCTTCTAAGTGCTGGATTGCAACCTTATTCTGTCAGTGTATTTTACTTTAATGCCCTATATTTGTGCTTTTTTTAAACTTGAGCTTTGGACTCTGTTCCAGCTTTCTTAGAGGACTCTCTTATTGAGATCACTTCCCCTTCTTATCTTCTGCCATTTAGTCTTGTGTTTTCTTTCCTTCTCTCCTCTGGTGGATCTGGCCACTTTCTTTTGGGATTGGTCTGTATTTAAACGTCCTGATGGCCCATTCAGGCTTGCTGTCCTGGCAGTTAAAGATCCTCTTATGAATTACCCACCTTTAGACATCCTGTATTTTCTCTCCTTGTCCCATATCTGGTCTATTTTCTTCTTCCAATTCTTTTGCCAGTTTAACCGTAGAATCAGTTAGATTGGAAAAGACCTTTAAGATTAGCAAATCCAACTCTTAATCTAGCGCTCCCAAATCAACTTCTAAACATGCCCCTAAGCACTATGTGTACTCTCATAAATACCTCCAGGGATGGTGACTCAACCTCTTCCTTGGGCAGATCATTACATCCCCATCAGAATCCCTGGTGCCTTTTGTATCTTCTACATCTTTCTTACCTTACCACTAGTTTTCGATTCAGTCTTCCTACCTTTGAGATGAGGAAACTGATATGAATCTGCTGCTGTTATGTGGTTTGCGATACCTGGTTCTGTCTTCTTCGTTCAAGTCAATCTGCTTTTCTTCCAGTGCAGTTTAGGATCTAGCAGGTGATGTGAAAAAAAAAAAAACCAGAAAAAAGCAGCAGTCTTCTACTGCCCCATATTAGGGTCATCAATGACCTAGGAGCCTCTAAAGATTACAGGATTAATTAAAGTTCCCCTTGTTTAGTCTGAATCATACTCAATGCAGAATAGGACCTTCAGAGAACTTTGATTCAATGCTGAATTGCCTGTGAAATGGGTGTCAGTCCCCTGACTCTCAGGTTAGCCAGGTTTTGATGAGTCTTTTTCCCTTTGGGACAGATTTTTCTTAAAAATCCAAAATTGTGTACCTTAGCTGAGAATGGAAGTGCAGAATTTATTTTCTCATCCAGACTGTTTCATGAACATCTTTCATGTGAAATTCTTGGAATTTTAATTTTAATATTTTCTGTCTGAATCCGTTTTTTGAAACGTATACACTGGTTTTGCTTAGAAGCTCCTCTAGATATTCTAATAGTAGTCATTTGGCAGTTAAAGAATACAAAAAAAATTGCACTTGAAGTGTGAGGTAAGAAATCGTTTTTCTGTTGCTTTAATTTCTTGTAACATTCAGCAAATGGTTTTGATGTCTTCAGTGTGTAACAAAACTGGATAAAGTGTCAAGGCAAAACTGCTTAGAGATAATGACTAGTATGTTCAAAATACTAACTGTTCTACATTTTGCTTGTGTTAGCAAAAACTCGTGCTGCTGACTTACTGGTGAATCCACTGGACCCAAGAAATGCAGATAAAATTAGAGTTAAAATTGCTGACCTGGGGAATGCCTGCTGGGTGGTAAGTATAGCAACATCATTTTAGCTATTTAGCCTTCGCTATTTAGAATAGGTTTTTTTATTGTTAATTTTTTGCCATTAATGTAGTTATTTCTATTTTAGCACAAACACTTCACAGAAGACATCCAGACGAGACAATATAGATCCATAGAGGTTTTGATAGGAGCAGGTTACAGCACTCCTGCTGATATCTGGAGTACAGCATGTATGGTAAGAACAATACAATGTATATTTTACAAGAGCAGACTTCCTAAAAACAGTTATCTATTTAGTGAGGAAGCCTGATTAGGATGATTCTGATATTTTGACACAAATATATCATAAATTATGTCGTATCAGATAGTGACTGATGACCTTTCCCCTTAATTTCAATTTCTCAAGCATTCTTAATCAAAAGGGAGTGTTTTGAAGAATGTTTCTAATTTTCATTAGATGCATTTTAAATTTGCAGTCAAAAATATGCAGGTTTGGAGGGAAATACATACATATTTTAAACATCAGAGTCTAAGTGAAAAAATTACAGCTGCATGCATGTTTCCTTCCCATTGTAGAATCTATACAACTGTTTGGTGTGTTTCCATTCCTTTTTCTTGCATAAAGTAGCAAAACAGTGGTGAAATACTTCAAATTCTTGCCAAGTGCAGTGCAAACATTCATCGGATTAGGCTTGCAAGTCACAGTTTTAAATTCTAAACTTTGAAAAGAAGGAATTCAGTTTATTAGTAAAATATGTGGTAACATTCTGTAGATTTAGTTTTAAAACAGTAAAACTGAAATGATAGATTTTTAAAAATCTTTAAAGAATAGAAAAACTTAATTATTTGACTTTCTGAAGCACCTATTCTGTTTATAATACCTCTTCGAGGACAAATAAGATACATGCATCTTCTCATTAACGATAGTTTTGGAAATACGTGTTGAAATATCTTTGTCTATTTTAAAAGTGAAAACTTATTCAAATCTTTATATTTTACAAATACATGTCTGAAAAGAGTAAGTGTGAGGAGGAGTAGAAGACTCTAGTATTTTAAACACAGTTTGCAGGCGTGGGTGATGAGAAGAATTGCAGAGCTCAGAGGGAGTGGAGGAGGATTAAAAGGAACATAAAATCCTACAAGATATTATAAGCGCAGCAACCCATGTGTTGGAAGTAACTAACCCATAAGTAAAATTGCAAGTATGTTTTCTCTGGAGTTTAATACTAGCTTTTACTTTAGTACACAGAAAAGAACATCCATTTCCAAATTTACTCTTCCATTTGGGAGCAAAATGTAGAAATTTTTATTACCTTGAAAACAAAGCGTAGAAAATAGTCCACAGTTTTGATCCTGAATTCTTCTAATGATTTTTCTATTAACTAACTACAAAATTACTGTGGAGACATTTTCTTCCTTTTACCTGGTAATTTGTAAACCTTAGTTGAATTTGATACCATTTATGCTACTGAATACCCTGTATTCATCTTCCGTTAAGATTGTATATACAGCCTGCTGATTTTATATACAGTTTTGTAGCTAAAGTCACGTAAAAGCTGAAGTCTATCTAGGATTGTGTTTAATAAAAGTTGGGTACTTCATAGCAATATCACACCTAGGGAATATGATATTCTCACAATACTTAGGGTTGTCCAGCCTCTTGTGTTTTAATTCTTTTCCATATTATGTAAGTGTTACTGCTTTTTCATGCCAATCCTTTCTCAAGCTTAAGGGGAAAAAAAATTCTAAAGCATCTCTGCCACTAGGGATATCTTAATTCAGATTCGCAATTATTAATGGAGTGTCCATATTTTAATGAGAAAACTATACTTCTGCTTTTTTGTTATGTAAGCTTTAAAGATAGTAAAAAAAAATCGAGGCAGAAACACTGGAGTTTTGTCTTCTGTCACAGGCTTTGGTTTTTTTCAGCCTTACAATATGCTGTAGGAATTTTATAATCTTACAGCACTGCCATGCAATTGTTGCATTCAGTTGTTGTCTATATGTAGTCATGTAAAAAATAGAGATCAGGGTCTCAAGCTCACCCCAAAAATACATTGTTTCAAACCCCCTCAGGATCTGCTTTCATTCCTGTATGGTTGAGAAAATGGGTCAGAGCACTGTGAGCGCTGATCCTGTGTCAGATGGAAAACAGCTCTGAGGTAGGGATTGTGACTTGAAGACCTTAACAGCTCTTTCTGCAGAGGACTTGTAACAGATTAATGCCCAGGGAAACATTCCTTATGTGGAACTGCATTCCTGATGTGGAATTCACAATTAACTTATTTAGGCTGTCTTTGGAAGTTGTGATTTGATTCTCTGCAGTCCCTAAAGCATCTAAGAATGCTGAAGTGCTGAAGTTTTTTTAATGCTGTTGTAGTCGCACTTGTTTTCTCAAGTTTGGATTTCTTGTTGTACCTAGATGTGATTCAGAAAATGCCCTTTGAGGTTATCTTACTCTTGTTTCATATTTAATTCACTTTATTCCATGATGCTTACTGTTACATGCATTTTTCAAAAGGATTGTCTGCTGGAGCAGGAGCAGGAGATATTGTTTATTTTCTGCCAAAATACAGCTCTGATACCCGGTTAGCCATGTTGGCCAACATGCTCCTAGGAGAGCAGGGGGACTTGTTTATCATGTTGCTTTGCTTGTGCAACAAGTCCAAAGTCATTGAGGATGATTTTGGAAGCAGTACTATGTGAAATGAGTGGTTCAGCAGTGTCGCTGTGACTTTTTTCTTGGCAAGTTTCCATACTTCAATACTTTGCCCGGGGAGAAAGTACCAAGCACATGTGGTGTCCGGCCAGCTGCCTCTGTACTGACTGCACACGGTGTTGCTCATTCCCTGCCCTTTTTTGAATTAAAGAAAAAAAGGTTGTCAGTTAAGGGGTAGCAATATGTTAGTAAGCGACCTAAGCTTGAGGTTGTGTTTAGGTTAGGAAAGTAATTGCTGTGATCATACCTGTCAGAAGTACTGTGTTTGTGAATGGGTGGGATAGGTGCCAAGTGGCTTTGCGGTGGGAGCCACATTACATAATCAGAGATCCTGTCCTTCCTTCTGAGGACAATTCTGACTTTGGATGAGCTTTCTTGTCTCAATTTATTTCCGAATGATAATGCATAAATCTCAAAAGTGTGTAAATTGGAATCATAGAATCATAGAACAATTAAGGTTGGAAAAGACCTTTAAGATCATCAAGTCCAACTGTGATGTTGAAGTGAACTGATTAATGTCAATGTAAAATACAGTAAGGTAGCATCAGAGCAAAGGCGAGATGTTGCGCTTTAAAAGCCCTTGCTCACAACTGAGCCAGTGAGGTAGATCTCTGATCCGGCACTGAAAGAGTGTTCAAAATGTTTTGATCTCATTTGCATGGAATTGTGTGCAAGTACATCTTGCAAATCCCTTTTTACACACGACCTTCAAATCACAGATTTCTTACCAGTCTTTGCACAGAGACTGATCCAGTTTTGCTCTTCAGCTTCTCCATTTGTGTAGCTCTTGCTGACAGAAGACTTGCTGCTTCAAAGTTGTGGTCAGGTTCTCTGTCTTAGTGGGTGTTGTTTAAGTTTCACAGTGTGGCTGTCAAACTCTCCTGGATGGCCTTGCTCACGAGCGGCCCAGAACACTCTGCTCAGTAGTAAGCATCACTCATGAAAACTGCCTAACTTGTAAAACAGGAAAGGTTCTCCATCTGCTGTACATACACCACTATGTCAGGTACTGTAGATAATGTCTCCAGTTAAAGAAGATGACACAGGTCTTTCTTTGAATTGGTTTAGGGTCCACAGTATTTCTGTGTCAGAGTTTGACCTCCAGATATGTACCTAAAACGCATCAATCTTTTATGTGTCCTGGCTAGTAGATTTTATGAAGGGCTACTTGGAATGCATGGGACCAGAATTCTCCTGAGGTTTTAACTTGGTCTCGTGCTTTATGGGTCTCCATTTGAGCCTAAGATTTTTCTCTGCTTGTTAATGAAAGAGTCTTTCTCTCTGAGACTAGCATTGGCTGTGAGTGTAGGAGAACTACTGGTTCTCGTACTGGCTTGTATTTATGGGATAAAGTGTTAAGTCCAGCATAGAGGTGGTGTTGTATCACAGCAGCATCAAACTGTCTTTTTTCATCATACCATTCGCTCATCAGTTTTACCTAGTGTTTCTTAATGCAGATGGACATGATGATGATGCTTTTAAACAAAAGCATCTGGTAATGGTGCCCTGAATGTGCAAAGCATCTGTGTTCATGTCTGCACAGGAACTTTCAGAATAGCACCCCGTATGAATTTGGCTTTTATGACATTGTATGTTTTGGTTACCTGGAGTGCTGTCCTCAGCTGGGCTCTGCTTATATGGCTTGTCTTTGTCTAGCCAACCAACCCCGTGTGTTTGATGCAACTTTCAGGACAGGGAATTTTCATTTCTATTTTCTTCAGTATGGGAGTAGCCAGACATAAGACAAATAGTGCAAAAGAGGGAGAAATAACTTGGTGCTAACAACCACAGTTCTTTTACTTCTGGTGTTATGTCAGTGAATAAGTAGCATTGTGAACTAGTAGCCTGTGAGCTGAATCTTCCAATTTTAGATGATTTAGCATGGCCCAGTTCTTGTGCCCCAGACAGGAAAAATACCTCTTCAAATCAGACTTAAAGGATGAGAGGGAGTATCCTTGGGCCGGTAGCAGTCCTCTGCTCAGGTGAACTGAGTCTCAGAGTACTCAGACTACTATTTTTGAAGTTAAACATTTAAAAAAGGCGGGTGAAAAAAGAGGATAGTGCATATCTTTGGAGGCTTATAATCAGGGGATGCATGGTGTGCTGTGAAGCTGATGAAATAAGTTAGATGCCAGTGGGCTTTTCCAGACTGTGACAGAGTTGTTTGCTTGTTCTGTGCTCATCAAAGAATGCAACAAAGAATAACTTAATTTTTTTCCCAGACTGTGGTGACCCAGGTCCGAGTGGTTTGCTGGGTGTTTGTAAGTTTTGCTAAGGAAATTAAACAGCACTCTTTCTTTTTCTTTTAAGTGGGATACTCAGCTGCTCTCATGGAAAGCTAGACACTGGGAATCTCTCTCCTCATCTATTAAATTCTAGAAAATTCTTTGTTCCCTTGCTGTACTAAATTCTATTTTGATTATGCCAGCAGGGAGGAGCATCTCTTGTTTTCACCCAAAAAAAGGAACAGATTTGGAGCCAGCAGTGCCTTTGACAGGATTGAAACCTCCCTTGATCATTTAATTTTGTCAGGCTGAATTTCCACATTTGCAGTATTGAGTGAGCTGGTTTCTGTGGAGCAGAAACTGAACAAGCACTGCATGATTTAGCATTTCCTAAATCTCAAAAACCATGGAACGCAGTACTCCACTGCTGCTGCCAGGAGTTCCTGGCAAGATAAGGAAGTTATTACTGGCAGAGGGCATCCCTTTGTACTGCTCCCAGACTGCAAGCACCATGTTTCCACTGCTTTTCCTTCTTCATTCTCTTTGGATTGGAGACAGGAAAGCACCTGAGATGAAGAGTCTCATCATCTGGATATTTTTGTTCTTCATGTACAGCGTTGTACATGTGGGGAGGAGGTGAGTATGTCACAAGCTAGGATGTTAACAGGACTACCTTTTTAACACTTCCCTGAGGTGGCTTTTGTGGTGAGTTGTGATTCCCGAAATATCTGCTTTTTATAACAAGAACTGGCAAATAGATTGTAGCTGTACATTGTCTGGTAGTCAGATAAAGATAAAATTGTACTTGATGTTTTTAAAGAACACAAGTGGTGACAGAAAATACTACTGGGCTGAGAGGTAAAGAGGGCAGGCAAACAGCTTTCAGAACAAAGGAGATGCTATGACAAGTCAAGCAGGCTTAGAGGAATAGGTATAAAACATACCTATTACGTGATAGGATTCAGAGAGACAGAATGAGCAGAATATAGTAACTTGTGGTGTTACATGTAAGCGTACATGTAAATGCTTGTGTTAAGCCCCCAGTTTACTTCTCTGTATGATGTTCTCTAACATGTAGTGGAAAGGTAACTGTCCTTACTTACTCTTCCCATGTTGTAAGCAGGAAAAAATGGTGTCTCCATGGGATCCTGAGTATCATCGTGCTAGTATGTGTGAGTGGCACATACTGAAGGTGTGATGACAAGCCTCAGACTGCATAGGAGCAGTATTTTGAGGAAAAATGGAAAATCAAAAATCTGGTTGAGAGAAGAGAAAAAGTTCAAATCACTATGCACATATTTTTCCGTAGGCAGATATGGTGCAAAATGCTGTTATTAATCACTGTGCACCCTTTTTGAAAGTGGTGGGTGGACAACCTGAAACATTCAAAAGAAAATGATTTTTCAAAGAAACTGACTTTCCAAAGCAGCCACTCAGCATGGCATGATTCTGAGATCCAGAGTACAGCAAATAACAGAAACGTCTTTCCTTTTCAAGCATTCCCTGCATGTCTGTGTTTTGTAGATCTGGACTTTCTTACCAAGCACTAACCATGCAAAGTGCCTTTTGTATTCTTTCCATTGCCTGGCGCTTCCGAGGGAGATGTCCATGGGAGACAAACTGTGAGCTGGTGTGCATATCTCAGACAGCTTTTTGCTCTTCTTTCAATGCTCCCACTTACCTGGGGAACAGTGTTCTTAAAGCTAAGCGTATTTTTAAAGCAGTTAAAATCTTGTCATTCACAGCTCTTCATTTCAACTGGGGCAGAGAAACCCTGGCCAGGGGCCGAATCTCATCTGTCAAAATAATAGTTGTGGCCTGTAGCTTGTTGTCCTGTTTCAGCTGGGACTTCGTAAGAGGAATTCAGGGAGGCTGATGCAGTCCAAGTGAATTGTTCTTCCAGTCCTCTCCCAGACAGCTCTCCCTAGGCTTGCATCCATTTTCTATCACCAGATGGAGTACGCAGCTGTCACACAGTGAAAAAGTAGCTATTTCCAATTGTGTGATTAGACATAGATCCACAATACACGATAGTGATGCCAACAGTTTAGTATTGTGGTAGGTTCATGTACAAGCACATGGCAGGAAAGGAATCGTGGCCTCTTCAGAGCTTATAAAAGCAGCAGTTTGACCATTCATACGAGAGGTTCTCCATCTGCAGATGGACAAGAGCAGTCTAGACTGCTTTTCTGCAGTAACCTTAGGAAAGTGATAAGTAGCGATTGCCGGTACAGTCAGTAAGGATGGATGACTGCCTTGGGCTCTTGAGCCATATGTTGAGTGTGCTTTATCTCATTTGTTATCTCCATGTAATAATTGAAGTGTTGATGTCTGCGGAGGTAAATGTCAACATTAAGTAAAATGATCACGGTAGTTCGAAGTTGTAGTTTCTGTCAAGAAACTAGTTTGTATAAATGAATACTTTCAAAGGGAAAGTAAATAAGTAAATAGGATTAGTCTGTCTTCGTAGCATCATAGGAATAACAGCTAAATTTATGTTGAAAAGGATCTCTGCTAATCTGTCTCCTGCTTGAATCAGGGTTAATGCCAAGATTAGGTGAGGTTACTCAGAACCTCGTGCAGTTCAGGTGTACATGTCTATCAGGATGGCATTTCCACAGCCTTTCTGAGCAACCTGTCCCAGTGCTCACTCAATCTTGCTGAAGAATTTTTTTCCTCGTATCTAGTTGGAATTTCCCATCTTGCTGTTTGTGTTTGTTCTCTATTGTCTTTTCATTGAGAACACTGTATCTTAGCGTCATAGAATCATAGAATGATTTGAGCTGGAAGGGACCTTAAAGATCATCTAATTCCAACCCCCTGCAACAGGCAGGGACGCCTTGCACTAGATCAGGCTGCCCAAGGCCCCATCCAACCTGATCTTGAACACCTCCAGGGATGGGCATCTAGAACTTCCCTGGACACCCTGTTCCAGTGCCTCACCACCCTCATAGCGAAGAAATTTTTCCTTATGTCTAGTGTAAGTCTGCCCTTCTCCAGTTTATAGCCATTTCCCCTAGTCCTATCACTACAAGCCTTTGTGAACAGGCCCTCTCCAGCTTTCTTGTAGCCCCTTCAGGTACTGGAAGGTCGCTGTAAGATCTCCTTGGAGCCTTTTCTTCTCCAGGCTGAACAATGCCAACTCTCTCAGCCTGTCCTCATATGGGAGGTGCTCCAGCCCTGTGATCATCTTCGTAGCTCTCCTCTGGACCTGTTCCAACAGTTCCATATCCTTCTTAAGTTGAGGATTGCAGAACTGGACACAGTATTCCAGATGAGGTCTTGGATCTTGATCTTCTCTGTCACTGCTTTTCAGACAGTGGAGCACAGCAGTTAAAACCCCTTTTCATCTTCCCTTGTCTGACCTGAACAAACCCAGCCTCTCCTCCTGAATCCTCTATTCAGCTCCTTGACGTCTTAGAGATCTTCCCTGGTCTTTCTTCAGTTCGGCAGAATCACTTTTATACTGGTGGCCCCAAGGTCTGCAGATGCATGTGTGAGTGCCAAGGGGAGGGGAGGGTGCTTCCCACTGAGGGCTGGTAGCACTCTCGGTGTATACAGCCCAGTATGCGGTTAGTCTGCGCCCTGCTGACCTGGGTTCAACTTGCTGTCCATCAGGGTCTCTGCCTCCTGATTTTATCTGTGTCAGTAACCTGGGAATTGGAGGCTGGGTGGTTTTATCTACTTACAGTTGGGTGCAAAGCGTTGATAAGTACAGAATTTTGTAAAGTGCTCGGGAAGTCCGTAGCAGCAATGTGTCACCAAAACTGTAGTTCTGAGTGCCAGCAGCAGTGAGGTCTTCTGTCGGTGCCACTGGCTTAAGTAACAGGACTGCACGTGCTTTCTGATGCACCACAGCTTTGGATAGGAGCTTAAAGAGCAGAAGAGCTCTAACTGATACAATCCAGAAGTGTCATTGTCCTTATGGCTATTTACCCACTTATTAGTGCATTTTTAACGCTGATTCTTTTACTTTATGGTAAAAACCTAGGTCAAGAATGCATTTGTTTTTAAATGAAGCCAAATTAATTTCACTTATCTTGTGCTATGTAGACTGTCCATCCCATAGATACCTAGCAACCTATTTCCAGGTCGCTGCAGATGAACCTATGAGACATTATCCTGCATGAATGCTGAGTAGTATTACAGATACTTACTGCAGCACCCAAAAGGCAAGGGTGTCTCTGGGCTGTCCCTGTGTGCTTCTGAGTCAGAAGTTCCTTTATGGTGGGCACAGAGTCCTTCAAGGAGAGTCAGGAAATCAAGTGTTATAAGACACTGCAGCTATAGCCCATGCTGGGCTTGGAGTCAGAGCTATACAAAATGAAAAAAGAAGCAGCAGCAGCATTTTGAAAAGCTTTGGTTTCTCTTTGGCAAAAGAGAGGTATAAATATCCCACATCTGTGAGAGCTTGCAGTTCTTGTTATATACAAACAGATCTAAAATTCAGTGTATCTCAGTGGTACGCTTACTTCTTTTGTTTCTCTATGAATACCTTTTACAGTGTTTCCAGTTTAATCATTTTAGCCCCACACAGATGTATCAGCTATTAATACTTCATTTGTTGGGACAGGAGCTCTGTTTTTTTGGAATCTAACTTTGTGGCTAAATTCAGCTATGTTTCCATTGTTCCCCAGGAATCTGTGTTAAATAGCAATGAGTTTCTTAATGGCCTTAGAAATCAGCCCCATCAGCATGTGTTCCCCTAGGAAAGCTGGTCCAGCTCTCGCAGTGAATATATTCCCATGAGATACAGAAGGGACGCTTTGGGGGCTTCTCAGTCTCATCTCAAGAGAATAACGCTGTCTCCTTGTTGTGATCCCCATTAGTGATCTCTTCTGGCTACTCCTTTTAAAAATTTTATTCAGTTTAAATACCTGGTAATTTACAATGTCCTTCAGATATTTTTAAGCTGTAAAACAGAGTCTCCAGGTTTTGAGTTGAGAGTAGAATAAGAAAAGTGAATGGCTGTTTATTAGCGATAATGGCTTTAGAAATTGAAGGCCCATTTGTAGAACCAACACAAATGTCAACAAGGGGCATTCTTGGTTTCTTGGCTGCTGTGTGTGATTCCAATTAATTACTTTGGCTATAGCCCACTTGGATGACACTTCAGTTCACAGCTTGAAAAAGCCAAGTGCCCATAAATAGGCTAAATTTATAGGTGATTTAACAACTCTGGATTATGAATTGGAACAGAAAAGTGTGTATTTTCAGGAGACAGATATTTTGTAGTAAATGCTCTGACAGAGTGAAATCCCCTCCTTGAGCTGTGCCAAGGAGTTCTGCCTGCTTTTTGGAATGATTTTCTGGATCAGATGCTTCCCCAGGACTTGGAGGTGGAAAACAGTTTGATGTCTAAACCACCTGGAAAGAATTAGATTCCTGTGGCTGCTTAGGCAATTGGTGATCCAGAGCAAGGAGAGAGTAGTTTATCAAATTAGGCTGGCTGAATCCACCTTTGTACAGAAATGTGGGCTCTCACAGTTACTTCAGCGCTTTGCAGATTTTAACGTACATTACACTTATAAAGAAAAACTCAGTTTTGTCCTGACCTGACGCGGGGTTAGCATCCTATTCTTGACAGCCTGGAGGGATTGTCTGCTCCAGGTCCCTTTGTCAGTGTCAGTATTTTACCCCACAACTGCAGTATTTATTTTGGTGACTTCTGATTCAACAAGAATACCTTTTTAAAAACTGCTTTAATTTCATGTGATTAATCATAGCTATAAATGGGACTTTATTTCAGTCCCCAACATGCACTCTGACAGATTATTGCCCTTCAGACACAGGTGTAGCTCTTCATATATTTAGAAGTACCTCTTGGCTCCATTAATTCACACGTATTTAACATGATCAGCATACAACACATTAGTATGTAAAACATGTTTAACAGTGGCTTACACTGATGCCCCCTTCATATCCTGTACAGCCGACGTGTTCAGAACTGCAGTCAGATACTGTTCTTTGCCTCCTGCCACCAGGGCCCCGTGCTGAATATCACAGCGTGACCAGAACACTCCCATGTCAGCCAGTGGAGTCCCAGGGGCTGCTGGCTGGGGAGGGATTGCAGTTCCATAGTCCTTGTCCAGCTCCTTCCTTCGTCCTGGTTGAGTAGGCAGAATCACCTGGGGTTTGGGCGTGCTGCCTGATGCCAAACCCCGAGCCTCTCGGCGTGACGGGGTTTGCTTGGGGCTGAACACAGCGTGCTCTGCAGAGCCTGCGTTTGTGCTGCCCTCGCACTGCAGGAGTGATGGTCCCCAGGTAAGTGGCCTCTTCTCAGTCTCTGATCCAGTTGTAGGCCTTTAGCTTTGAATGTCAGTTCCCTCTTGGTTCTGAGAGAGTTGTGATGCTTTGCTGACCTCTTAAGACTAAACCCAGTATTTCTGAAATACCCATGAATATGTCTGTTACGTTATAGGCGTTTGAGCTAGCGACTGGAGATTATTTGTTTGAACCACACTCTGGTGAAGACTATTCCAGGGATGAAGGTATGAATCCTTTGAGACATTATATGAGTTTCTGTATATTTTCATACTGCTTCTCTTAAACTTCCAGTGAGCTTATAGTGGGGTTAAGTTTTGTATTTGTGTGAACTGTTCATACACATTGTTTTCAGAATATAAATACGATTTTTTTCTTTTTAGTTTTAAGTTCCAACACTAGCAATGGGTGGGCAAAAACTCCCTTCTGCAGATACTCATCTACTTAACAACTGCCTGAAGGAATTAAACTGCCCTTCTTGTAAGATTGCATATGTGTGGAAACCTGATTGAGAATAACAGTGTTTTAGTTTAGAAAAGAAACAGCAAATAAACGTTACAGTATTTTCTATTTCTAAGAGTGACACTGGAATAATGTTTACATTGTGTATTTTTATTTGAATTAGGCAATTACTAATTTTTTTAAAAATCAGAATTAACTCCTGCTTCCACCTGTATACCTGTCCATTTTCATGCTTGTTTGCTTGTAAATGCTCTTTGCAGTGGTAATATGGGCATCATTCATTGTTCCTAAGTGCTACTAATGATGCCGGAGCTCTGCTGATCCTGGAAACCTCTGCATGGATTTGCTGCAAACATTGTTGATTTGAAACTATTTCTGATTTTTTACTAATTCCAGTTTCTTTCCTCTTCTTTTTTATCCCATCCTTTCCCTGCCCCTTCCACTCCCGTATCCTTTTTTTCTCTCCCTCATAGACCACATAGCACACATCATAGAGCTGCTAGGCAATATCCCAAGGCACTTTGCTCTATCTGGAAAATATTCTCGGGAATTCTTCAATCGCAGAGGTAGTACCTCTTCTTTTTGAAAGGTGCCGTGATGCAGACAGAAGTGGAATTTCTGTTGCTGGTTCTAGCATGTCCCACTGAGGAGCATTTCCTGAAATCACACAACAAAAATTTCTTTTTGAAAACCAAAACCACAGGAATCTGTGACAAAATTATTCTTTTTTTTTTAGCTAAACTTTCTGAAAATTAAATATTGGTACATTTTAAATTATATGGCCAAAGTTCTTTGTAGCAGCTGACACTCAAATGCTGTTTTGAGAAGGAAGTATTTTGCTGAAAGCATTTTTTTGAAATGAGCTACTGAGCAGTGTGCACGTGGCTTTTTTTTACCAGGATCAATCTATTTCTGTCTGTACCGGGCCAGTGTTAGTGTGTGCATGCAATGTACTGATTAAACTGTTGTATGTTTCTGTTTTGCTGGCAATGTTCTCCAATGCAGACCACATAGCATTGATCATTGAACTGCTGGGAAAAATCCCTCGAAAATACGCTATGTTGGGGAAATATTCCAAGGAGTTTTTCACCAAAAAAGGTAACGGTATTTATGCAACACTAATTTAAAGCATAGTAGTATCCAAAAGGAGAATATGTTCATTTATGGGTACTGAAGAAATAGATCCATTTAAATGAAGAGCTCTTACTAAAGAAGAATTCTGATGTGAACTCGGCTTTCTGAGAAAAGCCACAATTTGCAGTATTCAGATTGATTTAAAATTCATTTTGCGATGTACTCAACAAAGTGTGGATGTAAACCAGTGTCTGTGAATCTGTTGTCTGGTGTTCATGTAAATATAAGGAATCAAGTGATAACATAGCTTGTCAAGTGATGGAAAATCACCTGTCAGCTGCTTTTGATGTACGTAGTGTTCCAGCAGATGCTGCTGATAAGGGATACCCGAAGTGGGAAGGGAATACCTTGGCAACAGACACAGCGGCGTGCAGTCAGTCCTCACGCTCCCATAGCCTTCTGGAAGAGCAAGCGTGTAGAAAAGGTTTTGCTCTGCAGCAGAGCGATGGAGAAAAGGAGAAAGCTGTGCTGCTGTGCCCCGTGCTGTCTCACAGCAAACACTCAGAATTCTTGTAACACCTGAGTGCCTCGGCCACAGGCACTGGCTCAGCTGTTGTACAGAAGGGCAACCCCTCTAAAATTAAAACCCTTGTCAATTGCTACAAGAAATTAATTAACCTGGGCAAAAGCACCAGGCCTTATGGTTCTTTTATCTTATTCTCCGTTGTGTCTTTGCTCAGGCTGCTCTTTAAGAGAGGCTCTGGACACGTGAGGGAATGTGCTGATGCTTCCAGTGTCTTTTGTCCTCTCCGTGTTTGAGGCAGCCCTGTGCTGTGTCGAGGGACAGGGTATGCCAGGAGCATCCTGTCACGTGGTAGGAGAACATCTGGGTCAATCGACCGTTGGTGGCGCGGGGGCTTTCCTGCTGAACAGCGCTGCAGCCTCCCTCTGGCCCGTGTCTCCGCGTGCCCAAGCACACAGCTTGTCGGCAGGGCCAGCGCCGACCAGCTGCATTGGGCACGCGGCGAGATGAGGTGGCAGCGCGGTGCTGTAAGAGCCGGGGTCACTGGGCAGGAGACAATCCAGTGATTCTTCCTCCCCTTGCATGAGAGCTGCCTGTTACCGTGTGGATGTTGCTGGTACAGCTGGGATCTCTGCGCCATTGTTGCCTTAAGAAGGTTATAACAACGTTAAACAGTGCGAAGAAGGGCAGCATTGATGATCAAAGAGATAAACTGCCATATGGGGGAGTCAGAAATGCCTGGGGCTTTTTGGTGTGAAGGAGGGAAGGTTTCTGGAGAAATAATAAAGGTTCACAACATAGGAAGGCTGTGGTTAAGCTGCAAACAGAGCTGTTGTTCATCAGAACCCACCATGTGCGAGCTGGGGGACAGCCAGTGAAACCCACAGGGGCTGCCTTTAAAACAAGCGCGTTCCTACGCAGCAGGCAGTGAGCTTGGGGAGCTGCTGCCTCCGAGCTGGAGAGAGGCCGTGCCAGCAGGCTCAGAACCAGGCCTGCGTTAACAAACTCGGGGCCAACAGGTCTGTGAATGTATAAAGCAGTGAAAGGGCTGGGCAGGAGGTGCTGCAGCACCCCCGACAGGGATTGCAGCTGCTGGAGTGAGGGGCGCGGCCTCGGAAGGGCTCCCCTGCCCTCCCTCCCTATTCGTGCCAGTAGCTGCTGTCACACAGGTTCGGAGTTTGGAAGAACGCCCAGCCTGACCCCAGAAGCACATCTCATGTTCTGGATTTTCACTTCACACCAGATGGGTTGGCCTTTCTAATGTTGTTATAGAACCTTAAAGTGACCCAACAGTTACACGATAACCAAGTGTTTGTGGTGCACAGAAGAGGGCAGTTTGCAAAATTCCTGGGAAGTGGAGAGTTTCACGTGTGTCAGTGAGAATCTTCCCCCGCAAAATGTCACTGTTGTCCTCGAGGTCCTGAATGTCAGTGACATTCCTCAGAGGTACCTTCTGCCTGAGATCAGAGGCCGTGCAACACAGGCTTGAGGCTCTTTTGAAAACATCACGCTGTGGTGTAAAGGTGGACTTCGAAATCAAAATGTGAGCCTCTGGTTTGAAAACATCAGCCTTGAGTAGCAATCAGGAAATGAGGATGTGAGGCGTTAGCACTGTCCATAGGCAAGTTCAGCCTCAGAGAGAAGCTTTAAACATTTGAATGTTCTGCTGAAGTCACAGGCACAAAAGAAAAGGCATTATCAACTGAAGAGTTTACAGCATCTTCTGTCCCTTCTTCTCAGTAATTGCCTGAAGCAGTTTGTGACATTCAAATAGGAGGGTGCCATTTAAAAAGGAAAAGCGTGTGTAAGTTACTTCTTAATCACTACAGCACACGTGCTCGCATACTTTTTATAGGTCTGGTCCCAACTGAGCCCAGTAATAACTCCAGTGAGTCCTTTCTCCAGCACCTCCATGCAAGCACTTTTTTTGTAAAAATGATTAATATGTTCTGGCACTAGAACTTAAAACCTTTTTGGTTTTTTCTAGATCATGGCCCTTTTATGGGTTTTTTTCTGGTATTTGCTATCCCTGTTTTGTTGTGAACTAAACCTGTGCAAGGTGCTGGCTGTGTACTGGCTTTGCTCATTGGAAGTTGTAACAAGGAAGCGCACTGCTGCCTATTGAACATCCTGAAGGGAAGGAGGGGGCTCTCCTTCAGCTCCCTAATGTCCATCTTCTGTACCGTGGGGCCTTATCGGCGGTTTTCATTTGTTCGTAGGAGCATGTCCTCAAAACAAGCAGTAGCAGATTGGATCCCAGTGCTGCTTCTCCTGTCCTGCCTGTCTCTTAACTGCTCACTAATCCATCTTCCTCCCTCCTGGGGACACATCTTAAATTTTTCTTTGACAAATTGCATAGACCAGCTCTGGGGTTTTGTGTGATGGTCAGCAGAGAAAGCTTTAAATAGCATCTCCTCCCACTGGTCCCTCAGATCTCTTTAGTAGTTTCCTTCTGACTTAGCGTTTCATGTTTCAGGAGGTCTGGTGCTGCCTCTGCTTCGGCCACAGGGGTTTTACAGTTCTGACAACTCTGTTGTCCTCTCTGGATATTTCCTGTGTGCTTCACTATCAAAAATTAAATAAAGAGGTACTGGTAGGGAGTTTTTCTCTCTACTGTTCCATTTTTAGCATTTCTTTGACAGCTTAATTTAGCGACCTTAGCACTGATGGTGTCAGACTGGTGGAGCTGGGCTTTTCACGTCTCCTTTAAATTCAGGTATTGCATTGCAATCCTCCAACCACGCAGTACAAACCTCATGAACTAGACCAAAATATGTGTTGCCAGACACCTCCATTTCCTGTGCTGCTCTCCGGCACTTGAGGATGGAAATGGAACGGACCCACTACTTCAAAATAAATTCTTCAAGTTTTTCATCCACCAGAGCTGTTTTCCTTACTTGCCCTGCTTTGATTTCGTGGTCAGCATCATGATCTTTACTGAAAACTGAGGCACCAGTTTAATTCTTGGCCCAAGCAGAGATAATTTTTACTGTATCTCATCTTCTTAAATGCTTTTAGAGTTTTCACAGAATTTCTTGTGGGAATCTTCAGCCCAGAGTGCTAAAGCAGTTTCTTCCTCGGCAGGAAAATACTACAGAACGTTGTGCTGCCCAGGGTGTGCAGGTCTAAGCTTGCATATTCCAACCTCCACAGAGTCAGAAGAGTAGTCTAGCTCTATTAACTCACCTTCCACAGCGACACCAGGAGCCTCACCTTGCAGTCTCACTTTATACAGCCTGAGGGAGGGAAAGGTGCCTCAGACTACATAATTTCATAGAATCACTAGCCTGAAAAAGACCTTTGAGAGCAAGTCCAACCTTACCTGTCCACTACTGAATCCTATCCCTAAGCACCTCCAGGGATGGTGACTCGGCCACCTCCCTGGGCAGCCTCTTTCAGTGCCCAATAACTCTTTCATATGTCCAATCTGAACCTCCTGTGGTGCAACTTGAGGCCCTTCCCTCTCCTCCTATGCCTTTGAATACAAAGGTGAAGACAGTGGTGTAGGGAAGCACACACGATCCCTAGAGTCAGTGCAGTTTGGTGAATCATTAGAGCAACCCTTACAGTGAATGCAGCTGTTTAGCTGGAGAAGCTATGGACACAGATGGGGTTTTTCAGCCATTTTTACTTGCAGTCAATAACAAGTCGCTGGTTTCTCTGACTTTTCAGCAATACTTGAGTTTGTGCATTCTTACTAGAAAGCTTCCTGCCTGTTCTTGTCAGGAGTTGCCAACATGCACTTCTGGAAGCCTTCCAGAGGGTCAGATTTTCAGCACTTAAATTTCAGAGTTGCAGAAAGACCTTCCAGGGCTGAGAGCCTGGAAATGAGTGTGGTTCTCTGAGATGCCCTGTTGGTTCTGTGCATTCCTGCCGTGGGCCAGTATGGCCCCAAAGTAGAGCCTGCCTTTGTTTGACTCATGGGTACCGATGGGACACGTGGACTCTAAATGTACAGCCAGAAGCTGTCAGCATCTGCCCTCGGCTTTCATTCCTCTCTCTCTCCGCACCCTTCCTGCCCTGGGAGATGGGAAGGAAAGCAGACAGGGGGCCAGCTGTGGACATCCTGACTTTATGTTACCAGCAGGTCTTGTCTCTTTCTCTTGTGAGTGATTGACTGTTTGCACACTTGCTCTTTTGGGGTCTTCTTGATAGCACCCAGAGGGCTGGTTCTTCAAGCGTTGCACCCTGCCTGGAGCCTTCTGCGCTGGCCCAAGGTAGCAGAAGCCTGTCCTGCTGGGCGTGTGGCTGTTCTCATCCGGTGTGTTCAGATGCTCAGGCTCTTGAGGGCAGGCTGAAGACCCGGTTTCTTCTACTGCCCTGAAGCTTTGGTAGCCGCAGGGATGTACAGAAACTGAGAGCTGCGAACTGTCATCTGATGGTATTTTATGGGCCAGGGACAGCAATCAAGTTGCCAAACCACTTTGCTTAAAACCATTCTGGGTTGCCTGCCCCCGTGCTGGGTGGTCTCGTGTGTCTTGAAGCTGTGGGTGAGTCGTGTCCAGCTTCCAGCGTTGAGTCCGAGTGTGTCACCCTCATCGGCACTTCCGGGGACATTGCAGGGTCACCTCCAAGGTCTCTGGAATGCTTTTTGTAGCACCACATGGAGATGGTCTGGCTTGGATATGCCTGGGAAGAAGAAAGGTGGAAATGGGGGAACAGGGAGTAGCCTGTTAGTATTTCTTTCCCATCCCGATGGATGACATGTGGATAGACCTGGATGATATTGCTGGTTTGAATGGTAGAAGGATCCTCTCCTCCTTTGCTTGTTTTGGACTGAAGCCGATTGCCGGGCTGGCCATAAGCTCCCTCTTCAATGGAACTCAAGACCTGCATTTTGCCACCGCTTGCGGAGACGCGGGCAGTGGCTGGTGCTTCGTTCTCGAGAAGGACTCAGACCAGGCCTCTTGGGGGTGTCTGCCCGGAGATAGAGCAGAATCCTGGAGGGCCAAACCTCTCTGCTTGGCTCGCAGTGAGTCGCTGCTCTTGGCGCTGTCAGCGCTCCCCGTGCAGCAAGCGGTGACCTGTGTTGCCGACACCTCTGCCTTAGGGCTGGAGCGGTTTGTGTGAGGCTCAGTTTCGTTGGCTGTTGGAGGGAAGGCACGTGCTGTTCTTTGCTGTGGTGTGAGCACGTGTGGGCGAGAGCCTTTGTGTGCGGGAGATAACGAAGGAGCAGGAAGAATCAGAGATGGTGCCTACAGCAGAGTCCATGTGTTACAGTTTGCCTTAGGAATGATTTCCTGGTGTTGACATCGGACACCTTCATCTCCTCGGAGGACCTCGCACAAGCTTGCTCTGTGCTGCCTTTCCTAGAGAATGATGCTCAGCCTCGCAAGGCACTGGGAATGCAGAGTGGGAGAAGAACAAAGCGGGGATGGAGTCGCTAGCAGGGTAATGTGTTGTTTTTCTAATGCCAGTAATATTTTGTGTTTGCAGGAGAACTTCGACACATCACCAAGCTGAAACCTTGGAGTCTTTTTGACGTGCTTGTGGAGAAGTACGGTTGGCCTCCTGAAGATGCTGCACAGTTTACAGATTTCCTGATCCCCATGCTAGAAATGGTCCCAGAAAAACGTGCTTCAGCTGGAGAATGCCTTAGGCATCCGTGGCTGAATTCTTAGCAGAATCTCCCAGCTGTATAAATAAAGCCAGCATCCACTTTCCGATGCATCGGACCTAAACGGTGACTGTCAGAAATTCTTTAGCAGGATCATACGTGAGCTGGCTTCAATCCTCAGACCTTTATTTTGCTTGAGGTACTGTTTGACATTTTGCTTTTTGTGCACTGTGTTCTTGGGGAAGGGTGGTCTTTTTGTCCTCAGCTAGTAGTTTACTCACCCACTTTCTTCAGAAAACACTTAACCGTGTCTTTACGCATTGTTTCTTGTGTTGTGTGGCATTCGGATGTCGGATTTTTGAACAAAGGAAACTTCCCCCCCATGTGTTTTGGCAAGTTTTGTAACTATTTATGAGAAAAAAAAAAAAAGTATTTTAGCATTTTAGCTGATGCATATTCTATAATTTACGAGCGTAAGAAATTTATCAAGGCAGAACAGAGAGAGGGCGAGGGATTGTACAATTTTATCTTCTGGCAAAGGGATGTCATTCCTGTATTATAGTGTATGTAAATGCACCCTGTAAATGTTTATTTCCATTTAAATATGGGACTGGGGACTCAACTTCAGAGTAAAGCAACTAAGTTTTAGAGAGCTTTATAGCAAACCAATTGCATGTAGTGGACTTTAAACTGCTTTAAGGAATTGTGTAAACTTTCTATTCTGTAGCAGTTCCCGTTGATTGGATTTTAAACAAAGTGGCTCTGGTTTACAGGATTCCATTCCCCAAATGGCACTTTAAAGGAAGGCTCGACTTCTTTCTAATAAAGTCTGCATTCTCATTTCACACTCCCTTTTAGAACTTTTGCCTATTTTAAGTGCTTTTAAGAAAAGAAAAATAGCAATTTCCCTTACAATGTGATAGTGAAGACATGGTACCATATGGTGTCGCCTTTTTACAAGCACTGTCAGTTGTACTATACCTTAAGGAAAAGAAAATTAAAAGTTGAGCATGAGAACCACTCTCTGTGTAGAATCACTGATCTTTTGTAATAAAATCGTGGGTTTGGAATCAGTAGAGGAAGAATCCGGCTGCAAATCCTGAGAGTGCAGTGGCTAAAATAATCCAGGAAGCAGGATCATGCTCACGCCGTTCATAGCTTTACATGTTTCTAAAGACTTGCACTAGTGTTATTCTTCCCCGCCACCAGACACATGCTGACCTCTTGGAAGTTGCAATGATTCCACATTCCTAGGGAAAAAAAAACACCTGCATAGGCTGAAGCTTCCAGGCTACCCAGATTTAGAATGTACCGTGCAGAGGGGTGTTTGGCCTCTTTTAGAAGTCAGTGGGACGAATGTAAGCTTACTCCTGGTCCTCATGTAACTACGGTGCCACTTCTTCCTGACTTTGTCCGTATGAACTTGACTCACCTGCCTTCGCAATAACCAGAGTGTGAGAAGGTCGCCCGTGCTGTAACAATAACCGGTTGTTGGAGGTGCTTGCAGTTGTCTAATTAAAGTGTTTTGTTTTTTCAGACACTGTGCTGGTCCTTGGCATCTTTGCTCACCCTGACTGTTTGCGTGCTTGAGGTCGCTGGTGCTGGGGCAGGGGAGGGGTGGTCAAAAGCAGCCTTGGGTGTGAGTGTGGGAGGCAGCGCCCGGGGTGTGGGTGCCCTGCGAGTGGCCAGGGCTGCACTCGTGTACAGGGGGACCTCGAGGGCTGAGGGCACGGCGGCAAAGCGAAGCGTGATAAAACCTGAGTCAGTTCATAGCAGGTGTTTAACGGCTCTAGATAAACCCTTTTCCTTCCCTGAGCGCCTGCACAGCTACCTCCCCAGCAGAAACTGCAAAGCCACCACTGTGGGTCACACACATGGGCAGTAGAAACTCCTGGGCTTGAGGCCCGAGTGCTTCTTCAGCCTCCGCCCCCAGGCACTTCTCATGGCCACGAGGGCAGCACCAGTGAGGATGCTGCTGCGATGGACACGGAGCTAGAGCTAAAACCAATGTTGGGTTTCACAGCTGGCCCAGCCCCTGGTTGCGCCCAGTTGCGTCGTGGCAACTGAGAAGCTTGTTCCTCAACACCCACCATGGGAATAAAGTGCCAGTTCAGAAACCAGCTTTGTGGTACTGGGGGGCCTCGGCCCTGCGCTTGGCTAGGGTGGAACCCACCTTAGGGAACCTGCGGAGAACCGCACCTGTGCTGCAAGCTGGAGGCCGCACCCTGCGCAGGGGCTGCTGTACAGCCTCCTGGCATTTGAAGGGATGCAATGATTGACTTCATTTCCCAGCTATGGAGGATGAAGCGGATTTTTTGCGAACAGGTCTCAGAGCAGGTGAGGAGGGGCTGCACCATTTCCCCCCTCCCCACGCTGATGGGCTCAGCCTGTGTGCGCTGTGCTGCATGGCCAGCAGCAGGGCAGGAGAGCAGCACTAGGGCACTGGCTTTACTGGCGATTGGTTTTCAAGACTTACAGGCAAATTCCATTTTAAATTAGCCCCAAGGTTCTCTTCTACGCTAGAAAGAACTGCCCCCTCTTTTTCAGTGAGGAACAGTCACTTCCCATTCCTGTCAGTGGGTTCCTCCCCTGGCTCTGAGGCAGCCATGGAGCACTGACCTCTGAGCCATCACCGAGATGCGAGGACACAGTCACGCAGCCACTAGAGGAACTCTGCACCTGCAGGAAATAACGGCTATCGCACAGAGCTTGCTCTATTGTTCCTAATGTTCCCTGCTTCGCGTTAGCAGCGCTCCCCAGACTCTCCTTCTGTGCAGGAATCGTCTGCGTTACAGATACTGCAGAGCTTTCTTCATACAAAGCTGGAGGTCTCAGTCCCCGCCCTCCTGCACCCGCAGGAGGCTCGAAGAGCAACTGCAGAAGGAAAACAGGGAAGGTCAATGTCGTTTTCAGCTCTAGTGCAGAACTGCCCGGGAAGGCACATGCTGGGCATGATGTGTCGCTCCCCACTGAGCTCAGCGACAAGAACCTCTGGCACGTGGAGGGATTTTTCCTCACCTCTAGACTCAGCCGAGTGAACACCCTCCTGGAACCAGCTCCACATCTGTCAGCGCTACAGAAAGAAACAGCTGGAAACTGCAACGAAGCAAGTGGCCTGAGGGTGCCCGCAGGGCTGCCTTCCGCAGCAAGGCCCCGGCCCTGACGACACAGCAGCCTGCTAGGACAAGGGGTTAAAACTGACAGAGTTGTGATTTATTAACATGAATTAAAATGCCCAACCAGTGCTGCAATGTGACAGTATATTAAAAAAAAAATTAAAGATCATATACTGTACTACTTCCACAAAGATCACACTTCTTTTTGCAAAAGACTTATATATACAATACTCTATCAAATGAAAGGAGCTTTAAGCCATTTTACAAGCAAAAGAAATACAGTATTTACAGCACTCGTCAGAGACATTAGAAACAAGTGTATACAATTAAATTACATTTTCTGCAAAGAACTGATGAAACGAAAAGCCATGTCCACACCAAAACTATAAATTTGTATTGCATTGTTTCCTAGCTCTATGCACACAAAGAACTGTTGACAGAAGAAAATGGGGGGAAAAAAAAAGTTGTTAGTGCCATCACTTAGCCCGTGTACTCATTTAATTACATATGTATAAAAGTAATATAGAAAACATTCACTAAATGAATTTAACTGCAACAATAAAACTTTAAAGATTATGCAGCATCAAACCTACTGCCAGAAAAACAGCTGGAATGTTCACTTACAAAATAAAAAGAAATACCTAATACTGGCTTAACCGCACATCCTCAGGAGTCTTAAAAAGCAAAAAATGGAAAGAATACAATGAAAGAGCACTGGTGTCTGCTTTTATACAAAGTCTCATGTACAAGCTTTAAAAAGTACCTGGAATAGGTACATCTGAAATATACACAGTTTATATTACAGAACATTTTAAAAATGTTTAGAACTAAAGGTCTCTGTTTTAATGCCACCCTGACCCATGGTAATTGTTCTGAAAGGTGGGCGGCACCTGTGCTCTGTGGATGGGGATTTGTCCGGGCACGGGCGACGCCTGCTGCGGGCCCTGCACGCCGTGGGGGAGGGCGACAGAGCCGGGGTGCGGGCAGAACCCCGGAGCAGCAGGCGCTGCGATACTGCTTGGTCCTTGGGGTTGGATGTGAGGACCCTGACCGGGGAGCGGGCAATGAGGTCCTGTTCCAGCAGGCTGATGTTGAGGTCCAGGTCCTAACGTCGTGTGATGCGGGGCTTGCGAGGAGTAGGAGGACACGCTCGTGTGAGCGTTCGAAGGGAAATGGGGGGGTCCTTGGTGAGAGGGGTGGTGCAACCCTTGTGCCGACGCCGGGTGGTGCCCCGAGCCGATGACCCCGGAAGGCGGGGGCGGAGGAGGGGGAGGCGCAGAGTTTACAACATGCTGGTGTTGTGCTTGCAAACCTTGGTGTCCAGCGGGAGGGTGGGGAGGTTGGTGGTGGGGCAGAGGGCCCGGTGGCGGGGGCGGTGGTGGCAAATGGTGACCAGCAGCCTGAGAATGAATGTGCGATCCAGGAGCTACTGCCACAGCGTGAACCGGACCGACGACGTGTGCTACCGAGTGCTGCTGATGAGTACTTTGCTGCTGGACCAGGTGAGGCCCGGGAGCAGGGGGGGGCGGCGGAGGAGGGGGAGCAGCGGACGCCGATGCCTGGTGATGAATACTGGGGTTCTGAGACGGCAAAAAATGCCCTGCAGTTACGTGGTGCCCCGGCACCGTTTGCTGACCCGCAGTGCCAGGAAGTGCTTGATTTGGTCCGGATGAAAACACTGTCTGTTGGGGAATGCTGCCCTTCAGCTGGCTGTAGCTCTGGAAGTTTCCAGAGGGCTGCTGGCTCTGGTAGTAAGTAGAGGAAGGGGGCGGAGGGGGTGGGGGAGGCGGGGCACTGCTGTTCAAATTCTGTTGGTTAAACTGGCTGTAAGAAGCTGAAGATTGTCCTGACGTTGTCTGTGTAAAGAGGGGGCCGCTAGCCTGCTGCTGATTACTAGGGGGAAGGGTTGGTGCTGCCGGATAGAAGTTCCGGTGGGTTTCCCTCTGGGGTGTTCCAACTTGAGGTGACTGTGGATGATGAGGTCTGTATGGAGAGCCCAGCGGCTGCGAGTGAGGCTTTGGTGAAAGGTAACCATGCTGCATGGGCGCGTGAGGGGTTGAAGGCTTGGGAGGGTTCTCTACGTGAGGCGAAGGGGGGCAATGCAGCTTCAAAGGTGCAGAAGGCAACTTCTGTGGATGCGTAAGTTGCTCAGCAGAACTGCGCAGATGTGATTGAGATGGGTGGGGTTTTGAAAGTGCTTGGACGCTGTTTGTCAGCTGTTTCTGTTGCAGCTCAGGTTTTGGATGATTCGCACTTTCGGCCTCAGGCGCATTAGCTGCAGTTTCCCAGTGCGAATCTGGTTTTGTGGGTGTTTTCCCAAGTGACTGCGTTGAAACTACAGGACTCGGTGAAGAGGGCTGGATGAAAAAGAAAGTCAGTCAGCACAAAACACTCAAAATATTCAACTACACATGCGTAGGAATGAAAAGAACAACTCAGAATATCGTTTTCTCCCCCTGATGGTGAAAAAAAAAAGCGTTGAGACATGGGATATATCTCTGGTGTAACAAAACCAGCAACAACAGAGAGCTTAAAAGGTAGCAGAATGCTATTTTTGTCAAGTACGTATCAATCATTCTGGAGAGTCAAAGACAAGCCAGTGTATTCCAAAGTGGTTCAAAGATACAGAACCCATCAGGTCAAAGTTACCCGAATCTGTTATTTGATTCAGCTTTCTGTGTCTGGAAGAAAGAATTCTAGACAAGGCCATTTACGAAACTAAAGCCATTATTAGAGTGACTTAACATTTTAAAACTGGCCTAGTGCAAGCGAACAGACTAAGCATGACAGCCCAAATGGCTTCATTTGATACTGTATAAGTAGCTATGTAAACGACAAATGGTGCCAAGCCCTGACGTGGCCAGAGCAAACTCCTCCTAAGGTAAGAAGTGCATAAATCACATCACTGCTGTCAGAACTGCAGTGGCACAATCTCTCAGTACAATCTCTCCATTGTCTACAGGAGCAAATTCATACAGAAATAGGTATAGCTATTGAGAGAATAGAACACAAACCATTTTTTTAGCACATATGCACTACCACAAATAGTCTTAAAAATGTTTACTGATGTAAAACTATTGCACAGAGAGGTTCCACGTGTTCACGTTCAGCTTGGCAGTAAGCCATATGATTAACGCTTTTTTAAGATGCATCAGAGATGGGTGTATGTATCCATATGCATACACACACCACCCTGTGCACCATGCATTACCTTGCTTGCTTTTGATGGACTCTTGCAAGTCTTTTGTGAAGTATCTGGGGACGGACATTCAGAAGTAGGCTCTGGATTTTCAGTATCGGGTTCTACAGACATAAAGCAGAGATAAATATAAAAGTGGGAAAACAAAGTCTTTTGCAAAGATTGCTAAGCACTTTACTTTAAAAGAGCTATTACAGTTGTTGTAAAAGACTGTTCAAATACAGCAAGTGTCGCATAAGGTCATCTGCTTACTGACCTTCCATACATTCAGTAAAAGAAGGGACCTTAAACTGCAACTGGGAAATAAGATTCGAATGAGATGAAGGTGGAGACTGAACATGCGATGGTGAGCATAGGCTACAGCACGATTCTCCCCCTGAAGCAGACCCAAACAGAATGTTAGAATGATTACGAACTACCACGGGGGAACTGGTTAGTTTTATCTACCTTCAACACAATAAACCAACTCACCACTGTCCTTGTCTTTCCTATGATCACTGAGAAGTAGAGCTCGCTGGTAACTTCGTTCCCTCACTTGTTCCACAGAGGTTGATGCGGTCCTGGAAGAGAGAAGAATGTTCTAAATATATGAGGATGTACTCCCATGGACCATATTTAAGACATTGTAATGCAAATATTGGGTCAGAGAAAGTTTACAGTGCTGATTGCATTAGGGGCCAACTTAGCAGTTGTACATAGGGAATACCATTTGTTAAGTATTTTGTATCTATTTTCTCCCATTTCAAATATACAGATTTCCTGCAACCTTGTTACATTACAAGAACTGACAATTCCTCTTCAGATGGGAAGAGCTTCTGTAAATCTGTGTGGATTTTACTTTTTTCTAAACAGCATCAAGTCAAAAAATACATTTCAAAAAATAAAGGCTGCAGGTATTGCTTCGTATTCTCCATTTTCAGAAAATGGTCTTCTTCCAAAGCCAGAAACAGTATTTTTCACCTTATTTACTTGATTTTCTTAAAAAAGGTTTTGTTCTCCAATAGCGGATCCATAGTTGTAGATACTGCACAACTACAAATGTAGCTCTGTTTAAGCTTCTACATTTATGCTGCTAGGTAGTAGGCATGAAGTGACTCTCTTTATAATCAATTATATCTGACAACCACAATCCGATCAAGAACAGTAATGACAGCACTCTACAAAACTCAGATTTATCTTTCAGGTGAGGACACACAGCATTACATTACAATACTGTTGCACTAACATTTTCGTGCTGTCTACAGGATTACTGCATAAACTTGGGAGTAAGTTCTTCCTGGTTAGCCCATTTTCCACATCCTTTGCTTACAATACAGCACACTAGTTTCTGGATACTGGACTTAACAGCCCCCTTTCAGTGAAGCTTTGAATACTGCACTTATTCCTTCAACTAGCTCTATAAAATCCTATTCTGGGATAGCTGGAGCACCTCAACAGAAGATGTTCATTCCTCAGCCCATGTTCATCCTTGGCACTACTATGCCTTCACTACAGGATAAAGAATATCTGCAGGGTTTATTCTGTACTAGTAACATTTTTGAAACCACATCATCACAGCTACACATCTACTGTGTTACCAAGAACACACTGGAAATCACTCCATGTTAATACAGATCGAAGTCATCCTGTGTCATCCCTCCCTCACACTGTACCTCTCCCCAGCATTTTTGGTTGGAGCATCTGGCATGGCATCCAACAGAGTATATGGTCTGCACACACGGGAACCACTTAATGATCGTAAACAACAATGCAAGTATTGTCACACTCTCTACCTGAGCAGAAGGAACAGTCAAGGCAGACTACTGTTGCCTAAATGCAGTGCTGCATGCAAACACCACAAACACGCACCAGCCAAGTAACTGAAAACCACACTTCCTGAAGTCTTCTAGAAGCTGTTGCTCATCCATACAAGATTATTCTCCTGTTCCACCCTTCTTCCCTACAGTATTTCTGGGAAAAGGTTTGAAATTTAAGATTAAAAATGTTGTCTTTGGCCCATAGATGAAGCATTGGGGATTCAAGGACATGAGTGCAGAGCCAAGGCCGTGCTGAGAATCGAACTCAAAATTCTCAGAGCCATCATGGCATTCTTTCCATCCCACCACTGCTCCCTCCTTCACACACTTCACAGCAAGCATACACAACCCAACTCATGCCATAGTGGACGGAGCACACCTACCCATCAACACCGTTTTCTAAAGACATACTAATGTACTTTATCTATACAATTTTATAACTTATAGAACTAGGCTACTTGTCTTGCTCAAAACAGTACCCATTTTGCTTTTGGAAAATAAAAAAGCAAAGCAGAATGAAAATAAGTTAACCAGTATCTTATGGGTAATTCCTCATACATTATCATCTTTGTGAGGTATCTACTTTACTTCTGAGGAAGGAGGTAAGACAACTCTTTAGCAATCTGCAAGAAGGGCCTCCAAGCAGTAATCTACAAATCCATCCATTATCAATGAAAACTAGATTTCAAATATGAAAGAATTAAGTAAGTTATTTCTTCAGTGCCTTAGTCCCATAGTTTTGTAGCTTACCACTGAACTTCTGGTTCATTCTTCTCACTGGAAGAAGATTCCTTAACTGCACAGTTGTTGCCACTGTCTTCTGGAGCTGCATTACAAACAGTAGTTGGCAGTGGTAAAGGCAGGCTTGTAGCGTTATCACTTTGCTCCCCATTTTCACTACTGTTGTTATACCCATCATTAGCACCATTGTTACCACTTGTATTTCCTCCACCAGCAGCATGAGGAGATACAGCAACCAGAGGGAAGTTTTCTGTCTTCGAGCCACTTTTTCTAGCTTCTCGTTGTCTCTTACGGTATTCCAATAAGGATACCTAGGGAGAAAAAAAACAAACCAACAAATAAACATTAGAAGGGAAGTTTACTTCTTTCCTTTCTTGCTGTTTCAATTAAATGTATTATTATTTTGGTATGACATCACATTTATTTGGTTCTAAAAGAAAACGGGGATAGATTAACTGAAGATATTTCACCACACATCCAATGAATTTACAGAGTACTGAGCTTCTAATGACTGCAAGGACAATGTGAAAAAAACCTTCTGCCCAGAGAAGGAAGTACATGTTCTGCTTCATGGAAAGAGCAGCCAATATGCAGGTCAGCAAAAGGTTCACTGCTGAAGTCGCTGCTGGATGAAGTTACAAGGGACTTCACATTTTTTCCTGGAGCTGCAGCATTTGTAAGCGTGCATCGATACAGTAAAGCTGGTTTTAAGAGATGTCACAGCCTAACTCCCTTGAAAAAATTCCCCCATGCTTCTGCTTCACTTTATTCCATATACTAAAGGGTTCTCTAAGCTCCTCATATATTTTTCTTACTGTATAGAATTCACAACTTAAACTTTTATTCTTTTCCCAATTTATTCTGAATTTCTCTATACTAAAAGACACTTACTAAGAACATATTTTAACATAAATTCCAATTCAAGTTTATTACCAAAGCAATGACACATGAAGGGAAAAACGGTTTCTACTTCATATACATGTATATAAAATTACTTCACAGAAGCTTCCATGGAAAGCAGTTTAAACGTTTACTAGGTTACCTTCAGTGAGGAAAAACAAAATAATCAAATCAAAGTTTTCACTATGTAACTTCAGGATCTGAAGCAGAAAGTTGAGATATTGACCTTCAGACCTATTCAGTAAAGGCACTGGTTTGGTGGAAATGGCATTTAATGTCTTTAAATCTTTTCTTATAGATATCAACAACCTACTCTGAACTATACAGCACCCAAAACGAGAACAAAATCTTCACCTTTAACAGGCTTAGCCTTCAATAAAAGCAGACATCCATCTTTACAAGGGGGAGTGGGGGAACAAAAACAAGGCAGCCTGCTTTGTTTGTTTACTTTCTAACAAAAAACCCTAGGACTCCAAACACATCTATCCATTAAGGACTGATCTATAAGTCAGGGTAAGAACAGTTAAAAACATTTCATTTTTCATAAAAGAAAGTTTAAGCTAAAAAATGATCTTGCTTTCAAACTACTTGTGTTATTTCAACATCACACGACTGGGATCCCTTGAAGAATACTGCTTTAAAGAAAGCTTAAATGTTAAGAATGGATGAAATCAATGCAATGTGGCCATGACGTGCAGGACTGTATACGGAAATGGGAGGAACTTGTACAATGGTGAGAGAAAATGGGAGAAGCAAATGCCCACAGAAATGCTTAAACATGAAAAAACCTCCTTTAACAACTGCATAAGGACATTCATGTCTTATGTGATCCTAGGGAAAGGGTTCTCTTGTTCTCCTATAAAGTTTCTGAATTCTCACCTTCTCCTCAGGTGAGGCTCCCTCCTGCTTTCTAAACTGCAAAACGTTGCTACTGCATGCGTGACCTTGAAAAGCCAAAATCCCATTCTTTCAGGGCTACAGATACAACTTCCTCAGTTGTTTCTTCAAACTGAGACTTTCAGACAGGAATTCTTGAGAGGGGTGTGTGCCAAGGGGAAGCCACGTTTTTTTTCATGTGGGGATCAGTGTAGCATTAAGCCTTCAGCAGGTTAATAGCCTGGAAGAATTCTTGTCAGCAAGAGAAAGAGGGAGGGCTACTGAAGCACCATGCGTTGCTGGGATTTGAAAATAAATTAGTTTAACCTTCAGACAAGGAAGAATGTGAAGCTACAAAAATTTTGGCTTCTTCTATACTTTTTGGCTTTGCGAAACCGGCAGGGCTACAGTAACACACACAGGATCTATAGAATTCTTAGCGCCAGGGCCAGGTAAGAACAGAGCTCCTACTACACCTTGTTTCAATTATGTCTTGGTCTGAAGCAAAGTAAACAAAAATCCACTTCTGACAGAAAAATTCTAAAGGAAGCTCCTGAGCAGGATGCTCCCAGAGCACAGGGAGGAGGCACACACAGAGGGGAGTGACAGGAACACTGTGCATGCCTGTAAACACAGAATATGCCCCCAACCCCTGATCATTACTTCCATAAAGAAAATAAATGAGAAGTGCCAAACAAGAAAGATGACTACAGATTGTTATGAGACAGAACTGACAAGCTGCTGCACCGAAGGCTACTACCCTCCATGTTCATCATCCTTTCTGCAAGGAGCAAGTGAAGTCTAACTGGACAGTGAAGTGCACTCAGAGACAGTTATGCAGGGTAACTTCCAATTCTGGTTTGAGTTGCCCATGACCACACAACTTACCCAAAAGAACTTTTTCGTAAGAGTAGCAAATTTAGACTGTGCTTAATTTTTCAAACACAATATCCTATAATAAAGGAAATTAAGCCAAGAAAAAGATTTCTAAGGATTTTTGTGTAGTTTCTACTGAAACAAAGATATATTAAGTATATGAGAAATGGAATTTAAGAGTCCCAATAACATGAATCTACTACTGCAATTTCTTGCAGTAATTGTAACCACTCACAGTGCATGATTTCTATGATGTCAGCTGACATTCTGTATAATAAAATACTGTAATACTTGGTGTCATAAGCAACCATTTTCAAACCCGAAAAGCAATTACTTATTGAGCACTGAAGTAAAAGTGGATTTGTATCTATTACTTGGAAAAAATACATTTACTAATAGGCTTATACAGCTTTACTCTTTGCACATCGCTATTACCTCTGAATAATGTCTACTACAAGGTACTACCTAAAGATGAGCCATAAATTGCTTTTTATTCTATCACGGTTCTTTCAGTTATAGAAACATCATTAACAGACCAAATGATTCTTAAAATAATAACCTTTTTCTTTTGTGGAGGATTCTGGGGTGTACAATTTCCATCCATCAAGTTGTCATTATTGACAGTCCTTCCAAAGCCAGATGCAATTCCATCTTCTGAAGTACAAAAAACAGATGCTTCCATGAACATGCCTCTAGCATCGTCTTGAATCAGGCACTTTGACTCGCTTATTCTGAATCCACCTCCTACCTCCAACTGATGTGAAGGGGTCAAGTCCCTCAAATTAGAATTCATTGAGAAATTTACACCTGTCCTGTCGGGACTTTTTACCCAGGAAGAATAAATTGTGCCCCGTCCACAATGAGCAGTTTCTAATTGGCTGTTTGAATCAGTCCTATCATGTGTGGGGGCTTCCACGTTTTTATGCAGTCCACTTTGCTCAATTACTTCGAGTCCCAGCTGGAGGTCTGACACGGATTCCATTTCTCCAGTGCACTGCCGCGTAACATCAGTCCTATTCCTTGGACTGGAATATCCAATAGTCTTTATTTCTTGCAGGCCCATTTCTGTCAGGTTGGAATTTCTGAAAGAATTCAGTGCTAGAATCGATGCTCTGTCATAGCCCTGCATGAAGAAAAAGCACGTCAACGATTTTTCATACTCCAACAAAACTGCAACTATTCTGATGTTTAGTTGTGTCTTTAAGGGGGATTAAAGGCCTTCAACTACCATTAATTCATCTATTTTTAAGAAATAGTTCTACATCCAGACACTTATTTCTACCATTGTATTAGGTAAATGTTGATCCAAGTCAAAATAAACTTTAAATGCCAGGTTTTATTTATGACTGGCAGAGGGAGGGGAGAAGCTTCAACAGGAGGAACCCCTGGCCAGAAGGTTACAAACACTTGCTTCAATTCAACAAAAAAGGGTCCTCAGTATCAAAACATTTATTTCAAGGAGAAGAGGGAAGATGCGGGGTGGGGCGGGGAGGGGAAGACAAAGGTTTTCTAGTTTTCCAAGGCACTTCAGAATTTTAAGACAAGGTTAAAATCAGTATTCTGCAGAGAAGAAAAAAATGAGTTATAGAAATTGACTTCTGTACTTCTTAAAACTGTATTAACCACAAAAAACCCCCAGCATACATCCATGGCTGTAAGTACCTCTTCTATACCAACATGTTCATGGTTTTCATGAAACCTTTTAAAATTATTTGCATTACAAAGCAAAACTCCCTAAGTAAAATCCTCTTTTTGAATCAGATAAACACTTAAATATTCAATTACAGTAATTTAGAAGTAACAGTTAAATTCAGTTGATGGCTACGATTGTATGAAAAACTGTGTGCATTTCAACACTTCCTAAGGTTTTCACATCAGAATAAAGTACCTATGTGCTTAACTCCCAGGGCAGAGCATTCGCATCACTCACTCACAGGACTCACCAGAAGTGAAGGTCTCCATTAGAATAAGCTGCTAAATCTTTTTACTGTAACTCATTTTTACCTATTTCTTTTAGGGGCCATTCAGTTCACAGTTCAACACCTTTACACAAACTGTGTAGTTACCGCACCAATTCAAGCTCCACCTTGCTGTGGAGCGTTCTCTCACTCGTGTGCCAGGCAGCAGGGTTCCTACAGAAGCGCTTGTCTTTCAGAGCCACGCTGCTTGCTGCTCTCTAGTGGCTCAGGCTGGGAGTACCTGGGCACATTCTGACAGCACTCGCTGTACCTGAACTAATGCACCTAACCTGTTATTACCGTTCTGCTCTGCTGTCTCACTCTGAGCACAATAAGGCTCAACAAAAACAATTAAGAGATACTGCTAACAGGGAGAAACATTAATCTAAATCTAATTACAGCCTGAAAAACACAAGTGTTGCTTTTCTGTTCCTATCTGTAAATTGCAGTAGTTACTCCTTTCTGTGACAGTCATGAGGATTTTTAAGTGATACAGAAAAAGAGGAGAGAGAAACCAGTTTAAAAGAGGAAGTGAAATAGGTAAAGTGGAAACATACAGTAATAAGCAAATAAAATCTAGAGGGAAGTTTACCCTTTACATGCCAGGAAACTTGCAATGGCTGGTAAAAATCTTTTACTAAGGAATATGCAGCCATACAGGTGAAATCAAGGTATCATTTACAGTTTCTGGCAAATATCCTTACCTCTTGACTGTAAGCTCGCCTTTTAATTTCTGGGGAACTGTCAGGTGAGGAAATATTCTAAATAAAGAAGAAATTGCAAGTCAATTTCTTTCCTAGCCTGGAGAAACACAAAACATCCCCTTGCAGCAGGAATACAAATACTGATTTACACTGAAATGTCTAAACACACTCTCTGAAAGCACTGAAATTCCTTACAAATCTCACCTCAAAGTGCATGCTGTTTCCATGTATACATGGAGTTACGGGAGTAACTGGTGAATATATGGGTTTGTAACCATTTCTACAAGCTTCATCTTCTGTTTTGACCCTAGGAGGAGTAGCAAACAACGATGGCTCGGAGGCAGTGATGTCAGCATGAGTCGGTGTGGCATATGGAGAAGGAGTGGGTGTGGAGGTTTCTGAGAATGCAGACTCCAACAGCTGATACAGTCTTCGTTTTTTCAGTGGTGTGGTTAGATCTGTGTGTTAGAAGTAGATAAAAGCCAGAAGAGATACAGTAATCACTTACAGTTGTTTAAATACTTGATGTAATGAAATTATGAGCTCCACATTACAAAATCAGTAAGATTACAAAGATCTCTTAATGGCAGGCTTCCTGAAAGATAAACTCCCAACAGCCTACAGACATACCTGTAACTGACATTTTTGTGCTAAGATAATGGCAACAGCTGTCTGCACTCCCAGAGAAGGGAAAGCTGACTTCCATGCAATTTTAAGACTGTTCAGCCTAAAAAGTGGAAATTCCAAGGACCATACATAGGAATCACCCAATTTGCTCCATATACTTATAGAACAGCGTTGGTTTTTAGCATGCTCTTTCCCATTTTATATTATGCCTAGAAGAACACAAAGCGTTCCCCCTATGTGCAACACAGGCCCACTGAGTTTAACAGGAATTCTGTATACAGAACAACACGGAAAATGAATTTGTAATTTAAGCTCTTAACATCCACGCTCACCATCATTAGTCTTCTCTTGACTGTTAACACTATGAGATATGGTCGTTACTCATCTAGTATTGATTACACATTAGAGGGGGAAAAACTCCAAACACTATGTAACATTTATTTCAGAGAAAGCATCAGGAAACAGTGCAAATACCCCTGGATTTCTCAGTAACTCATCACCCTAAAAAAACCATGGGTCTCCACATACAACTACTTTGACACAGGTCTCAAACTGCAGTAGTAAAAGCTTCACCTGTTAAGGAACAGCTGTCATTCAGTAATAACGGACTTTTATTTTCCCCGTTGATGGCTGGACTTCTAGATCGCTCTTGAGATGGTGAATTAAATCTATCAATCATTGTTGAATTTTCTTCTTCCAAAGCCTGCTTCAACCAACGCTGTAACACAACAAGTTCACATCAGTGGCCCAACATTAATATTTCAAAATGCATTACACGTGACAGAATTCATTTGCTAACCAGCCTGTTTTCTGCCTGGATTAATGCTAGCAAATAAAGACTTATTTGTAATTAATATGGGGTGGGGAACCATGATGAAAAGGAAGCATTACCTTCTTACAAGAGCCAGTAATGTTTTCTACAGGTTCCTTTTTCCTCCTCTTTTCTGAAAGGAATGGTGAAGTAAAACGAATATAGTGCTTTGGAGTTGAATATACGTGTGGACTGTAAGTGAGACCTGGTAAAGAATTCAGTTGAGTAGCCAGAACTTCAGGGTCGGTAGTTATGCGTAGAGGCCTTTCTGATAGACTGTCTGTAGGCTTCCCTGTTTTATCACTCTTTTCACTTAACCATTCACTGACCAAGTGCTAAACAGAGAGAAAAAAAAATAGTGTTTTATGAGTGTTTTTATAAGTGGCTTTTAGAAATTTTAGTCTAGTTATTCACTTAGTCAACTGCTACACGAACCAGAAAAATCATTTCCTGGCTGTAAATTTAAGAATACACACAGCAAGAATGAGGAGTGTTTTAGTGAAACAACGAGGACAGCAGAAGGGCTCAGTACAGATCTGCTCTATACACCAAAGTCTGGGGGGGGGGGGGGGGGAGGAGTGTTCAGCTTTGTTTTGTTTAGTTTCTTGGTAAATTAACATTTAGTTCTTTTGTATTTAATTCTCACTTAACATCCCACACAAGTGCCCAGAGCAACTGTACTCATGATGTGAATTTACTAACAGAATTCCAAGACAAATTTTAAACTTGTGCCTGAAGGGAAATAGTGTAACATCAACAGAACGAAGTTAAGCAATGTCCTCATCAGACTTCTGTCCTGTCGGGACTGTGCTTTAGTCAATGTGTCAAGTAGATGCCTTGAATATTCTTCATTGTTGTAGTTGTCTTAAGTCACAACACATTTACTAGAAACACTTGTCAAAAAAGGGTATTCTTTCCCAGCTAGTACAGTGTTTATGAAAAATGTGGCAGTGGATTTTAGTTCCCATTAAAAACAGAAACCAATCTCCTAAATTTTATAATAAATCAACAAAGTTAAGGACAATGCAAATACAGCGCATTCAAGTTATTGATATTTAAGCTTTAACACAGATTATCATAAACATATTTAAGACGCTAATCTTTCACAAACTTACTTGTATTTACTAACTCATTTTTAAAGCAGGTTCATTTCCTCACAGCATATACTAAGTAAAATGTATTGAGGTATCTCAGACATTTAGCCTTAACACCATGACTCAGCAAGAAAGTGCAGTAAAATCAAAGATTACTCAGGTATCATCCTTTTTTTTTTCTTTTTTTTGCTAAGCAACATGCAAAAAAGAAGAAAGAATTTAGTTTCCCCCCTAACAAGACTGGATATAGTGATGCAATAAGCAGACTTATAGGATGATCGAGGTGCCTTTTGAATAAAAAATAATTTAGGTGTATTTGGGGATTTAAGATAAAACCATCTTGGAATTGTTATTGCTCATTTGATAAGAGGTTTAAACCTATGACTTCTTCCCCCTCCCCCTCAATAAAATTTTCAGAAGAACTTGCGAAGCACGCTGAAACAAAGTTGCTTTTTAATGCAGGAAGTTTTACTGGTTTATTCACATCTGCAGATTTAAGCTTTTTTTCGAGTGCCTTTAAATATTGTGCCATTTCTTCAAGCTTTTTGCAGTGCAGTCCAATAAGAAAACTGAAAAACAAAGCTCTAAAGAGAGTGAAGAACCTTCCCTCCAAACATACAAGAGACTGTTTAAATCCATTCACTTCAGAAGAGAGATGTCAGAAGTACAAGTTAATTACTTCCTTTGAGATATTCTCTTTGCTGCCATTAAAATATGCTTTAAGGCATATGATGAACAAAGGAAGGAAGGACAACTTTTATTTAATGATGTTTCGGTTATGTAAATCATTTTGCCCATTTGGAAAGCACTTCCCTTAGAAAAAAGCTGTTCCAAAATTGTTCTGAAAGATGCATTTTGTAAGTCTCTTAAAATACCAAAGTAACTTATACCAATAGATGTGACATACACCTTTTTTCATCTCTCAATTTATTATCAGTGAGTGGCTACAGAATGACGATTTTTAAAGAAATGAGTCAATGTTTTTTAAAAAAATCTATACGTAGTCACATACTGATACAGTAGTCTATTTTTTAACTCCTTCACGAAGTCCACCCCATTCTTCCCACCCTTAAAACACATACCTTCTTTGTTTTAGGATACTTAGTAGGGCATTTATTAAGTGCTGGAGCTTCTGTTTCAGTAACCATTTCCGTAACAACAGGTTCCGTTTCAGGCTCAGCTACCAGTGCAGCATTCTCAGCTTCATTATGTTGTGAAGTTACTTCCACATCAGGAGAAGATGGCTGGATATCTGAACACATGCTGACAGTTCTGTGACGTCTACGCTGTTGTCCAATGTGAGTTCTACTCCGCGAGAAACTTTTCCTCTGTTTAGCTCTATTAACTTTGGCTGGAGTAGGCTTGGTGGTGGTTTCTTCTTTTACTGGCTCCTGGTACAAAATAAAAGTCTAGTAAACAAATTCCACACATACATAAAGATACACATCTTTCTTAAAACAAAATATCAGCTACCCTTTCCTTCACCGGTCAAAAAAGCCCCTATCTCATTTTTGTTGTTAGCACTACAATACTTCAGAGGTGGTACTTCTATCCCTCTTCAAGTCCAACTACAGTATTTCTTCTATTTTTCTAACAAGCACCTGCTGTATATCATTGTCAAGAGTATTCACATCTAGCAGTCTCTGTTTGGACCAGCATAAGTTTGTGCAAGAACTCCCAGACTACACAGATTCATTTGTAAACTAGAAATCAGCTGCTTATATCATGCTGACAGAAGCTAGAAATTGGCGGCTTGTAACAGCATGCTAACAGAAATTATCTGGGCAAACACCCAGAACTGAGAATCTGCAGGAGCATTTGCAAGGTAAGAAGCATACTGGCATCCAGGAACAACACAGCAGAACAAGAATTTATGAAACAAAGTATCATCTGCAAGAACTCAGAACAAACTACACTTTAGTAATTCCTTTCCTTTAAAAGAAAAAGGATTATAATCTGTTCCTGAATAAGCCACTGCACTGAAGAAACAAGTTGTTATCCACTGGTTTTAGAGGGTGCCTAAGGAAAGCTACCTCCTGTGTCTAAAGCTGGCATTACTAAACACCTCCTATCCTAACCTTCAAAGGGAGACTGAACTGCACAGCTAGGGGCCATCTGCATATTTGCATCAACTTACTGGAATTCCTCATATACATACTCTATACCTATTTTCTTGAAATAAAAAACAGAAGCGAACACAATATATAATGTCAGGGAACTATAGACATTTTGGTCAAATATACTTTGGGTTCAGAGGGGAAAAAAGACAATACATACATCTTGAAGCGCAGCTCAACATCCAAACCAGTAAAATACACTATATTAAAAGCTTACTTTAAAAAGAAATTCAGAAACTACCTGAATAAATTCAGCATCATTGAGAATCTGTGCTTCCTTGCATTCTGATTTAACCTCAGTTTTTGCTGTGCTGATTCTTTCCAAAGCCTGTTCTCTTCTTTTTTCTCTTTTTTCTAGTCTGGCAAAAGCTTGCAGGATAGCTTCCATTTTCCGTTCTTCTCTTGTCTGATGGATTTAATAATAATTATGATTAAGTTTCTATCAATTTTCTGCATATGTAAATACTTTTTTTTTTTAAGGACTTCAAAAAATGTTCAGCGCACGTTGACATGGAGATCAATTACAGCACAAGCTCAGAGGAAAGGGAGATGTTACAATGACTACAGACATCTGAAGAAAGGCTTGCCTTCATACCAGCCCTGACAAACAAGGACAGAATCCTGCTTTGGATTTAACAACTTGCTAATAGCGATACACTAGTAAATCACTGGCCTATATGCATGAAAAGAACTCATAGCTCTGAGCCACTTACTTGCACGTACAGTATTTAAAAACAATTAAACACTAACGGCCAGAAGGATAGGAAACATTAATGTTTTGCGTATGAAAAAACTGCAAGGTCAATTAACCTCTGATCCAATTTTCCAAGTGTCAAAAACTATCATACAGCAAAATATACAATCAACATCCAAGAATTTCAGAATAAGCTATTTCAGAATAAGCTATTAGGCCAAACAAAGAGTTTATTTTCTGTCTGTATGTAGCTCAAGTCCTAGTGCTGTACTAAGGCAGATCCCTTCATCTGCAGAGAGCTCTGTGTAAAACAGTACAGAGGTGGCAGAACTCTGAGCTTCTATTGCAAACAATGGATGCACGCAGCTGGATAGGGCTTTGATAGCAACAATGTGTTTATATCAAAGAAAGAATACCTGCAAGAATGTTGTTCATAGGACTGAATGAGGAACCCAAGTTTGTTCTGCCACTGAACCTGCCTCTCTTTGCTTGGCAAAATACAAGCAAACTTGCATTTATTTGTAATCCTCATCCAGCAGCTAGACGAATCATTACATCAACTACTACAGCAACTCTGCTGTGACCAAGTTTCACAGAGAGCTTTGCTTTAGTAGAAATGCCAATGTAAAGTGGTAAAGTGCCACCACCAGCCCACAATCCCCCCCAAAATGCCAGCACATCCTCTGGAGCAAAATCAATACATTCAACAGTAACTCATGAGAGTGATTCTTCAAAAACATGAGATGACACTTTTGTACATTAATACTGGAGCTCATGCTGCCATTCCTCAGATTTCACATTAAAATATACCATTTACTTAAGCAGATTTTGCATTCTGATGTCTAATAAACACAAGCATCATCAATTTTGCTACTGACAAAGCTGCAGGAACGTGACCAAAAGGCATGTACAGCCCATCCCCTTTATTTTTTTTTAAGGTCCAGGCAGATGCAGTTTTGATGTCACCTTGAACTCCACTCACCAGAAGTTCTGTGAGCACCAACAATAAAACAAAAGTTTCAAATAGTAGTATTTCATTATTCAACTTGGATAAGATTTTGATTTAGCTAGTAATTTCAAGCATTTTGAATGCCCATTAAAAAAAAAAAGCACATTTTAAAATGCCAGTTTTCATAACACTGTTTTACCAACCTCTGAAATTTAGGATTTCTGAGGCTTTGTAAATTGGGAACTCAAAAACCCCAATTACTCAGGCAAAAATCCTGACTCCCAGTACTATCTGTAAAGCATCCATTACAAATAACATGCAATAATAGACAGTGAAGAAAAAAATCTAGATGGTTTCTACAACCTCTTTTTTTAAAGGCAACAGAAGATCATACACATCTGAAGATAAAAGCAGGTTTTTGTGAGAAAGCAATGATCAAGCCAGACAAAATGCTCCTAAATAGCAAGCCTTGCATTTTAAGTTGAAGTTCATGTAAGGATCTGACTTCATATATACTCAGATTCTACAAGCCTACAAAAGGCAGCAATTAGCATGGGAAGAGCAGGTGTCACTAAGCCTAAGTGACAGCTTTAGGCAGCTACTTGCTTCCCAACTTACCATCTTCCTTTTCCTTTCTGCAATCTGCTCCTCTGATTCCATTTCTACTTCATTGCTAATAGGAGTTTTTTCTTCTATATCATCAATAAAATCTGGCTCCTGAAAGATGGAAATGACTGCTTTACAGAAGCTCCACTACTCTTGCAAACGAGGGAAAACTAAAAGCTACACAGAACTAAGAATCCTTGAATCACTAAATCAAAAATAACCACACCAATAAACCAAGACAGAAATGTGAAAGAAAACTAACATCCACTTATATCTTTGTATAAACCTGTACATACAGTCACCTGACTACACCTTTAACATTCTGAGCTTAGCCACATCTATCTTTTTTCTTTAGCACACTGATCTTATTGAAATTCTGGGGTCCCATCCCCACTCCCCCACCCCACTAACCAAAAATAAGTGTCAGAATTGATCCTCCAAACCAAAAGAAGCTTTTGGGCACTAACACTGGCCACTGATCTAGCCACATTATAGTCAGTTAAAGAAACGAATTTTACATCACACGCCCACACTAAAGAAGAAAAAGAATTAGTTGGAATAGAATGAATGTCAAAGGAGATGTTACATAGAAGTTCTTCTCAGCTCAGAAGTGTATTCTTTTGAAGTCACATTTTCCATTTAAACTCTCACTACAGAATCTTAACAGCAGTGTCACACTGCAAGAGACAGAGCTAGCTAACTAATAAAGGTTTTCTGTTTTGGAAAGAAAAAACAACCATGAAACAGTAACTCTGAAAAGATTTAAGTGTTCACTAGTCGTATATGCAATGAGCTTTTACATAAAGGGTAAGTTTTTCCAACATCTGTCTTAAAAGTCTATTTGCATTTTCCTATAAGTTTTCTTTACCTTAGCATTATATATTTTACCCCAGGAAAAAAGCTGTTACTTGACTGGCTTCTATGTTTAGAAACATATTTTAACAGTGTTCTTCTCATAATTCCTATTTTTTAAGTTCAGTTTTGAAAATTATACTACTAGTTCTCCTGTGACTCTTCTATATGAGCACTGCATATTACGTTAAAAGCTCAGAAGAAGGTTCCAAATACCAGTTATCACTTGTTAAAAGCAAAACTGAAAAAAACCACTTTACATGAGAAAGTTTTAACGCTACCTCTGGAGTTCATAATTTGTAACAGTCACATGCCATGCCTTCTGGATTTCCAAGCATCTTTTAGACCATTTAGCTTCTTTAACCCCAAAACAATTTGATCATCTTGTGACAACTGGGACTCAACACACTGACTTCTTCCAACTTATTTCTCTCAGTCCTAAGTGACATTAAAAAACCTCCCTCTCAGAATAAGCCATTCCTCTCTGCTCCTAAATTATCATCAAAACCCATCATATAATAGGGGAAAAAAAAAATTAAATATCCCCATCATCACCCCCTCCTTACCCCCAAAAGAAAGAAAAGATCAATAGTTACTAAGGTAACCATGTTCTCATGTTAAATATTTGTCTTTAGCTGCTCTGCAAATTTAAGTTCATAAATAATGTCATGGATCTCTCCCATTAGTTCTTTCAAACTGACATACTAAAAGAAAGACTAATCTAAAAATTGATGGTTATAGTATAGTAAAACTACCTAGTTAGCTACCATCAACCCTTTATCCAGTATTTTGCTTCAAAACACACCTTCCTCTTCCTGACTCCCCAAACTCTATTTCATCATCTACACAGAGCAGGAGCCAACACTTAATATTGCTGTGTTGAAGTTTTTTTTTTTTATCACAGCAGGCCTGTTATTGCCAAGTTTAGAATACTACACTCCTAATTAACATATGCAACTAACCAGAAGAGACTTCAGGATGGGCTGGGAGCTCCTGAAAGCATGACATGAGGCTTTCATGTTAGAGATCCACAAAGAAATTCAGAGGAAAAATGTACAGTTAAAACTGGTATGGGAACCAACACATCTTTAAATACAATCAAACATTAAGAAAAACTGAGAATACTATAAAAAATTCTAAACAGCTTATCCACCACTACCCCTTTTCAATTCCAACAGTAACTACAAAAGGAGAGTACTTGTGTTTAAAAGCTTTTCTTTATGACTGTCTTTGTGCCAATACCTGATTATTAGAAATGGACAGCCTGAGGGGAGAGAGCTTCCTCTGCTTATTTTCTGCAATTTTCATTTTGGCAGCTGCTCCTTCACAGTCCAACGTGATGTTCTGATTTTGAGTTTCCTTTTCTCTTGAAACATCTTTCTCCTTCTTTCCCTTTTTCCTTCTGGTTTCATATCCAGTATTGATGTTTTCTGTAGGTTCAGAACGTCTGAGAACTGGACATTCAGGATTTTCTTTGAGGCAAGCACAATCCACTTTGTATTTACTAGAAGTAATTAAACGCAAGAAGGTGTATTTTGATTAGGCGGTACAACAATGAGAGTTTTCAATACTAAGTCATACAAGGTGATACATTTCACATTAAAACATCTGCTAAGAGGCAAACCAAATTTATTGGAAGCAGATGACTCAAGTTTTCACCAAGATATGCAATATTGCTATGATTCAAAAAATCTCATCTACTTGTTAAGAGAATTTGTGGCTGTTTGCCACGTAGAATTCTTCTAAATTCAAAGTAAGTATTTGCTTAAAAGATGGAAGACATCTAAAACCTCAGTATATCATGAGTGGAAATACAGCCATCACATTAAAGACATTAACAGACGCACGGAAGTCAGTTCTTGCTTTACGCAAAGAGAGTGGACAAATTTATGGAACAAGCACACTGGAAAGAACTACGTCACTCTGCACAATTTGAAGTTCCACTTGGAGACACAGGAACTGTTATTCAAGCACATTTAACTTACACAGACTGTTAGCTGCAGGTACTGAACACCACTACTACATACCTTAAAAAAGATGAATAACAAACGCCAAAAAAAATATCTACCAGGCTATTTCTCAAGTTGTCTTCATGTGAGGGAAGTAGGAGCATATCTAAGGCACTTAGCAGTGCAAGGTATCTTGAGCAAGTCTCAACTCCAAGTTGATTAATACAGACAGTACTCTATGGACATAACTAGACCAGGTCAAGAAACAGTGAAGGCCTGTCTTCACAGCACTGCACCCAAGCTGACTTTGGAGCAGACCGCAGAGAAGTGCATTACCTTGGACAGCAGAATGTGAAGCAGCTGAGGACTGACTCTGGACCTGATCAGGTGCACATACAGAATTAGGCTCTTCAATGTTTCAGTTCCCAAGGTTAGTACTAGCCTAGGTGTTCCTGCACCATGTACCCTAGAACATCTGCTACTAGCCAAGAGAAATCATTACTAGATTATATCAATTAAAGGCCTTTTTTGCCATCAGAGTTCAAAGAGGTGTTTGAGTAATAGGCCCTACGTAAGTGAATGGAATTTAACCTATTATTTGCATTACCATTTCAAAGTAATGCTTACAAATAATGGCAACAGTTTATTAGAGCTTTCTGAATCTATCAAAAAAGCAGCAGTTACATTCAGGAAAATGTGTAGAAGGTTATAGAATCTAAAGGCACTAAGCATTCAGTGTATTTGAACATTCTTAATTGTATGGTAAACAAATAAGATTTAAAACTAAATTCCACAGACACAGTCTTCCTGACATTACACTATAGAGGCACCTTGAACTAAATACAGTGTTACCAAATAGTTCTAGATTTTCTTCCCTCTACTCTCCCCATACCACGGGACACATTTTCATAGTACATCTTTATTGATATTCACCTAAGTCTGTATTTTTCCCACATTACTTATAAGCAACTGCAACACTGCTGAAACTAGCAATGATTTGTAGTAATAAAAATACAGAAAAAACCTTGCCCCCCTGTTCACCATAAATCCACAATGCTTAAGGAGCCCTATACTATTAAAGCACGCAAAAAAGTGACACGAAACCAAAGCCACTATGCGTTGCAACATAATTTGATAAGCGTTACACATGTTTCAGAATACCATGTTCAAGTACTTACCAATTTCCATAATCAAAATCAAATGCTATAGTAATCTCTGTTCCCTTTGGAATGTTATGGATGGAGTAAATATAAAGATGAATTGTTCCATCTTCAATTACATGCCGCACCTATATTCAAGAAAACATTATCATATTATCACTTCGCTTTTTTAAGAAGTATCTGTATAGAAATTGTAGGGATTGCTCAAATTATCAGTTCGGAAACTGAATGAGACTGGGACTTCCCTGTAAATAAAACCTAATTTAACTTTATGTATGTGCCCACCTCTGCATTTGGTGTACATGAACGCCTGATGAATCGAGCTTCATTTCCAAAAGTCCTTGCATCAACACACATTTCTAGCCCATGGAATTTGGAATAAAACAAAACAAATGGGTATGGCCTGAAAAAGATAAAAGAAAACAAGAGTTCTATAATTTTAAAAGATTCTAAATATCATCCAGTTTTCACATCAGGTAGCTCTATAACGTGATGTTTGGCACAATACACCAAATTTGTGGCTTAATCCAAGAATGACACATCTGTACTTAAGTTTCATGACTGTAAATAGTAGATTCTCCAAATATATTCTCAGAATACCAAAAGTCTGAATTACAGCCCTGAATGCAATTCTTCTGCACAGGATCTAAATGGAGGAACACTAACAGGGCAAGCAACAGGGCACAGAAGAAACAAGGTCAAGATTCTCTGTCTTTCTTAAACTTTTCTTATGTCAGGTCCTAAAATTAAACTTGGGCAGAAATTTAGGTGCCTCGCAGAATCATGTTACAAAAACAGAATAAGGTAAGACTTGCCCATCCCTGCCTAACACCTGTAGCATCACTGGAACCCAACACCCTGAAGAAAGGGGGCATCTAAACATTTTGCCAAGACATGCTTTAAATTCTGCTATTACACATGCCAGGGAACTCTTCCATCTTGACTGAGCAAAGCCTTTGTGCTCTCTCTCCTCAAACGGGCCTCTTGCAACTTCCCAAATAGTTGTGTCTGTGCACCTAATGGCAGCACTAAAAATGATCCACAGGAAGGAAGCAGCCAAGCATTGCTCTCAGTCTGGCAGTAAAATGGCCCCAAGTTGACCTGTATCCAATTCCATTCTTAGCCTGATGGACTTAAAATCCATTGGTCTCACAAAAGAGCGTCTTTGCCATTACCTTCTGAATTATTACAGGATGGCAGAATCTGCCAATCTCTGCTTTAAGGTGCACAACTACACAACCAAGAACGTAGGAATCGCATAACCACGGAAGAATAAAGAAAGAGGAAACTAACTCCTGAACAGATCTCTAAGGAAGAGAAGGAAGACACCAGATTCCAGCTGCAATTATTTTTAGTAAATCCAAGACACTGCTGGTAACTATGACCCACAAGAGTTTGGCAAAACAGCACTGCTTAACAGTCCCCTTATTAAAACATTTGAAATAAACAAACCTTTTAAAGAAATATCCATTAGCTTCAAATTGGTCTCTCAGCATGAACTTTCCTCTGTATTCAATAATAAGTGCATCAGGAGGCAAGTCTTTGGCAGCTTTTAGAATTTTCTTGTTTTTTTGCACGTAGCTCTATAAACACAGAAGTTCATTAATGAAGTACAATGTTCAATCATTTTCCCATTATTATTAACAGTAGATGATACTTTCACTACTAAACAATTCTATATGAACTAGAAGACCCTCCTTTGTATAAGTAAACCTTCAAAGTGATTTGACCAAACCGTCCTATTCCTGTACCAATAAAACTAGTTATGAATTTAGATTCAAGGAATGTTTTAGTGCTAGCCCTCCAGTATGTGGCTGAAAACCAGTACATTCATGTTTTCACAAATCAAGTACCATACCCCCCTTAGCACACTCAACTATCATCACTAGTAGGATGAACTGCTGCATTCTTTTGTGTAACACACTGAAAAGGCTTAAACTCCTTCTAACAAAACAAAACACAGAAACATAAGAGGATGTTCATAATCCATCCAAGGAAAAATCAAGCAGAAAAATAACAAAATAATAAAACAAGAATCCTGACAGAGTTTCCGAATTTCTTATTTCCATATCTTCAGATGGAAGAATAGCTTTTAATTAAAAACCAAGACATACCCTGACAATTAGTGAACTCACACCTCTTGTAACTGTCACTGTCAATCAAAAAGGAAGTAGCATCTATACAGGCAAACACCTCTATAAGCAGGAACATTCCTCTAAGGATGGTGTCCCATATGCCATCATGGTCTTTGAGGAAAAGAAGCAAAGATGTTTCCATTGATCTGCTACTGTAACTATGCCTCCAGGTTTCTGCTATAAAATGTTAAGGTCTGTCATATGGCTCCAATTTTAAACTGGTAAGTAAGGGATGTTAAGGATACAAAAATGTGGCACAAGCTCTTAATGAACTAGGAATTACAGGATCACAAGAGTAAAAACAAAACAAAAAATGTGTATCAGAGTATCACCTATCATAAGAAACATCTTTCACAGAGCAGATTTTAATTTACTAGTTTGAGTACCTAAACATTCAGAATGGACTTACCATAACTTAAGCAAAATGTGGACAATTAATATGTTGATCAACATTGGAATAAAACACACTCCAGCTACAACAGTTCCATCTACTCTAACCACTCCTGATGTCCCTCACAGAGTAGACAAACAGCAGCAAAGTTTACTGCATTATACTCACCACAAAAGACAGCTTAAGGACTATCCAACGCTTAGGCTCAGACTAACACCTCAGCTATTTTTATAACAACCGATATGCAAGCGTAAACATAACCAAGGGTGAAACGAGATGTATGAAAATCAATTACAAATTCTGAAAAAGCTGTTAAAATTCAGACAGTTAGGTCTGATGAGACAAAAACCAGAAAAGAAATGTGATGGCACAAACACAACATGGCATAGCTCATTACCTCTACTGGAGGTTTGAAAATCAGATTGCTGGTGCTGACTTCTTTTTTATCATTGCCATTGCCTAATCTCAGAGCTATTTTTTGTGCCTCCCTCTGGACACCCTCACTGTACTGGTTATTATTTGCTTCTTCATAACGATCCATCCATGCCTTGATTTTAGTTTCCCATCCAAAGTTCGAACTGTCAGTAGGATCAATCTCTGGAGCTGAGCCCTAAAAATTAAAGTAAGTAACCAGACCAGGTAAGAAACCAGATATTAAAACAAACAAACAAAAAGTTTACAACAAGACACAAAACAAAAAGCAAAGGTTTGTCACTGATTTAAGGTGCTTTCCTTCTTAGAAAATCTAGTATAAAATTCTGCATTACTTAAAAGCACTGAGTTCAATTCAGTAGCACTACATCTGTCCTTTTATCACTCTATAATTTTGTAAGTATCACTCAGCTTCAGGAATACACTTCTCCTTAAACAGGGATTCTAGCTTTCAGTGGGATGGGAATGGAGACTGACAGTGCTTCATTCCCACAACTGCACTGTGTTATGAATCTGACTGCAGGAGTTGGAAGGTCAGATCTCCTTTCCTACTCAATTTTTGTGAATATACAAACATTAAGAACTCCAGCTTCCATCCTGTAATACATAAATTGGGGGTTTCCCTTTCAGCTTCAAGGGTCATGCTGTACCTTTTTTCACACCTTACTAAACTTGAGTAACCCTACATCTACTACATTAAGGTTATGACTAATCTCAGGCTTTGCACAAATCATTTTTCTCCCCTTATCCGTTCCCCACTAAACAATTTTCTTCTGTGGTGCTTCAGATCCTTTCACTTTTAAAGAAAGTGCCATTGTACCTCCAGACCTCACAAGCAGCAGGAGGCTGCAGCCAACCAATGCTCCTTACGGACAGCAGCAGCCAACCAACGCTCCCTTTTCTATCCACCTGAGCAGAGACACTATTAAACATTAATAAAACAGCAAGTAGTTCAGCAATTCAATTTACCCGTTACTGATTACATTTCTTTTGTGCATCAAGAGAACCATACACAAAACATCAAAGAAGCTGCAAAGCTAAGAAAATGATGAAAAAATGCAATGGAACCTTACAAACACCATATTCAAAAAGCACAAAATAGAGATTTTCTTCCCCAATTCTGTCTTCACTATTGGCAAGCCACATCTTACACATTTCAAGCATAGACAGCATCCCACTTGTTTTAATATATCTTAAGGATGAATAAACTATGGGAAATACCTAGGTCTTCACACCATGCATATTTTTACCTCACAGAAAATTTAAATACTGCTATGATGCTTAAATCTTACAAAGCAGATATCTCAACATGGCTCATTAAACTACGCCAGCACTAGTAAGCAAAGTACCACCAGATGAATACACACAAGCATGATGGAGCATATCCACTGATTTAGTTTTGAAATGCAATGTAGCCATTTCACCCTTTTGATGCTTAGTGCTATGAAAAGCTGGAGCTTCTAAGTTCAAATTAAGTGTGCACTCAACTTTACTCCCTTGCGCAGCACAAACAAGCCCTAAATCCTCCACTGGCTCCTGAAAACCAAGTAGTCTCAGAATAAAATTTTACATGGCACTATTCAAGTTCTCTTTGCAGGACACGAAGATGTAGTGCTCTTGCCTTTATTTAAACTTACTATGATGCCTATGTAGTACGTTAGTCATTATGAGTATTTTAGTCTTTAATATACAGCCCCAACTGCACTCGTGATACTTCATACTAAAGTAATGTGCAATTAAGGTTTAAAACAAAAAAATCAAACAAAACCACATTACCTTTACTCGTGAAGATTTCCTGGACCCCTCTCGAAAAGCCTGAAACAAAATCAGATACTTACATTCTTAGGAAGAAATATAAAACCTCTTAAGAAATTTGAAATCTACTAATGAATTAACAACATTTCAATACCAACCATTCTCAATAAAACATGCAAGATGACAACAATACAACAAACTACACTGAAATCTCAAAGCTGCAACAGGTTACATCTCAATTCAGCATTCCAAGTTTAAGTGCATACTGGATGTCAGAGCTGGTAGTCCAGCTACCCCTACCGTTCTCCCATATTACAACATGGCTTCACATACATTGTTTACACCTACAGCTAAAGAGCATAATGTCAATAACCTGTTTACCAAAACAGGTCAGTAGTTAACTTTTTGACAACACACTTCCACACAATTTTAACTGAAATAAACAGACATGAAGTCCTATCAGGACAACTTAGAGCAAATACTTCTGAACTTAAAAAAAACCACAACCAAAGACTTTCAGACATAGAATTTTTTGGGTATCCAAAGCCTGTTCTGCTCCACCTCTTAACTGCATCAAGTGGTCCAGTAAATGCAATTCCTCCTTGCAAATTCTGCCTCGATCATATAACTGAGCTTTCATGGCTAGTACATATTAACTCAAATTGAAGGGAAGCAGGGAAAACTCTATCATTTACTACAGAGTATTACATTTCAACCTAAACTAAACTAACGCAATATTATTAGTAATAACAGCCTTATATTTAAAACCAGTGTCTCTTGCTAAGACATGTCACATAGCTGTAATTTGTAACACAGGATTACAGAAAGAAAATACATTCACTTACTTTTTTACATTTTGCTATGTTCTGTTCCTTCTCTCCACTTTTTTTCCTTTTCTTATCATTGACTTTTGTAACTCTTGTAGCAGTTAAAGTAATTGTAGTTGGTGTATGTTGAAAAGCAGTATACAGTTCCACAGGAACCTCATCACCACTCTCTGTTGCGCTGGTATCTCCATCTTTAAAACACAGAACACTCCATAAATTATCAAATACTGTAGAAAGAGCATGCATTATAGTGACTCTATGCCTACTTTTAAAAACCAAAAAAGTGTATTGACAAAACGCTTCAAGCGCTCATATGCAAAATTCACCAACAGTTGCAACAGCATGAAAATGAATGGCAAATAAGAACCTGGCAATTAACAAATGCCTGTAATGCCAGGTAAGAAAAAGATACCAGATTAATTCCATTCTTTGAACAGAATTATCATATTCCATTACAAGCAAAGTTAGAACAAAAATGGTAGAAAACATATCTGTTGGCTCATTCACTTATACATAGCTCCTTTCCTCGTAATACGGCTTTACAATTCTCTTGGATGACTGTATTCCAGAAGGGATTAAAATTAATGACTGCCCAGCATTTCTTGTGAAGCCCCATTGATCAGTCATGTGTAAGTTATAATCAACTACTTCAGCTGCTATGTGCAGTGCCAAGCACCTTTTTCAGGACAAATACGTCAATTTAGCCAAAAGCCTTCTCTCCTCCAAATCCCCTAACAATAACATTCTGCTCCTCAGGGAAGAGAAAAGGGAAGTCTATTTTACTCATTAAAACAAGATCGTACACAAACTACAGACATTTTCCCTTTGTGCTGTGTACCCCACAGATCTAAAAGCCAAAGCCTGAAATCCACCATACATCAGCATTTATGCCAGACAAATGCATTTCCTGACCTGAAACAGGATTACCCTAGTTCTGTCAAGATGAAAAGCTGTGAAGTAGGGGAAGTATTGGAAGAGAGATGGAGCACACTGATAGCAGATCGCTGTTCACATATGCTCACAGCAGACTTCTTGGAATTTTAGCAGATTTTACAGATATTTTGCCTTCAATAAATCTACTTCACACTAAGCAAAACTTGTTTTTGAAACTGCATTGAAGAAGCTTTCACAAATACTGGACATGAGAGCATAGAAAACATTCCTCCTGAGCTCAAGAGGATGTTGCCTTAATCAGTGCACGCAGTGGTCCTAATTCTTCAAACCTTCTTTACTAAATAAAGAACACCAGGTACTGGTTACTCTGGATTTTTACTGCTCACAACATCACTTAACAGGAATCTTCTGTGCTTAGTACAAAATTGGACTTCACCATCTTGGTTGTCCTTTTTAACAATTAGGCACATAACTATACCTTATCTATTATGAGCTGGAAGGTTTTTTTTGATTTGTTGACATCCCTGCTGGGGTTATTTACTGAATTCGCATAAAAAACACACAAAAAGAAGACATGCCCAATCAAAGAAGAACAAATAGCAGACTAACCAGTTATTAAGAAATGAAAACCCAAGGCTCTCTTGAAACTGTCAGTGTCTGTACTCCACAAACTAATGCCTACAGAATTACTATGTCACAGGCAAATACCTCTCCTTGCCCCCAGAAAACACTATCTATCTTTAGGAAGCAACAATTCAATATGGTTGTCTACACCATGCCCTAACTTACTGTAAAGAATAATTACCACAACTGAACATATAATTACATGGAGTTGTTTTGAGCGACTCCTGCCTAACCTACATAACCTGCTTTCACTTTGAAGAGCCTTAGTAAATCACACTAAGGGAAGATTTTCCACCCTGGAAGGCAAGACACAAACTGTCCAAACTTCACAAGAAGTTATGGGCCCAGACTCATTTTCCCAGCAACTGATTTCATCAGCAGCAACTGATTTCAGCAGCAACAATTTCAAGCCCAGACAGCTTGAAGCTATAGCCTTGAACAAGCTACACATCTACATGCTACATCTTTAAAAAAAAAAAAAAAACAAACAAAAAAAACGAACTAAACAAACTACACTCAGATGTCCAGGATACAGCTGACTAAGAGTCTAACAAAGATGCTCACTCCACTGACCATAGTAAGAATCCAGTGCACACTAGGCTGCCTCAGAATTACTCCTTTGTATCAGAACAACAAAACCAACACCACCACACACAACCACAAGCCCCAGAACAGTGAGCTGTAAGTGCTGCCAGGAAAAGAGGCAATGTGGTTATACATAAAAGTTTAAGACTCTCACTAAGCTTCATACCATGTGAAATCTTCACTTCAAAGCTCTTTTTGAGAGACAAACCCAACTCACCTACTACTTGCTCCCCACTGTTTAACTTTGGATGCAACATGCCCAAGCAGTAACTCCTCAGAAATTTTCACAGCAAAACCCATTATAGTATAAAGTTTTCTCATAACTAAACGAGAAGCCCTCCCGTACTAAGGCAAAAAAAAAAAAAAGCAGCCCTAAATACACACCTACACAAAGAACATCCAAATAATGCAACCTTACTCTGATTCAAACATCTGTAACTTAGTAACAAGCTACTTGTAACATTCTGCTACTGTAAGGGATAAATTAAAATTGATGCCACTTTTGCTTTCCCTACATGGCATCGCATATGAAAACTGACCATTTTTACTATGTCTCGCGGAAGACAGTTAATACCCAGCACTACTTTACATCTGATCGAATCATGTAATACCAGTCAACACGCAAACAGTCATTTAGCCAAGCAAATGTACTGACTAAATAAAAAATTAAGTATAGTTGCAAGCATACATTCAGAGTGATGTATTATAAACTGTAGTAATTAATATTGAACTTCAACCAAGTCTTAAGCTAAATAGGATTAGAACAGTATTACAATTTATCTTTGGTTTTATTCTGTTCTGATACTTAATATTTACCATTCAGTATTTTTTTTCCCACTGAATGCTCAGAACAAATTTAGAAGACTGATCATTAGGATTAAGGACAGTTGAACACTCATTTAAAAAGCTCTTCAGGAGCTCTTCAGCTCCTGCTAAGATTTTGACTCTCTCTTCCCTCAAGTTTATAATAAGTGATTAGATAGTGTGGCTACAAGTCCTAAGAGATGACATAAATAGCTCAGACCATCAACTTCCCCTAAAAAAATTCAAGTTAATTCTCACATTATTATACCACTTAGTGAACTCTAAATTAATTACAAACGTACTTGCTCTATTATTAATAGAATCAACAAAAATTTATTGTAAATTCTTAAAAAAAAATTAAGTTAAAATGAAAACAGACAGATCAACAACAACAAAACTGTTGTGGTGTTCTAAATAAGTCATTAATGCTTTTAAGAGATTTAAGGCAGCTTAGCACCAGACAGCATAAAGTGTCAACCGCACCATTTATTAAGCCACATACCCTTCTAGGCCACATCACACGTAAGAATTTTGTGAAGGCAGCAGGACCTTATCTCTATGATATTTTAAAAAATGAATCCTCACACACATACACTTGCACATACCCCAGTACTTCAGAGACATGATTTGAAAGTAAAATCTATTAAGTTTAGGAGGATGACTTCCTCCCAAATTATTACTTTTGTAATAGAGCTTGAAAGTATAACCTGCCCATCAAGAGATACATGACATTTTGGTAGCAGCTGGGCAGAACTTCTGACAGGTTAGGCTGACTGAGTTTTGAAATTCTGTAAATGGTAGGACAGCTAATTTCACAAAATATGGACTGTAATTGGTACTTTCACGGCAAGCCTCATCTATTTCTCAAAGACCAAAAACATCTCAAAAGATCATAGAACTGCATTACCTAATTTTAGTGATAATTTTTTTCCATTGTCAGACCAACACCTGCCCTAAATCTACAGCCAACAATCAGAATCCCCCTCAAAACTATGCAAGATTGTTTTAAATCTGGACTTTGTAATCCTTACAGACAGGAACATCACCTGTAACTGAATGGCTTAAAGAGATTAACATGCGGATATGAGTACTCCATACTATGAAGGGGAAAATAGGAGCCATGAAATATTTTTTCCCCAAAAGGAAAGTAAACTTAATAACCCTCTTATTGCAGAAGAAGCCTGACCCTTTTCCACCTTATCTTCAGTAACTCTGACTCAGGGAAGTCTCTTTACTATAAAAGCCATATTCACTATCACGAAACTTTAAGAATGTTCAAATGGATTGAGTTATTCTAGAAGGGTAGAAAAATGGCAGTGGCGACAACCTTTAATAAAACACATTTGGTTGCCACAATTCTGATATAATGTTATTTTACTAACAGTAAAGTCAGGTAAAAGGCATTGACTTACCAAAGGTTAGATGCTGAAGGTTATCGAAGCAGCAGGAGTCTGTATGTACACTCTTAAATCTATACAGTTGACATATAAATTTTATAAACTTCACTAAGTAAAAAACTTTAAAACTTCACTCACCTGACATATTTTCCCTTTTCCTTCGTTGCAACAGCACTGCCCTTTCTTTATCTAAACTCCTGAAATTTAAAAAAATTTCCGTTGTTCACACTTATGCATCAATAAATCTGAGTATTAAAAGAGCCTTTCCTATCTTCCATTTTCCATTGACTATAACAGAATAAACAGCAGACTTAGATGAATGTTTAGATACTTCAAAAAAACAACAGTTGTGAACTGTTCCATTCCCTTTTAATGCAAAGCACATACAAGTATCCAAATCACTTAAAACAAAACTAGATAGCTCACAAGACTGACAGCTGGCCCACGGATTACAGACACGCAGGCATTAAACCACTTCCCTGCAGATTCTTCAAAACATTTGTCCCAACACAAAACAAAATCTACAAAGTCCAAATTACTTTTCAGAAAAAAAAATATTATTTATAGGTAATTAAAATGTTGTATACACGCGTCTTTTATTCACTGTTTAATGAACAATCTGCAATGTAAGTCACAAGTAGCAGTTTAGATTCTGCATCACAGGACAACTGACAACATTGCTGTTAAAGGTTCTCAATGCAACAACATATGGAATGGATTGCCTAGGTATCTGTCAGCCTGAGAAAGGATGCAGGCATCACTGCTACTTCAGTAAGTATTTCAAGGATTTATCCCCTACTGCCCTAGGGAGGTGAAACAAAGCCTACTGCGAATAAGGGAATGGAGACTGGTAAGACCATCTCCATGACAAGCATAGCTCCTTTAACTAGGAATGTCAGGACTAGCTAGGTGTGTTTCGTCTGTTGATTGTTTCAATACTTCCTTTTTTCATATTCTCTGCTCAAAACAGTTAAATTTAGAGTTCAAAACCAACTACTCACCTTGGCTGACAACGTTCACACAGATATATGTCAGGAATATGCTGCCTGTCAATCCCCATGCAGTCAATGTGCTGCCAGACACTGGGGGAAAAAAACAATCATTTCAGAAATATACAACAATCTAATAAACTCAGTAGGCTTCGTCAAGCATGATGAATGTGAAACTATAGACTGAGTAAATCCAGACACATGAGGTTTGTCTTCTCCTGTTAAGTCTATCATCTCTAAATAATTCTAAGCTTATATTTCCAAATCCATGTATTTAATAGCACCCACTTACTTTACTGTAATCAAGTAGGTACTTAAGGATGAACAAAGTTTAAACATTAAACTTCAGCTTCTCCAGTAACAATCTAGGTTATTTTTTTCAGTTACTAGAATTCTTGAAACTGTGTCCTTTGAAAACTAACAGTTTTAATCAGAAAGATCATGCAGAGAGAAACCAGTACCTGAGAAGATCCTTTCAGATTATTTTGCAACTTAGAAGTTACTCTACTTACATATATATAATTTAAGAAGCAGCTTTATAACTTAGTACAGGCAGATTAAGAACCAATCCCTAGATCTTTATTTCACCATAACAACAAATAACTTGGGCAAAATACGAAAGAGCCATCCCTTTTTGAGGGGAAAAAACCACATACCTTTATGAAGTAACAATACACAAGTAAAGGTACGAACTAAGTGAAATAGAATACTCACGGAACTTAACCAACTACCTTGCCTACTAGAAAGCCACAGAACCTTGAGAACTGTTTTGATGAAAGGAAATTTTCTATGACTCAGCATAATTAAAACACCATTTCATTACACTTACTTTGAGTGCAGCTTGAAATTTTACATAATTTTTACCCTTTCAACTAATTTAATATGCATTACCTGCATTTGTCACAACAGATCATGTATCCATCATCATGTGTAAAGCCACAAATGCATCTGGTAATATCAGTTCCGTAGCTTCCATCCTCTGATGTACTGATGGTGGTAGCACTGGAAGTTTCATCAAAATTGGGAGTGGTAAATATGCCTACTTCATTCTTGCTTATAAGCACTGATGGAGGAGGAGAAGCTGGAGGCGTTGGAGGAGGCCGAGCACCATAGTTATGGTCCTAGATTTTTGTGGAAAGGTAAGTAATACCTCTTAAGTATTCATACACCAATACTTTTTCAAGCCTAAGTGCAAGAATTCAATTTCTAAAAAACTTCAGACTTACTCTTCAGTGGTATTTTTTAATTTTGTTTCTGTCATTGCTCATTCTTGTTTTATACCTTTCCAACTATAATTTACGCACAAGTGCACTATGTTCTGTATTTTGCTTCTAATCAACCATCTTTAGTCAGCTTACCCAACTCCCAGTAAGAAACAAAACTTTTAGGCGTGAATCAGTTTTTCCAGTTAAGAACAGCAGATTTTACTTAATCTGTTATACATAGAATACTTAGCATGACACTTACTGCATAGGGCAAACCAATGTAACTGTGTGAGTGTGAGCTGCTGGTATACAACTGGTGCGGATAACTGTTCGATTTTTCAACTACCACAGGGCTAGCTTCTACAGATTCTGGTCTGCAAGGTAAAAGACAGAAGAATAAACACAACTAATACGTAATTTATATTAAAAAAATTACACTCATTTATTGCACAATTTCTCATAAATTGCCTGCTGTTCCTGTTTTAAGGAGTACGCAAAAAGGGGCTGTGAGTGAGAACAAATTCACACAACCCCAACTGCTCCCTCACTGCAAGACAAAAAAAAACTCCAAACAAACAAAAAAACCCAAACCATCCCCTCTTCTTTCATTTAAATGAAGTTTCTGAAGCACCAAAGAAATTACGCCTCTGTAGCCACCAATTTTTTTCTCAAAAAAGTGCATACTGAATCACCTGACATAAGCTGTGAATCTGGGACAGAAAAGCACGTTACACACGTTGTCAGGGAAGTCATCAGTCTCCACGTCCAAGTCTACAGAGTTGTAACAGAAGCTGCAGAAAAGGCTTCAGCTGATTTATGACAAAGGATAGAAGCAGTAGTTCAGAGAGCTGCAACCTGGTACAGCCCTGCACTACTGCCAATCCTACTCAGTTCTAAAATGACATCTAGTGGCAGCATTAGTGCAATCATCCACACCAAACAGTGCTCAAGGCAGCAGAATACTGTTTCTACTAACAGAAATCATAAGCAGGGCAAATCTAACTAAAACAGGCCATTTATCCCTTTCTTTAAATAGAAAGGAGAAAAAAACCCCAAACAAATCATAAATGTTTGACAAAGAAGAGTTTGCACTGAAAGGCAGCGCCTTCTTTAACATGTGAACTACAGTTTACATGCATCAAACCACTACACAAAAGACGAGAAAGATAAAGGAATACTAAATAGGAAGATCTTTTTCAATACAAAAAATTACACCCTCATTACCTTTCCTCAGCAGCTATATTCACATGTGCACGCAAGCATATATATATATGTGCGTGTGCCTACATGTATACACACACCTACATATGCTCACATGACTGAGACACTTTCAGACAATAACTCAGATTTTTTCACTGCACCATACGATTCAAACACGCCAGGACAAACTTCAAATGAACCCAGAACCACCCAGTTGTTTTCTCGTGTTTGGTGTGGCTGTTGGGTGTTTTTCTTAACACTGAAAGACAGGGCAAAATACCAGTATCTAGAACTGAGGTGGCTTTTGACTCACCTCATCACTTAAGCCTTGATCACTTTCTAATTTTAGTTTTATTATGCCTGAAGTTCCATCACAAATACCTTAATAATCCCTTTAAATTAAAGTCGGTATTTCTGAATCTTAAATTAAAATAGGTATCAGTGTTTTTTCTTAGACAGCAAGATAGTAAATAGAGATTTGTTATACCATGAAGCAACACTGGTTTGATTTAAAAGGACATCAGAAACTTATACTTGCTAATAACATGTTTTTGTAACAATATAACTAATCCGCTAACTAGCCTTCTGAAAACAACATACTGTATTTTCAAGTCTACTTCAAAGCATCCTACTAACATTTTTGGTGGCCTGTTTCTTATTAGCTTTTCCCTATGTGAGGTTAATAGAGGATAAAATCGTTTAAAAAGAAAAACTAGTTCAAAACACTATGGGGTAGAGACTTTAGTTTTTAGAATCCAAAGAAAAAATATCTTTTTTTTAAACATTCAAGTCTAACCATCAGCAGCTGCCTTTTCTTAAGAGAGCCAGCAAACACAAATGCACAAATCATGTGAAGTACTAATGTTAGAAATACAACTTCTGACTAGCACGACGTAAAAAACAACGCTGACAACACATGCCCTCCGTTACCTCATAAACCCAGAAAAAAATCCTCATTTATTCCCTTACACCACTCAACCTGAAAACAATTCTACTCATGGTTTGTTGGAATTACCTTCTAAGTGGCTCAGAACTTGCCAGGTTCATCAAACCTGTGACAAGATAGAAGCTGGAAAAGCTGTGCCTTTACCTATTTACTGACATAATGCATTTGTGCAGTAATCACACACCATTCATGTCATGCAGTCAATCCTTCTGATGATCCAAGCAATCAAAATGCCAATAAGTGAAGCACGGACTAACCATCCATCATGGCTAAGACAGAAATTAACTTACCTTTCCCCTGTTCAAGAGTCTTGATCACCATATTGATTCTACTGCTATTCTCTAACACTAAATGGGAAAGCAGTAGCTTTACTCCTGTATTCTTATCTACTATGCATTCAATGCTCAGCCTAGCTCTTGTTTGCTTAAGCAAAGTATATGGAAAATACTCAGTTTGCAGAGCAAGAAAGCTTACTGATACAGGATGGGATGGGGTGAGGTATGGGAGTGAGCTGGAATTTGGGCACAATCCATCCTTCAGCAATGCCACAATTAATTTAGCAGTTTCCTTAATTAAAAATAAATATTATCACAATCTAAGTACCAGTTACTTCAACATGGGAGCATTCAATGGAAGATACCAGAATGGAAGAGTCCTAAAAAAAGAGGTAATGCCTATTTTATCAACTAACTACAAAAATGTAAAAGGTATTCTAAATCTCTTGCAAAATATGAGGCCAGGCAAGACAATATACCCTACTCCCTAAGTCCATTTCCAACTACTTTAGCAATTTATAAACCACATAAGAGAACCAAGTTTAATATTTAGAAGGCATAACAGCTGTGGGATGCAAAAGCATTAAGCTGCGAAAAAGAAAATACAGCAAATGCATTTATCCCCAACTATTTTAATAATAACAAGCCAGATTCAGCTCACGGGGTAGAACTTTACTTGAGCAAGAGGAGCCACCAAAAAGGAGAAAATTAAGTAAGACAGAATCAAATCTTTGTATTAAGACAGTCTTAACATAAATACAAAATTACACAGAACCAGCTTTCAGCGAAGTTTTTTTCAAATGCTTATCCACAGGGGCCAAAAATATTTCTTTAAATTATAACAGATGCTCACCAGAGCTTTGACTGTAAATGTTACTGTTCCATTTATGCACTCAAATACTATAGTAGTACGTTAATCATGGCAGCTTTCTCTTATGGTCAACTGCAATGTGATATTCATTGCATCGGCAGCACAGAATGAGTATCCTTTTCTCCACAGAACTACAGACAACTTTCCTACTTGGGCAGACAGGTCTGCCAACACTTCAATATGCCTTTTGCCAAATTCCTTGTTACCCTCTTCTCCCCATCATGTGCGTGACTGACCTTAAACAGGAAACATCCTCTAAATTACGATTTGTCCAAAGGTCACGGCCATCTTCTCAGACAGAGTCACAGAGTTTTGTGAAGGAAAATCTCTTTGAAAAATATTTAATTGTACAGCTGATTAAAGCATGGGATACCACTTAATTTAAAAATCAATTAATGAATATTTTTTTAACTCAATTAGCAGGGCACTAACTACCATAACATGAATATTAACCCTAATCTCACCATTGGTATTCTTATTGGGCATTGCAAAAAGCATGTTTCAGGAAGAAAAAGCATAAGCATTCAGATCTGAAAGAACACAATGAGGTTTTCCTTGTATTTCCGAACACAGGCCAGCTCTGTAAGAGAGTAAGGTACTAAGCTCATCACTCTTCTGAGTGTACCACACTTCCCAGCTTCACCACAGAAGACACTGACAGTATTTTTAGTTTTCACCAAAACTGAAATGCTTGTATTACAATGCAATATATTTGAAGTAGAACCAAAACCCTAATAAAATATTACCATGACAAACCAACCATGACATCTTGCTAAAATATCATATATTTTGTAGGTGCTACACTTAGCAATTCAAAACTGTGCAAAACATTCACAAGGAACAAAATAAAAAGCATCCCCCATGCTATCTGGCTGTAATGATTTAAGACATTCCTGTAACTTGAAAACAGGAACATAGTATTCTCTCAAATGCATTTAAAAAGCAATGATACCCATATTTTTAAAAGCCTCGCAAGTAATTTTCATTCTGCCAGTGTGACTCATGACTCTGGGCCATTTTCTACCATTTGGTACAAAGCAAACTGAAAACGTTCTGCACGTTGCCAGCAGGTGGCATTAGTGGAAAGTTATATAAGCAACACATGAGATCAGATAGTTTACAAAACCTCAGTCTCTACAAGCTTACAGTTAACCTATATCAAGGGAATTAACTACCAACCATCCTAAGCAATAGCCAGCTCTCCTTTAAGCCGTCCCATCTCCTGTGCCCCACTCCTGTTAAATACTGTTTTGTTTCTGATCATGTAATAATTATTTTAAAAAAAAAAAAAAGGAGCATCCTTTGACCAACACCCAAAACACAATCAGTCCTTAGAATGTGGGGCCATCGACCAACTAAAATTTTCAGAGGCAAGCGGGTATTCAAGCATTAGGATACAAAAACTGAAAGCATTTGTTGGAACCCCGAATCTAACTTCTAACAGTCTCAATTCCCGAAGTGCATTCTGAACCTTCCAAAATGGCTGGCTCTGCTTATTACTGCAAGGTCTTTAATAGTAAGAAGTCAGACATATGAACCTTTAGTAAGCCTTTTACAAACAAAGACAAAATGCATGTTCTGACTGTGGCACTACGAAGAGCACCGCACCACTAGAGAGAGCCCACTTATGTACAAGGAACAAAAGAGACAGACTGTTTCACCCAATTTTTTAAGAAGTCCAAAGCTTTTAATAAGAGTTATTCTCCACATAGCTATTTGCTACAATTATTAGAATATGTGAAACTACGTAATCACAAACTATCAACCTTGCTTATCCCTTAGTTTGAAGGGTGAAGAAAATCTCTCAGCACTAAGAGCCAGCACTATGCTAACATTTTTCTTGGGCTCTTTTCCTACATAACCAGATTTGCCATGCCCTCATACCTGTGTTTGCTGTGCTCCAGCAACTGATGAAGCAATATCAGACCTGTCAGTCACAATGAAGAAATTTCAGCTCCTCCCTCTTGGGAAAACCCCAGAACTTTCCCAGAGACAATCTGTGATGACTATCAATACAATCTATGTGGAACATGCTACTCCATGGAAGAAAACGTACAAAAAAAATTGTAAATCACATAGATGGTGACAAAAAAGGTTTACAGCTGTATCAGCTGTAGGGTCAGGGACACACCTTCATGCCACATTTCTTTAGACAGTGACACAGCTTTTAAACCAGCATACACCGATCAAGCAACTACACATTTTTAGCAGAAGTACAGCAGAGGTTACATCCATTACCCAATTGCTAACAGTCACTTAACATGTGAAGGAAAAGAGTTCCTAACCCAGTCACTGTGCCACAGTATCAAGCAAATAACACACTATGAACTCTGTCTTGTTTATACTGACAACTATATTTATTTATTTTAATTTCAGCATGGCATCCTGTGTCTGCAAGGAATGTCAGCAAACCTCAGGAATCAAGACCTTCTCTAAACATAAAAGAAAACCACAGGAAAAGATAATGAAAACAGCTATGAATGGGTCACTCAAAAAATTTTCTGCACCAAGGAAACCAGTGTTCATGATAAGACAGAATAAAACAAAAATAACTTTAAAAATACAATGTGATAAAAAGCTTCAAACTGCAAATGCTTTGGTTTTTTTCAGATAAACGGTGTCAAGTTAGAATAGCCTGTGACTCTTTGGATCCTGTGACCCATATACAGTAAAAGCACAGGAGAGAAACATCCCTTTAAAAAGCTGTTAGGAAAGTACTGTTTGCCACATATAACTTTTATTTCAAAGTCTGTAAGGAAAGGCATTTCATAGAATCATAAAATAACCAGGTTGGAAGAGACCCACCAGATCATCGAGTCCAACCATTCCCGTTTGCTTCTTAAATGGAGTAATATTACTCAGCACATGCCTTCAAGCAAGGACAGTGTAAGCTACCTAAATCTGCGTTACTTACTCAACACACCTGTTAAATGAAGGCCCACCTCATGAAGTTCATTTCTAGTTTACAAAAGATTGCAAGCATGTATGCAAAATAAGCTGTTCCATTGCTTCACTACCTTACAAGCAAATATTTTTTTTGTGGTAACCAAAAACAGGGAAAGCCTTCTAACATTACTAAAGAAAGGCAAAACGTTAACAGCACCTCAAACAGTTAAAAAAAACAAACCAAAAATCAGTGTAATACAAATTAATTTAATGATTTGTGGTTTTATTGCCTACGCATATGCAAAGAAGTATACAAGACTCACTGTGGCTTGCACAATCTCTATTACGTCTAACACCACCTCTAGTAACTTTGTATACTCACCTACTGCTGAAAAACCCTCCTGTCAGATATTCTACCAATGCAAGCACAACAGAGATCGAAAAAAAAGAAATCCAGATACTATTCTGAAATACAAAGAGGTCAACAGGACGATGTACCTACACACACTGGCAAAAACTGTAACCCCACCTTAGCGTTTTACCTCTGAGAAGAGCTAAGCAGCTCAGCTCAAAATGCTATTTTTTCTCTTATAATATTTGTTAGCCAGGTCAATACTATAACACATGGAAATAAGTTTGTCTGACAGAAAAAGTCTTTGGGTAGAGATAAACAATACCGAAACTCTAGGTTATTGATATTCTACAGATTCAGACACCACTACAGAGAAAAAAAAAACATAACAAAGCAAGACCAAAACAAAACCCCAAAAAAAGTCCACAAATGCGCCCCTCACACATATCCAGAAATTCTCTATGCTTGTTTTGTGCCAATGTGTTTCTTGAATTCAGGATTTTATTGCCTCTTTGTAATCCTTTATGTACGGTTATCCACAGTTACTAACTGAAATAAATGATTAGCAAGTAAATTTCTACTAGCTTTTTAATATATAATAACTTTGAGAAGACATAACATTAGTTAATTAAGCTAGGCTTCCCAACTTTCAGATACAAGGGCACTCTTCTCCAATGACTACCACATTTTTGCAATTTACCACACCATTCGAACACGGGAAATAAAAAATACCTACATACAGTTAAAGGGAAACTTGAATGATAAAATATTTTAAGTATTAAAAGAAAACCAGGCAGCATTTGTATTTCTCCATCTGATAAGCAAGAAAAATATGCATCTGTAGAACACTAGCTTTTTTTTCTTTTGCTCTCTCTCAAGAAGAAGAAACTGACTTAAGAATAAGGCGAAGTTATTAAGTTAAGTAATTAAAGATCCAATAAAACTAAGGAGACTCTTAAGTCCTCTCCAACTGTATTCAAAAAACACTGACTAGAAAAAATATAAAATAAAACAACAAAAAAAGAAAACTTACAAATTATGTTCACATACTTACTCTGAGCCTGCAGCCATTTCCAAATAAGAAGTATCTGCTGTGTCAACCCCCAATGGGATCACTATGCTCATGACGTTCGTTTCTGATAAATTCGATTACTACGGAGTCCTATGCATTGGTATCCAAAACACTGGGGCATGCCAGCCACAGTGCTCATTGCAAACATCTAAGTGCATCCACAAGCCCTGTGAAAAACAAACATAGAAACAAAAGCACAAAAGACTGAGTCAGTTCTATCTTAAAATCAGGCAATTTTTACATCATAAAAACACCCAACACATCTAACTTACCAGTGACAATTATTTCACTGGTTTTATTTTACACAAGCAAAAGCAAAAGAAAACATCAATCTTTAAAAGTTAACGTCAAACACTTATTTTGTGAGTGTGATAAATCTGAAAGCCCAAATTTAAGAATACTACAAACTGAGAAAATCATTTAATGTGGTGATTAAAAAAAATTTCATCATGTCCAGTGAGGTGATAATGATTCTCTTTATGGCAGACTTAGGGAATGTCAAGTACATCTGCTTGCTGCTCTACACTGTCAAGAGTGCAAGTGCTGTAAATTTCAATAGAAACCCCCGTTTACTGAATTTATCAAGTATTTCTTAGACAGCATTGCTCACTTCTGTTTTGCACTTTAAAACAAGTTTCAATGTCCACAATAAGAAGTAAGGATGTAAAAAGGAACAGTGCCATAACTTCTATTCAGTATCTTTTTAAACCAAATTAATTCTAGTGATTCACAATAATGATTAGGAGCATTTTCACCTCTCTGTAATAGGTTAACATCAGAAGATATTATACCCTTCAGGGCCCACATTCAGAAGTGTGTTTTGTACTTTTTAAGTAGTAAATGAAAAAAGAATTAGTAGCGGGTTTTAGTCACAGAGCAAAGCCACAATCTGCTTGACTTGCACAAGTGAACACAACAATCTGACCTGCATGTCAGTTACTCGTAATCTCCCACCACTCTTACCCAGTAGGGTAGAACACACAACCAAGTATAGGACAGCAGATGTAGAAAGCACCTCAGCTGCTTCCATTCACAGAGAAGCAAAATAATGAATTTTTATAATGTAATATAAACAAGGTTTTCCACAAGTGATCAAGTAATTGAAGCAAAATCCAGCATAATGAACAACTACAAACTCCTTCCAAATTGACAAAATTTCAGAAACATATACCATTTTGCCGTAAAGCACATACAGTCCCTAATGAATACACTCTTCCCTTCTGAACAAAGTGTAGTACCTTAGTTAAGTCTACTAAGGCCCAGCAGTTTTAGAGTCAATAATATTTTACAAACACTCACCCTTGCCAAACACTACATTGCCAAGAAAGAAACAAATAAGACTCGAGTGAGAAACAGGGTAATAAAAAAGACTTCACAGAACTCTTGTGGACTTAAATCTGAATATGCTCCTTTTATTGATGAAGGCAGTATCTTCAGGATGATGAAGTGGCATCTACAGGGTATCTCTAAGGTATGAGCTGGTATCAAGTCTTCAACTAAATTCTTGCTACTGAAGCCTGGCAATTAATATCAAACATCTTGGCACACATTTAAGTGCTTAAACCTGCTACAGTTCAGTCCTGCTCCAGACAGCAGAAGTTGTGTTTTGGTCCCACTGCATGTTACCAACTACAATGAACTGGAAGGCAATCAGGCCAACTGGCCATTAAACTATCTTGCTTTCCTAGATTAAATACTGAGCATTTTCCAATCAAATACCAAAAAATGTCAACCTGTATCACTAGCTATGCACAAGACCAAGGAAACAACAGAAAAACCTGTTAAACCAAAAGCAGGTATAGAATACTTTTAGTATCAGGCATAAAAGGAACCCCAAGCACTTCTTACAGTTTAAAGGAGCATTCATTCTGCCACCCATATAGTTTACTCTATTCACAGGGTAGAACCTTGAATGGCCTCATCCACAACTTAAGAGGAAGTATCAACTTACGATTTAGTTGTCGTCTTATGAACTAAAAGAATTATACAAACTCCTACCCAATAACTGAAAGGAAACCACTGACATTCTTAAGCAAATGAGCTACCATAGGCTAAGTGTCATTCCACTATGAACTGCAGTACTAATACAGAATAAAGATTTTATTTTATGCTTGCAATTAGATAATTCTCAAAAACATTATAGCATGTTTCAAAGTAGATCTAAAAGGCATATTGGACACCGCTGCCTGGAATCAAGACCCTCACTTTGAAAGACATTTTTTAACATTTAAAATTACTTCTAGTAGAGATGTGGTTTTTCTTAGTTGAATTTTCTTTAAACACTTCTGACCAGGTAGGGTAACAACTAGAAATTAATATTGGCAAAAATGCCTGGGAGACTAATGGAAGTGAAGAACCCACCTTAGACAGCTGCCTCATGGGCTATGACACCTGCAGACTTACACAAAACAACTGAGGTTACCCAATCATCACATACTCAAGTGACCTTCACTGTCAACAGAGAAAGACGTGGTTACCAAATCTGAGAATCACGTGATATTTGGAGCTTCTTCTTCTTTAAGTAATGCAGAATAAGAGCAGCACGCTATGTGTATCTTTCTAGAGCTATGTATAGATAATTAATTGCTAATGCATGGCCCAACTAATGCCATCATCTCTGACCAAGCAAATACATCATCACTCTTGTAAGGAGGGGGGGAAAGGGGGTGGAAGGAACAAAGCCAAGACAAACTTCTTACCCTACTGCAAGCTACTGAAACACATGTTTGAGCCTTAGTCAGAACTCACCCAAAAATTCTAAGGGACTAATTTACACTGAAAAAAAATCAAAGAATCAAGGAACTCAAACTTATTTTGCCAAACAGCATTAAGCAGAAGTGGTTTCATCTAAAGGAAGCAGAACAGGATCATAATACTACCTCATTATTTTTTACCACCTTAAGATTTCAGGTATTCAACACACACATACACAAAACCCTCCAATGCTTTTCCTCCGCCTACAGTTAAGTACAGAAGAATGGAGGCAGTCACTAGCTCGCAATATCTACACAGACAAGTAAATTCAAACAAACATAGCTCATTATTTACGAGTAGTCGTCCTCAGTAATTCCTGTAATGCAAGCAGAGAAGCAGACAGACAACTCAGGATAAATTTATTACACTATGCCCACTTATTAACAGAACTGTGACCTTACAGGCCATCCAATGATGAACATAACTGTGATGTCAGATTTGGCATGAAGGAAAGTTATTTTCTGTCATGTCAGAACCTGAAGTACTGTCACGACACACTAAAACATTCCAGATACTTTTATTGCATTATACTACAAAACCTGACAACTTCAGAATAGAAAATAATGTAACCACTGGGGAACTTTCTTCCTTATCTATCTTAAAAGCGACTGCTTATCCTTTGAAGCTTGATATTTTAGATGAGTCAGTTAAAACACTATCTGCTATCCTGATACAGTACTTTCCATTTTCTGCAAGTACTCATCTATTTCAAGTCATTGTTCTTTCAAAACTCTGACAATCTGTCACCCATGGCCTTCTAAGAAACTGCTTCCATAAGTGTATTTCATTTAAGTAACTGGCCAGGAGCAGTGGAAAGAAGGGTGCTAGAGATGAATTCATCCTACAATCCAAGCAGATTATATATACAGTATACTGCTGAAGAAAGTCCTCTTCAAACAGTACATGAATGTGAAAGTCAAAGACCACACTGGTTTGTCTAGTTCATTTCAAGGTTATAGAGTTAAAAGGTACTATATAAAAACTGCTCCTCCAAAATTCAATGATCAGCTCTTTATTGGGCAAAGCAGCTCCTCTACCATACCTTAACCTCAACAGCAGAGGACCGCCAATTTTGTCACTCTATTCTTTTAGAGTGAATACACTGTAAGCTTTGGAAGAACTCTGGCAATTTCTTAGATAAATCAGATTTTCTTCATTATCACCCTGCCACCACAGCATCATTAGATAAAAACACACACCGTATCGGAAGAAATTTTGCTTATATTTAATTACAGTTAAAAAGTTGATCTTGCCTTAAAAATACAATTTTCATCTTAAAAAAAAAAAAAAATCCAAACCAAAAAAGTGTTTTGTTTGGTCCGGTATAAGCACTTATCTTGCACAGGATCAACTTCCTGCAAGAAACTTATCACACTTTACCACTCAGATGCATTGGTTTACCTTTTCTATGGCAGCTCTTTTCCTCTCCTGAGAATACACAGGAGCTCTTTGACTTAACAGCCATATCAAGACTAAAATATTTGATACTTCTCATGATCCACTTTGCTTATGATACCAGAATCTTTTTCTTTTTTAATGAATTGTGCACTAACAACACAAGAGTACAATACATTTCAAATTATTCCTCTGTGTGGCTTTGTACAAAGAACATCATTTATGCATTAAACAACAGAAAATCAGTTACACATTATCCCTGAGGTATTCCACTTACACAACATCATTCTGTGGTCTAACGAAGAGCACATGTTTCCTTTCTGCCATGTCCTTCTAAGACAGATTGTGTGACAGAAAAAGAAAAATCTAGCTTTTTCACTGGTACGTGGAAGAACCCCCTTCCCCCCAAATACAGAGGGCTCAACTCTGGAATCGGAAGGTGAACGGGCATTTTCCTGAAATTGCATCAGTATTTTTAAACCTAATCCTACAGAGTCCAAACATTTAAAATGAAATCCCATCAGATATTGGCAGAAAGGAACTCCAGCCCTACTTTATCAGCATGTCTTTTTATCACTCCTTACACTTGTTTCTTTTAGGACCATCACAAACTACGCAGAACATTTTCAGGAAACAAGCAGATGATAGATCACCTAGACAGAAAGTATACTTGAAAAATAAGAACTTGAAAGTCTAGCCAAACTATCCAGATGACTCCAACAAGGTTTCATAATCCCAGCTATCAATCATCCTCTAAGTGTCAAGAGCCCAGACACTCTGCTATGGCATTTTCCATGTAAGTTTCTTCTGCCTCTTTTCTTGCTTGCTTTTTTTCCCCCTAAGAAGACATAAGTTTGGGGGTTTTTTTTAACACTTAATGGCTATAATAATGGCTATAAATTGGAAGGAGGGAAGATTTACACATTAGGAAAAAATTCCTGATGATGATGGTAAAACACTGGAAAAGGTTGCCCAGCGAAGCTGTGTATGTCCCATCCCCAAAGTGTTCAAGGCCAGGTTGGATGGGGCCTTGAGCAACCTGATCCAGTGGGAGGTGGAACTAGATGATCCTTAAGGTCCCTTCCAACCCAAACTAGTCTATGACTGAATGATGTTATTACTTTTATTTTCTTTTATGGATCAGAAACCGGGTTCCCAATGCTCACATTCAAACAGAAAGTAACAATATAAACTTTATCAGAGAACTCTGACTTACCTTCATTTATATTAATACTGAAGCAAATTTTTCAAGCCAGAAGAAACCAAATACTATTTGCAGTACTGGGAAAGGTACAACTCACACGGTTATATGCTACATTGGTAGCTCACCTCTGTGAGAGGTTTAACCTTTCTTAAGGAGAGGAAGAGGCAATAGGACTAGGAAGCCTGCAAGAACATATGCTGCACATCTAACAATACTAAAGCTCTCATCTGGGTGCAGATGCAAAACCTTTCACAAAAATCAAAGGTAAGAGGTGGCCGCAGCACCAGTAACAACCTTTTGCTTTAATGATAACAAGAATCCTAAAAGTACATCAATACATCAAGATAATATCATGCACTTATTACAACAAGGTGGGGGGTTAAATTTGTTTTGTGGGGTTTTTTTAATCCATACATGCCCTTAACACAACAAAAACCAAGGAGGGGGGGAAAAAAAAACCAAAAAGAAGAAATCTATTTTTACTATTCTTCCTAGTACATCTGACAGACTTTTACACAAAGAACGTCACTGTTCCTTGTCCGTCCTTCCCCATAAATCAATTCCCAGATTCTGTTGTCATGGGATAGATATTTGAGACAAAAAGCATTTCAAAGTTGGGGAAAAAACATCCACTATAAAAGCTGGGAACAAAATTCAAAGTAAGGTGCAATACAAAATTTGTTTTCTAGTTTATAAAGAGATAACAATGAAATAGTGAACTAAGCTTGTCATTAAATTATTTCTTAGCTCGAACCTAAGAATCCTCCACACCCACAGAACACTACACTGATTTTAATAAGTGAATCACTGAATTGGTTCAAGTTTCTCATACCACTAGGCACTACAAAAATAGCCTTCAATATACACCTGAAGTTCTTCAATATTTTTTTTTCTAGCAATAGCTACTATCAGTCACCACCTGTTAACAATCAGAATATGGAAAAAAAGTAGTAGTTACCCAGTTTGTAAATGTCAAGACTTGGATAACTCATAACAGAATGCCTCTGCAGAAAGAATTACCAAGGCGTCCCTAAACACAGAGCAGAAGTATAAGGCAGAAAAATCTAATTATGATTAACCTATAGAGAGGCTGAGTATTTCATGAAAGGAAACGGCGCTGGTTTAAGCTAAGATTTATTTAGATTTTATACTGATGCATGCAATTTGACCTCGTAATCTTTAACTAATATCACTGCAGAAAGTGGTATTATCACTAACGAAACTACTATCTCTATACTGTGTCTGTACTGCATCTTCACAAGGTCTGCACACAAAATATACATGACCAGAGGGGAAAAAAGTAATAAAAGTCTTGTAACCTACCTGCATATGCCAACTGCCTTTCCTTAAAAGCAAAATTACATAACTTTAGATACATATTACTACACCGGTGAAAGTGATAATCTATCCATATTTTTGCTAATTAACTGAAACATCTGAGAATAATTATCACTCCTGAGTATCTGAGAAATTGCAGTCTGTTTCGCAGCTTAAGGAGAAACAGGCATTTCACCCCGTGTTTAAGTAGAGCTTAATTTTCCCTGAGCACAAGCACAGCAGCTCTCCTTTGCTAAAGAAAGAGTATTGGTAAACCCACTACCTCACACCCTTTAACTACAGGCAAAAAATCAGTAACCATTTCCTGGAGCAGTATTTAGGTATATATATACCGTGTGCACTCTGAAAGTTTGTTTTTAAAGGATACGTACAAATCCATCTTGAAGCTTACTGAAGCAAACAGATGAAACTGCTGCAACAAAGTGTTATCTGTAGTCTGTTTTCCACTGTGCATGGACAACAGATGAAGAGGAGAGGCAGAGAAGAGTTATCAGATTTACAGATAAAAATTATTCAGATGAAAAATACATTGACTAGTTGCATGACAGTCGAGTCAAGCAAGAGCTTTTAGTTCAACCAGCACACGATGCTAATCTGGTTGCCACCTCAAGTCAATCTGAATGCAAAAGCAATCTACCGGTACTCACAGAACACTATGTAACTTTCATTTGCTCCCAGGAGAAATTTATGCTGCTGTGGGTCCACATTGGCCCCAGAGCAACACAGCATCACTCTGAAACTAACTACAGTTTCCCATCTCAGCAGGGTCTTTCAGGCAAGATGCAAAGATTTCAGAGATCATACTACTGCTCTCAGGCCTCTGCTGACTCCTGCTGATCTTGGCGTTAGCTGTTTATAGAAGTCACCTCAGGTAAGAGAGACACACAACCAAAAGGTAGCATTTCTTCTGATTTTCTTACCACACCGGGAAATACACTCTACAATATGTGCTGGTGCCTTCCTTCCCCTTAAAATGCTTTCTTTGTAACAGGAGGTGGATAAAAACATATTTGAAGTGCTGTATTCAATAGAGCACACAGGAACTTGGTTAAGCACCTTAAAATTGAGAGGCACCAAATCAAGCCTACTACATATACTGGAAAAGGGGAAACACAGAAGGTAGAGGACAAACACTTAGAAGATTTTTCCGTGCATAAGTTGCCTTTTATTCAACACACAATCTTAATGTCTTCCTCTTCCCCCCTGCAATTACATCAGATGTGTATAAACGTTTTGCAATCATTAGCAAAAGCAATTCTTGTCATGCCTTCCTTCAGGTTTACAGACCAACAATTTTAACCTGTGGTTGTGGGAACTACCCTTCCCACAAAGAAACGCAAAAGAACAGATCTAAGAGAAGGTGATACACCTATGCTCTAGCACAACCTGTACAGGAGAAATTTCTAAGTAAAAACGCACCGATCAATACAGCATACCGTAGTCTGCAAATCCAATGTGAAACTACTGTCCTGAACAATCACAGAGATGACAAACTGAGTTATCCTTCTTGGTTTCCCTGCTTAGAATCTCCACCTACCCTCCCCCCCTTCTTTTTTTACTTTAGAATTTCTTTTAATTGAGGGAAGGGACTTATAGGAAGAAAGAGAAAAAAACATTAATAAGATTTATTTCTAAAAAACATTAATGTTTTGCTGAACTCCTGCTTTGAACAACAGCTCTGAACACCCCTGTCTTCTCTATACAAGAGTTATTTGTAAAACCAGTGACAGAAACTGACATTTTCATGGTACACTCTAGATACCCCCCAAAACAGTGAACTACTCTGTGTGCATATACACATATATATATGTATCCACACCAAGAAACCTAGAAAAATATACCTAGTGAATACATGCGTAGCATAAAGTAATCTGAGTATTTATTTATTACTGGCCATTTCTAAGGAGAGAACCCAACTTATCATATCTAGAAGCAGAATACAAAAATAAGTTGCTAATCTTACCCACAAGGAAGTTCTTCCTCTGTTTCCCCCAATATGCTCCACCATGGTATAGATTTTGCGAAGAGATTAGGAGGGATATCCAACTTCCAAACACTACACCACTGCCATTGCAGTACGATGCATGCAGACTTAGCAACAACTATCAGTCCAAATTCAGACCTTTGCTACCAATTGCTGCTCTCTATGGAAAGCCAACAGGTAAGTCAGCAGTCTACTGCAAATTTGTGCTGAAACAAAAATGGGTAGTATGCAAAAATAAGACACAGCAGACATTCTCAAATACAATACACAAATTAGGACCCATTAATGACCAACTCCTGTAAATTGCATCAAAAAACAATTTCTTCTAAAATAAACCCATTTTTCTATGTATTTGTAGTTCGGGTCCAAACATTCCTACTTATCTAAGATTCTCTACATCCCTCTGGTACCAGTATCTTCTCCATCACAGTATTAACTGTTCCTGGTCTCACTTACAAGCCCCTCAAAAACCACCTATGCCATCCACACTGACCTACACCACTGTCAGTAGTCAGGTCCACCTCACCCCCTCCTCCTCACACAACCTCTTTCACAAACCAGAAAAACTACACAAACCCCATACATCTACTGCTGGTTTGTAGTAATATGCGGCAGCTGTCACCACAGAACATAAAACAGCTAAAATCTTCATGCTTCCTTCCCTGCTTTTCCCAGGACACTGTTCACAGAGCTGCCCCTTTCCATCCTCTTTTTGATTTTCATTAAGTTTCAGAGATCTCAAGGCTTCCGAGTTCTTAACTACCAAATTCTGTTTTAAGTTATTGGTTGTAGTCAGACCAACTTATTTAAGAAACACAGCTATTACAGCCGAACTATTACAGGGTAAGGCTCCTCCTCCTCTGCTTCTAATCCAGGGACAATACAAAGTAAGAACAAGCATGGTGAAGTAAAGAGTTCATCAGCATACTTAAAAGCAACCTGATACAATAAACGCAGAATTTTACATTCAGCAAAGACCTGCCATGTTTGGAATGGCAGCCAGACTTCATGAACTGATCTTGAGCTCGGGATCTAGAACAATGAAGGAAAAAGACGTGCCTCCTCCACAGTATTCAAAATTCATACACTGAAAATACTGAGCTTCCATGCTTGAAAGCATCAAGAGGATGTGGCCAGACTCTTTCCAGTGGTCCTGCTACAGGACAGGAGAACACGCATAAACTGGAACACAGGAAATCCACTTCAACATGAGGAAAAACTTTTTTACTGTGAGGGTGACAGAGCACTGGAACAGGCTGCCCAAGGAGGTTGTGGAGTCTCCTTCTCTGGAGATATTCAAAACAGGCCTGGACACGTTTCTGAGCAACCTGTTCTAGGTGAACCTGCTTTAGCAGAGGGGGTTGGACTGGATGATCTCCAGAGGTCCCTTCCAATTTCTACCACTCTGCGATCTTGTCAATTCTTCAGTATACAGGTTGTTACATGCATTACACCAACTTTAGTCAGTGGAAAGAAAGCTGCTCTTTTAAGAATAAACCTAGAATCAGTCAGTCAGCAAAGTTTCTGCCATACAGAAGAGCTAGTTTCCACTGGCCACAGACCACCTTCCCTTTACTATCTGATCCAAGGGTGCTTCTCTTCTATATTCCTGAAGAACTGATGGAAAGTGATCTCTCTTCCTCAAATATTTATACCAAAACATGGAAGAGTTCCCCTTACCTCGTCTCTGTCTTCACTCCTCCTTTTCTTCTCTCAGTGGAAGTTAAACAAAATACAGGGCTAGGAAGAGAAAAAGAACGAGTGGCAGAAGGTAAAAAAAATAGTGGTAGAAGGTAAAGGCAAATGCAGTTACAGAAAGAGTGAGAATTAGTTTATTGACCAGAATCTATCAAAGAAGCAGTGGTATACAGAAAAATACCAGGCTTACCAATTTTGGGTTTTATATTTAGAGAAACAAAATCCCAAAATTGGAAATTAACCGTCAGTCCTTTTCTGTATCCAAGTTTACTGAACATCTGCCATACTTCTGAAACCAGACAGAAAGGCCTAACCATTAAAAAAATAGCAATTATTTGAGATAGAGAGTCAAGGAATTGTAAAGTACAAGTCAAGTACAGCACATGAAGAAGAGCAGGAGAAAAAAATTACTTTCTGATAGCAGTATTGCTTATTGCTTGGAGAATTACACATGAACTACCTAACATTAGTGCGTTATACGATATCACTCAGATGTACAATTTCTTTACAACAGATATTCAAAGGTTAAGAAAAGAAGCAGTTTCCCAGTACAAATATCCTGGTTTTAAGTCATTTTTTGTATATGCTGTCTTACTGCATTTTTCTCCATCTACCAAAGTGGTAAATAACCATTGCTGCCTGCATGTGAGTTACCAGTTATTCTCAAAAAAATGATTTAATTATTTATATGTTACCTTACTATCCTTGAAAAGGATATCAAAATACAAAGTGATTCTGCAAGTACATACAGTCGACATTCTGTAAGAATACTCTGTAAATCATGTCTGCAACTGTAAGGGCTAATGGTAAACCTCATGCTGAGTCAGTCACCGGAAGGTATAAATTCTAAGGCCCAACATTCTTCCCAAGAAGTAGTAAGGCTTTTGGGGAGGTGCGGGAAGATGTGGCTACAAATGCACACAGGTATTGCTTTCAACAATCTAAATGTTTTATTGACTTCATGAGATCAAGTAGAACAATTAACTCCTTTTTTCTATGCTGTTTAGCAAGACTTGTGAGCCTACTGTTCTTTATTACATACCTACTACACTAGCAGTAAATTCTTTGGATTTATTCGAAGCCTGAAATTTCAGCCAAACAAACTTCTACCTGAGTGAAAACATGTCAAAATAGATTCCAAAAACTAGTTCCCTGTCTTATCAGTGGTATCTGACTTACAAGAACAGCACAACAGCGCTTCTACTTAACACTTGTGGTAGTAATTTGTAGATATTCACCCATTCGTTACAGTTTATGCCCAGGAATCTAAACACAAACAAGATAAAGTTGTGCTCTTTCAAACAGAAACTTCAACTCTTTCTAGCAGTTAAAAGAGTTCTTTTATGTAATTTTAACCGAAGTTCAACCTGGAATATATTTCTTGGTAATATTTTAATGCTCTTTATGAAGATTTGGGGAAAAAGGGGGCAAGAGAGGGTGAGGGAACAGAGGGAGGGACTATGTCATGTTCAAGGACAGACAAAAAACCAGAAGGATAAGATCAAAATCTTTCGTACTTTCAAGGAAACAGAAAACATTTCATTTTCAATTGCAATTATCTTGCAAAACTATATTGTCTGATTCACATTAAGAAATTTAGATTCTATGCACTTGTAACCTCGTACACTTGTGTTTTCAAAGGAGATCTCAGTATTAATTTTTAATTCTAGTAACAAATACACTAAATAAGTAATCTTAGAACAAACATAATAAAGAAATTCTGTCCAGCAGTGGAAGCCCAAAACACAGCTTTTAACTTTTAACACCACTGTCACAAAAAAAAGCAATCTGCCTTTTATTTCTTCAGTACAGAAGATGTGATTGTAAAGTCAAAAATAGTAGAGAATGAACATGATAAAAAACTACCACAGTCTTTCACAAAAATCCTGCATAATGATACCAAAGAGTAAGATTCCCATCAAGCATTTCTAGCCTAAGCAAAAATTAAAAAAACCCAAACCAAACAAAAATCCAGAGCAATTAGCTGGATTACTTGGTGAAGCATCTAAGGGAGGAAACCAATCCTTGTAACTAGTAAAATATATATATAAGTGATAAAAAAAATACTGAAGTATCCATGTTTCTTCCACAGTTCTAGAAAGATACGTTTGGAAATGAAATGAGAGGAGAAATCTCTATACCTTCCCCAAAAGCTCTAAATAAGTTGCTGTAATTCTCAGGTCTTCACCCTCAGTTTAACAGAACCTACTAAAAACATTCCTTATTGGAAAAGTTTCTTTAAACCAACAGTTAAGACAGGATTAACTGTCTAGACTTGGAATATCATCTGTCTTGTGATAGGTTTTAAACATAGCCCCGTCATAACCATACATTAGGAGTTAGCTCCTTTTGCCTACTCAAGGCAAGTTAAGAACATCGCCCACTATTAAAGAAAAGTATCTTTAGACCTAGTCAAGTTAGAAGAGTTAAGAGTAATGAAGCACCAAACCAGTTTAAATATTCAGACCTTCTCAAGGTAAAAGATCCAAACCCACCACACTGCATACATTTTAAAACCTCATTTTGTAACTATAGCATATTCATTTCATCGCTTTCTACGACTGATGAAATAACCAACAGTGGACAACGGATTATAGGTCCTCCTTCTTAAACTGCAATATAAAGTACAATAATGCCATTAAAATCAACTCTTATCATCTTGTCTTTGAACCTGATGGTAAATTATTTTGAAGATAAAGATATAGAAGTGAATGATTACCTAGACTATGATAGCACAGAACAATACACAAAGCAACTACAAACGGGAATAAAATAAAAATAAAAGGCTCTCTAAACCTGAGCCTTCACTATGACCTTATAAGATCTACACCCACTGAAAATGTTAACTTAAAACTAAAACCAATACTATTTTGGCACTCCCATATTTCGCCTGATTTGCAAAACCACTGGTCCCTTGCAAGTCTCACCCAATTTTTATGACACTACATCTCCATCTAAGCAGCATATGAACTATCACACTAGAGTGCGTACTCCAAATAAAACACACAAAACTAACAAACACATTTTACTTGCACAGAATGCAGTCTCTGTGCTACTTCAATATATTCCTCGACTGTACTTTTGAAATGCATACCTTGAGCGGACACTGATTTACCATAGTTCTTAACAAATATTTTTATTTAAGAAAATAAAGATAACAAAGCATTTAAATCAAGCATGTTAAAAAACCCCACTTAGTACAAAACTGTCCTCAAGGGTTTACAGATAACCTGAATTATTAGAATTCTCTAACAACCAGCGAAGCTTAAAATCTTGCCTGTTTCATTAATGCCACATTAACACCAGTATCTCTTAGCAAGTTTATGAAACCATAACAAGTTATTCTTAAATAAGTTGATTATTATGCCTTAAAGGTAATAGCAGTTTTGTCTTCAAACATAACTATAGCAGGTTTTTTTGTGGTATGAAGGTCACGAGCAGAATTCTACATCCTCAAGGAGATTAGGTTAACTTTTCTGGGTATGATACTTTGGTTACTAAGAAATGTGAACTCTGAGGTACTCAGAAATAATCAGGGCACACCATTCAAAACGCCACTGCAATTAATACTTTAAAGAACCCATAATTTTGAAGAATAAAGTATTTTTTTCTTAATACATGTTCTACGTATGTAACACCTTTTTTTTTTCTAGAGATGTCTTAAGTTTCATTCTTAGCAATAAATCAAAACTACTGTTTGCACAGTGGAAACATTTAAACACTGTACCTGTTCCAAAAACACTGTCCAACAAAATTTGCTTTTGAGAGATTCACAAATGCTCATTTATATGGAAGTCACAAGGCCAATAACATAGATGGACTTCCTTCAGATCTCTCCAGAAGTCTGATTTGGGTTTTATTTTCCATCTTCACCAATCTACACACCCCTCCTACTAAATTTTGTTATAGCGTTAAATGAAAAAAGCATAATACTTTCATTAAACCTTCATTTACATTCATCTATTTAGAACAATGCCACGATTTTACAATTACGCACACCACTCCTTAACTAAGTCCCACAAATAGTCCTTACTAAAATTAGTGTTAGCATGCATGCAAAATTAAGACTGTCCTTATACCAAACTAAGGTCAGGACTCGAAATGCTACAGCTTTCAGTGTGACACCAATTTCTCTATTCATTGTTTTCCAACAGAGCATTAACAGTTGTGTGCGTTGAAACTCTACCAAATATATGAGGTAATGCAACTCCTAAAAGTAATCTGAATTTCGATGCTAAGAGAAACTTTCCCTAGATGTAGTCTAAAAAGCCAGTATTATTTTCCCTCTGATATTTCCTACATGGCAAAAAAAGCTCACCCAAAAGGCTAACTGACAGTTAAGCAGAGTTTTCCTTCCAATATGAGAAGCTTGAAAATACATATATGGTTTTAGAACTACAGTCTGTATAATTCCATTTGTAACACAATGTTTGTAAATCAGAAAGGTCTCTTGAAAAAAAAAGACATTCAGATTTCAAATCTTTCCTCTTTCAAAAAGTTTTTATTAGTTTGGGAGAGTATTTCATTTTTTATGAATACACCTTTAACATATCAACATCAATGGAGTTAAAAGGAATAAAGGTATAATTTCCTTTGTAATATTGTCTCCTTAAAACAAATCTCAGATCTGTTTTCACAAATAGAGAAACTGAGTCACAAAGGCAAACTGACTCACTAAAACTCATACAGGAAAACTCTGGAAGATCTCAAAATTCCCAAGAGGTTCTTCATGCATAAAATTTGCAATCTGTAAGATAAGCTGTAAAATTCGAGTATTTCAATTTTTGGGTTTATTTCATTTTCTGCCCCCAAAAATTGCTTTTTGTGAAGTTAAAATTAGTTTCCTTTAATTTTAATCTTGAATCAGATGTATGCTTAAGAACACGACCGAGGCCAGGAAGTTAGACTGCAGAGCTGTGTAGTCCTCTAAGTAATAATGTTAAAAGAATTATTCACAAGAACAGGAGCTTTAAACCTAGAGAAAGAAAAAGGCAAAAGGTTTTCAAAAAGACCCACATTCACACTACTTAGAATCTGCTTGGTGTAGTTTTTAATAAAGAGAGTGAGACACAGTTTACTAAAAAAAAAAATCAAATGCATAAATAAGGAAGGTATGAGGGGAGCATGCATTACTGGACTATTAACACATCACTAGGTGGTTAAAGTCAGTCAGCCTTTCGTCTCAAAACACAGGAGAGGCATGCATTAACAATACTCTTAAACTCTTACTATCTTTTTGTTCAACTTCAGGTACACCTTAAACCACACACCAGTGCTTCTAAATGGTATCTTAATTAAAATTCTTCAGAGACTGAAGACAATTTTGCCATTGCAATACTTCACTTTCAACTGTTTAAATCCAGAACGTTCCGAAGTTATACTATAACAGGAATTCATGAATTCATACTTCATTAAACCAAGGACAAGATTAAAGACAAGCATGCAAAAAAAAAAATTTTTTTTTATTACTTAAAACATGTAGTTTGCAGCCTCTGTAGTTTTTAAGAGTACGCTACACCAACTACCAAATAATAAATCCTTGTGACCTCCCTTCCCCCACCCAAACATATTTATAGTGGTGATACTAAAAGGTTCACATTTCATTTAGGAAAAAAATTAGAGGTTAGGAACTGCTTTCCTTCAGTATTGGTATACCTGTTACCCCATACACAATTTATACAGCAATATAAAAAATAAACTCAAGAAAAAATATAATACCAAAATTACATGGTGGCAGAAGAAATTCTGTGTTTTAACAGGTTACAACCTCACATGCATTATTTCCATGAGCGTTAGGTTCTTTCAGTATTCTTAACGAATACGTAGAATTACTACCCCGATGTCCAGCAAAGGTATTTCCTGGAAGGTGTACACAAATGTGATTCCACAAAGAATTTAGCTGACTGATTTAGTGATCTTAATCCACTACTTATTTTAATAAATATTACTGCTTTTATGTCAATAAGAAGATGGCCAGATGTACAGTACCCATCACAAGCACAGCAGCTCTTCCAAATTATTAAACCAACACATATATTACCTCATAGCAACCCGTACACACCCCTCAAAGAAGCTGCTCGAGTCCGTTGCCTCCTTACACCCCCCTTTTCCCCGACGAGAGTGGTCTCGTTCACTTGCCTTTCACACACATAACCAATAAAATTAATCAGCTGGAACACAGCATTTTTAAATCGCTGTAAAGTCAAGAGATGTTTTGTACGTTATTTGAAGGGAACAGTCTTTTCATTTAAACATAATAAGACTCTAATATGCTGCAGACAAACGCACTGCATGGGGTGTGGAGGACCCGAGCTGATTAGATTACCACAACATCAGCCTGAGGCCGCCATTTTTAGAATCTCTAAAGGACAAAAGAGGGAAATTAAAAAATTTGCTCCACATTTTTTGAAAAGTAACTTCAAAAGTGCAATGATAATAATCAATTAGTCATGCGTTTTAAGTACAGCCGTGGATATCCCTTTCTTTTCTTCGATTTGAGCCCTGAATAACAAAAACGTTTCGTTATTATTTACAGTACCTCAGACTGAAACATTCCTAAATCTAGCTGCAGCACTGAAGTTCTGCTTTCAACGACACGTAGTGTGTACCATTTTAGGGACCTCAGGGCTTTCAGACACGGCACGGTCCCTAATGGCCGAGTAAGGGGGAATACAGGACCTTTATAATCAGGCTATATTATGTTTCTCTACCCTACTTAGTCCAACACAGGCAGCCGTTTGTTTCTCCACCCCTATGTCTGCAGCAATAGGGTCTGCTCCACCGACACTTATTTCTTGAAGAGGCTGAAATACGACAGCCCAGGAACGCGAACGCCGGCTGCAGAAACTAAAGCAAGAAAGGGATACACCAATATCACTACTTACACCCTCAAGGAAGGGGGTGGAGAGAACGATCCCCTTTTAATTCGGCACAGAAACTCTTGAGGGCTGCTCTCCGTTTGCCCAGGTTACACCACGAAACGGAGATATTAGCAGGGAAGGAGGAAAGGAGGCGGGGGTGTGGAAGGCAGAGAGATTAGGCCTATAACGAGCCATTTTAGTATCACAAAGCGAAAATATACAGGATGGAGGAAGAGAATAGGCTTCCCTAAGCTTCACAGAACTCAATACGCAGTCCCCATAACACACAAATCCCTTCCTAAAACCACCGGTCTAAAGAAGAGCACGCTGTCGCATAATAGCCCCTTCTGGCTCTTTTTCCAAACATAATGCATAAATCTGGCATAACTGCCAAAAAATTCTCCTCGGCTCCTCCAGTTACAGTAACCCGCCATATTCACAAGATATAGCGACAGCCTGCCATTTTCAAGCAAACCCCACAAAAGGAAAGCCGAATTCCAGGGGACTGAAGCGAAATTTAAGCCCGTTTCAGGGTGGGAAGGAGTTGTACCCGCACCGAGGGCGACGAGGCGCTCCCGTCGCGTTTGAGCCCCCTGTTCGCCACCCCCTTCCCCTTCCCAACCCCTCCCCCCCCCCCCCCCCGAACTCGCCGGGAATCGGCACAGACTCACCTGGAATAGTCACAGGCCAGGCAGCAGGACCCCTCGGCCGAGCCCCTTCTCTACCCCGACGAAAGCGGTGCCACAGCCCCACTGCGGATGTCCCTGCCCCGGGCGGGACTCAGCCCTCCGCAGGCTCTCCGGGAGAAAGAGACCAGGGAAAGAAAGGGAAGAGGACACCCCCCCTCCCCCCAAGCCTAGCTCAGCGCGCAGAACCCTGCGGGGACCGGCTGGGAAGCGCCTCTGCCTCGGGACCTGCGTACAAACCCCGCTGCTGCCGCCGCTCCCGTGTCTCCCTCCTTTCAGCCTCCTACGCTCCCTTCTATGTCACTGCCTCTCTCTGGGAAAATGGCGTCGGCTCTGCCCTCCCTCCCCTCGCACGGGCTCACCCGCCCCGCCTGGCAGGGGCCGGGTTACCGACGCGAAGCCAAAGAGCCGCCATTTTGCTTACGGGCCGGCAGCGCAGCCCGCGCCCGCCGAGCCCTCAGTGTCCATTTTGCAACGCGCTGCGCTGAAGGGCTCGGGTCTGGAGGGGCCGGCGCCGGGGAGCGGCACCCACGGCGGAATTAAGGGGCATCTGGATTCTGGGGTTAACGGCGTAAAACCAAGGAGGAGCGAAAGAAAGGTTTTCGCGGCAGAGGGCAGCGCTCTCGGGGCTCGCAAACCTCTGAGCGCCCGGCTCAGAGCTGCGCCCCCCGAGCAGCCGGGAGCGCCGCAGCTCGGCTGCTTCCCCCGCCCCTCGTGGCACAACGGTTCTTTGTGAGAAATTTCGACCCCAGAAGTAAAATTTTCGCCGCGAAATACGCGCATAAGCGAGAGGACCCGCTGGATCCCGCGCTTCGGGGGCGAGAGAAGGGCAGGAGCAGGGGGGAGGTTGGCTGAGGCTGCAGGGGTGCCGCCCGAACCTCGCCTGCCGGCAACACGCTCGAGGCCGAGCGTCCACCCGCAGCCTTCCAGGCTCATAGATAAGGGCGGGGGAAGTCGCTTTCCTTAAAGCGAGCGGTACGGCAGCAACCCGAGGCGTTTGATGTCTGCGGGGAGCGGGAGAAACAGCGAGAGAGCCTCACTCCCCCCTGGGTCTCGGTCCGACTCGCCCAGCCCCTGGGGGCTCGCACCGAGCCCCTCTGCCTCCCGCCGCGCCCGGCCTCGGCCCCTCCGGCGCTGCGGCCGGTGGAGGGAGGGGAGGCGGCGGCTGGGGTTTGGTTCGACGCCCACCAGGGGCTGAGCGAGCCTCCGTCAGTGCGCAAACGCGGGGCACCAGATAAAAGCTGGGCTGGCAGCTCTTACCCTGCCTCGATGGAGCCGCCACGAGCGGGTGACCGGAGAAGCGAGTTAGCGGCAGCGCCATAGCCTAGAGTTCCCCAGGACCTTGGGCAGGGAGAGTTTGGGGCTCTAAACAGCTGCTGCTGCGGCAGGAGGGAGCCGAGGTGAAGGGATCTGCTGGCTGCTTGGACGCAGAGGCGGCGGCTGCGATGGGGGCATTGAGCCTGAGGGAGGAGGGGGGCGATTAAACGTCTTGTGATCACGGCGGAGTCTATGGGTATTTTTTCCTGCCTAACTCTTCTGTGCGTGTGTCTCTTGTTTCTTTCTCTCTCTCTCTCCTTAGGGCGTTTGGCTGGGGCTGCTCGCTCGGGTTCTGCCTGTTGTTGCGCGAAATGGCGGCTGGCGGCTCGGTGGGTCTGGTTGTCGTTTTTTTTGTGTGGTGGTTTTTTTTTTCTTTTTTTTTTTTTTTTCTTCTTTCCTTACTCCCCTTCCCTCCCCCCCGCCTCGGTTGCGGCTCCGCAGCGGGGGCCGGGCGGGGGCGGGGCCCCGGCGGCAGCCAACGGCCAGGCTGGCGGGGCGCGCCCCGATTGGCCCGCGCTGACATCATCCTGCAGCAGGGGCCGCCGCAGCGGGGCAGGGCCGGGAGCCGCCGGGGGAGGCTGGTGCAAAGGGAGAAAACGGGCGCCATGATCCCAGCGCGAGGGAGGACGTGACGGGCGGGGGATCCCCGAGAAGCCGGTGAAAAACGGAAAAAAAAAAAAAAAGCAAGAAAAAAAAGGGGCAGGACAAGAGGCTTCTGTCGCTTTACTCCTTCCCGCACGGCGCCAGCGCTGTGAGGAGAGGAGATGGGGTGTCGGGGGGAAGAAGGAGGAGGAGGGTGAGGACTGAAAGGGGAGGGGAGGACGAGCGAGGAGAGGAGCAGCCCGCGCCTTGGCTTTTGTAACTGCGTCAGTCCAAGATGGCGCAGGGCCTCCCTGGAGACGGGCGGCAGCCGCACGTCCGCCGGGGGTCACGTGACCGCGTCGCATTCCTGCGCGGTTTGGCCGCAGCCCAAGCCAAGGCGGCGGCGGCCGCCGGGGAGAGCCCGCGCCTCCCCCGCCCGCCGGGCCTCCCCGCCCCCGGCGCGCCGCCGCCGCCGAGAGAACCTTCTCGCTTCTCTCTTTGCTCTCCGCCCATCCGCAGGGTGTAGCCGCTTGGGGTGTGGTGGCGGTGGGGGAAGCTTTCCGTGCCGCCCCCTCTCCGCTTCGGCCCCCGCGGCGGCCCCCGGGCTGTGGGTGCCCCCGGAGCCGCTGCGGCGGCGTCTCACTGACGTTAAAGCCGCAGAGGGAGACAACACGCTGTGCGGGGTTGTTCTTCTGGGCCAGGAGGTTGCGGCGTTTCCAGCGAGGGTTTGCCGGGGGTGCGGGGTGGGGGCCGAGGAGGCAACTGCGAGCTGCTAAATGACTTTATTCTGTTTAAACAGATCGTTGCGGGAAAGCGGATCGATGCTCTTTTTCTTTGTGTGTGGTTGGATCCCGTTGTAGGAGTTGAGCGGCATTTCCGTGGCGTGTGTTCCAGTTAGGCCCGGACGGGCCGTAATGCACGGACTTGGTGAAAACGAGAACTGTTCTATGCAAATACCGTCGAGATTCCCTATGTCTTACTTTGAGATTAATAGGAAAATGAACTCGTCACACAGGTCTGAGTAGGCTTGGAGGCTTGGCAAATACATTTTCTGTATCTTATTCAGTATTTTTATTAAGAGGAAGTGAAAAACGTTATGTTTTCCTGTCCTGATGCTTTTTTTTTTTTTTTCTTTAAGCAATGCAACTCGTGGTACTGTTTGGGTGGGGTTCTTGTGTTTCCAGAGCAGTTCAGCGCTAGTTCCCGTGTTTTGTTCTTGTATTATAGGGTGTAGGTTTAGCTTCTGCATCTAACATCTAACCCAGTGAACAAATTAACATTTAAAGTTGCTGATGCTTTAAGTGTGGTTTGTTCCATTTAAAAATGTTTTGTAGAACTTTTTCTGTTCGTGGTCTGACCCCAGATAGATGAGAGTTTGGTTTTGGGGTGTTTTTCTGTTTTTTTTTTTTTTTTCCTTCCACAGTAGTGACCTAGTGCAGGATAAAGCTTGAATAGTTTGTGGATGTGTTGTATGAGAACTACTGGAATGAAAGTTACTGGATGCATGACTAATAGAGAAGATTCCTGTATAATAGACGCTGCTTAGTATGTGTTACATAAGTAATATGGCGAGGTGGAGTCTCGTTACATAAGAACCAACCGGGGACTGGGGAGCTACAGTAAGTAGTCAGTGTTAGTTGCGGACATAGTCTGCAGGGCATCTGTGTGCTGTGGGGGCAGGGGTAGAAGAACAGGATTGGAAGCATCTCTTAACCCACAAAGGAAAAAGGTGGCAGTATATGAAGCATACCAGGAAAGAAATGGAGGAGATGGTAGTTAAGGATGACACAGCGTGAAGCTCCGAAGTCTAGTTTAAATCTAGCTCTTGGGATATAAGCTCTGCTTCTGTAAAGAACAGTGTCCACGTCCCTGCCTTAATTTTGGGTGTCAGATGATGACTGTCAGAGGACCATTGCACCAACTGATTTTGTCTGTGCAGACTACTACAAAGAGCAGGATTCTTGAGTCCTAGAGGATATGAGGCTTTTTTTTTTTTTAGGTTTTTTAAAAAAAAAAAAGCTTACTGGAAATGGTGTTATGAGGAGGCAGTTGGTTTGTTGACCAAACATTTAAGTGACTGGATTACTGATTCTTCTTGTGTAGGCATAGTATGACACATGGTAAATGCTTCTTTTGTAATGGAAGCTTCCAGAGAGGCTTTCAGTGCACAATGGTTCTTTTGATACACAATAGATTTACTTGGGACCTGACATTGTGAATATTTTGTTGCAGGTGTGTTAAATGAAAAGCATTGATTTGAACTGCAGATGAGGAAAAAACACATTTCTGTTTTTTATTAGTGCTTGTGTTTAGGTGTGTAGTCCATAATTATGAAATAGGGAGTAATTGCCTACCTCACTGTAAGAAAGCAGTTGGAATACTTACTTTACAGAGTAGTTAATATAGAATAGTTGGAAATCAAAAGCTTAGCTAAGGTTGCTAGAGCTTTAATTCTTAAAGGACCCTTTTAGGTAGCTTGCATTAATATCAGATCTTGCTTTGAAACTGCAGAAGTGAACTACTGTCAAAGTTCTTTGTGTAACTGGTGGTGTACTGCAGCAGTACTCGAGGCATTTGTGCTTTTATGAAGCTATAGAAATGAAGGCAAGTTCTAATGAGCTCATAAATTTTTGTGTATTTCGAGGTATTAGTTGTATCTTTTTAGAAGCAGTGGCTCCAGCAGTGTTGCAGTGCGGTCTCAAACCAACATATGATGCATTCTGAATTACTTCTGCTGCAGGAAATGAGTAAAAAAACCAAATGCGCACACAACTGAGACTGAAACCTCAGGGGAGGGGAATTGCCCATAGGCTACTCTGATGCAAGCTACATCTAAATCTGGAAGGTGAGGGGAAGGAAAGGAGCTGTAGAGGAGGGAGGCAGACTGGGTAAAAACAGGCATGTAGCTTGCATTTATGGTGACCTACCAGGAACAATTTCTTCTAAAATATAATTCTTTCCTTTTAATAAGGATATTTTCATCAGCTGGACATTCTCCAGCAGTTAGACTTGTGGTTATAACTTGCCGTGGTAGCCTGTCTGTGCTTGTGTGTGTTGGCCTGTACTTTTGCTAAGACCTGTTATTTAAACGTTGTTGTTTGCATTTAGCCATAGATGGGGACTGCTGGTTCAAGGGTACGTAGGGGAGAAAGGAAAAACATACTAGCAGTGTAATAGATCTGAGTATACATTAATGCCATAGCTGAAACAGTTGAAGTGGTGCTCATGCTGAAAGATGATCCTGCACCTTTTCCCAGCTGTTCATTCTTGCCTCTGTACCACCCCTTTTTTTGATGGTGCAAGTAATCATGTGGGAAGTGGAAGAGAAGAATGGATCTAGCAGAAGCCTAATTGTAGCATGTGATTTTCTAATATGAATGTTCACTGCGTGGCTTTACAAACATTCCTGCTTGAACAGGAGTAAAAAGCAGCTGCAGGGAGAATGGAGATATACAGGTTTCAACGATCAGTGAAATTCAATGCATTTTTTCTTAGCAAAGATGCAATTCTTGGGGAATTTTGAGAGGCATCTTTTAGAGGCACTTGGCTAGTGCAGCCAGAAACACTACTTAAGGAATCAAGGATACTCAAAAAAAGTTAAAACTCTCTGAGAGTATGTAAGGTACTGCTAGTCTGACCTGCAGTTGCAGGTGGAAAGATCATTTCAAATTCACTGAAATGATGGCCTGCAAAAATAAGTGAAATGCTGTTTCTTCTCTAGTTAAGTGTTGACAGGATTTTGGACTTGGGGAGCTTATTTTGTTGGAACAGGATGAAACTCGGAATAGGCTTGCTTCTTCCAGAAATGGCTGATTTTCTGATAGCTGAGGCATTAGTGGAAGAATGATTCTTACTGGATGAGTTCTGAGCTAATCTTAAATATAAATTTAAAAAAAAAAGTGAAACCAGTGGATGACAGTGGTCACTGGTCACATGAATGTGCATTATTTGCCTGTAGTAGAGCAGGTCCAGTGACTGCTAGCTGATCAGTTTATCCATCTGGATGTGGGAAGTCTGTGTTCATGCTTGAACAGCAGTAGCACAGGGCAGGAGCGTCCTTTGCACGCTGCTTCAGGCTTTTTGTTATGACGAGCTTTTCTAAAAAACGTTGAGGCTGGTTAGGTTTTTTGCTCTAGAAGGAAAATAAGTTATTGGTTGGTTCTACAATTCTTAACAGTCGAGTTCCTCACTTAAAGGAGCAAGTTTAAAGCTGTTGTGTGGCCTGCTAATCCCAGGATTAGTAGGAATTTGCAACAAGCCTAGCTCACTGGTATGACCTTTGGGTAGTCAAGTAGGGCAGTGGCTTGTTTTCTCCTTCTAGCATGACCTTGTTTGAAGTAGTCTCATGAACTTCTGGTTGCTTTGGAGACCAGTATTAAACTCTGTCCTCAGTCAGCATTAAGATGCAGGCAGTGTAAGCACAGTGGTGATTCTTGATCTCTAGGAAGAAAATACAGGAAAGTACTGCCACTTTCTGAGGGTTGGGCTGTGCTGGAGACATGAAGCTACTGAACTGTGGGTTCCAGTGTCCCAGGATTGCAGCTAATGGCGGTCCTGTCACAAAGAAAGCGAATGTTTGTGTTGCTTGTAAACTTGTAAATGAAACAAAACTTAGCTGCTGTGCTTGTGTAGTTATTAAGTGTTAGACAGAAGAGGTTCCATATCTGCTGAAACTTCATATCGTGGCTTGTCTGGAGGGAGCTTTTCAGTAGGGGTAGGCACCGGTCGCAGGCTCAACAAATGAATTTCCTACGCTCCTGTGGTTAGGTATGTTAGTGCTATCTGCTAACATGTTAATGATGCACAGTCATGCAGTTGTTCTCATTCAGAAGTAGAAATGCAGCTGAAGCACAGCACTATTTTGTGTCTCTTCACAGGTTTAGCTTTTGAAGACTATTTTAGTTGTACTTGGTGTTATCTACTAGGACTCAAACAGTTTCAGAATTATAGAAATCTGACAGCAGAGTGGTATGCTTGGAGTGGGTAGCTTTCTGGCATTGCGTATCACTGCCTGTAATAATGGATTTGTTTCCTGCAAGCTGCAGTAAATAGACAGCTAATGAAGCTTTATGTTGGTGGAGTTCAATTCTTAGCATCTGTTGTACAGGAATTAGTATGTATCTTTCTGTTCAGTTGGTTGCCTGGTGTACAGATATTTAATAGCTGCTTGATCCAGTGTTAGTACAAATGCTACAGACTAACCAAGCAGAAGTCCAAAGCTGCCTTGTGTGGCAGATCTGCAGTGTTTCAAAGGAAGGGGGCAAAAATAACTTAAGAGCTATCTGGGAAACAAGTATTATGATCTAATTCTTTTGCTAAACTCCTTTTCCTTGCCTGCTATGTTCCTGCCTTCCCTTATCAGAGTAGATGGCTGTCATGTGATTTTCTCCAATTTTAAGTGAAGTGGAAAAAATGAACTGGAGTTGCAAAGCTGTGCTGCTTTATTACTGCAGGCAAAGCAATCCCTTGAAGAGACTGCAAGTGAGACTACAGTTGGTCATGAGATTGAGGTAGTAATTCAGTTTCTAGTGTAAGAGGTCTTCTACCAGCTTTATTCTCCGGTATATGCTAAACTGTACAGTGGTTGTGCTGCTTCAGTCTGGGCCACCGTGTTTGTGGCCCAGTGCTGTCAGGCTGATGACAGATTGCTTGATGTTGTCTTATCTACTGGGACAGGGTAAGCTGTCTCATACTGCATCCAGAACAACTATGGCCTTTCTAATTGGAAAACTTCATAAGAACATGTTACTTCAAATATCATTGTCACAGCTCTTCTCATTTGGAAGATTACTCTTCACAAAATTAAACTATTGCTTTTATCAGGGTGGTGCTACACTTTCAGTTCATCTCCAAAGCTCTGCTTCGTTACCCCAGCATTCATATGCTGGAGCAAGCTCATAAGCTTATAAAGGCATGCTGGGCAGTTGTCAGATCCTATTTTTAAACTGTTTCTGAGAAGCACTTCTGTCTGCTATCTCTGCACAAGCATAGGAAAGGCTATACTTCATGTAGGAGCCACAGTGTCTGCGCTCAGCTAATAGCAATTTTTGAACTTGAGTGTCTCCTCTTCAGAGATAGTATAGTTGAACCTGCACTGGCTTTTGGGGAGGGGAAATGTCGATCACTAGGAAATAGTGACAGTGGGCTATTGAGTCCTTGGCTATGACTACTTATAGTAGAAGAAACAGATCTGTAGTGCTTGGCAGACTTGCCAAATGTTATAGGAATCTTGATGGGCAGTGTCATAGCACCTGCTTTGCTGTACTTAATGAAGTGCAAGAAGATTTGAGAGCCGAAAAACTTCAAATGGTATCTCTCTTGGTGGATCAAACTTAGTGGCTTTACTTAAAAATCTGCTCCTGATTTGCAGGAACCCATTTATCACAATTGTGTGATACTACTGTACATCACTTACATTTCCACTATTGTTGGAAAACTGCTACTGGGTTCTCTGTACAAGTAGGGTTAGTATTTTAAGGTTTTCTCTCTCCTGGTGTCCAAGATCACCTACTTCAGACTAGGCATGAAATACAAACACCGAATATAGTTGTTGACATACTCTTCCTCTACTAGAGAGGGATATTCCAAAATGAAAGGACCACTTCAGAGAATGTTCTGTAGTTTCAGGCAAAAATAAAGAATACTGATGATGCTTTTAAACTCGGTTTTGTTTGTCTTTTAAAACCGGCAGGCTGGGATTTTTCATACTGGACTAAATACTATGAACAGGGGAAGAAAAAAATCATGCTACTGTAAGATGAATTATACAGGACGAAATCAAATTACTGAGTTCTATGTGTCTTTCAGCTCTTTCAAGAGACTCAAATACTGCAGTTAAGGGGAGGGAATAATCGTTTCAAAGCATTATTAGTACTGTACCCTGAGGGCTGTAATGAAGCTTGCCCTACTAAGAGTTGGCAGTGCAGGGTCTTCTGGTTTTGTTTTCTAGAACAGGCAAGCTGCTCCACCCTTTCCTGCAGATTGTGCCCTGCAAGTATTATTTGCCTTGGAAGTGCAGCTCATGGCTAAATTGGCTTGTCTTGTCTTCTGCTCCAGTGGTAGGACTACTTAAGAATCCTGTTCCCATTTAAGTACATTGGAGCAGTTAACAGATACCAAGGCAAAAAGCACTTAAATTCTGTCTTGTAGACCAAGCGTTAATGCTTAAATGAAGGAGGAAAGCATATCATTTGTCCTGTTGCAACTTCAGCTTACAGTTAGTGAAGCCAGGTAGTCTGAGGGGTGTGATACCTTCTGCACTCAATCTCCTGTTCAAGTCTGTTTGCTTAAACGTGCCCTTTATTTCAGTAATGCAGTAATACTGCAGTGTGTTGTAGATCTGTTTTCTCATTTAAAACAAAACACTACCTCCCCCCTCAACTCCACCCTTCTGTAACTCTGGAAGAGTTTCATATGCATGGGTCCTCTTCTGCTCTGTTTAATGGCTCTGCCTTATCCAGTTTGATCAGAACTATAGGCTTATGTCTCAAATGCCTCAGCTGACTAATGCTCATGTCCTTTCAATGTATTTTGTAAATAGCATATCACAAGTAAGCATAGATTGAACTGTCTACAAATGCTCCTTTTAGATTGAATTGACTTGCTGGAAGGTACCTGTGCATGTCTGTAGAAGTTGCAAAAGGCTTGGATTATTTTTTTTTTTCCTGTAGACAGACTATGCATTTTACAGGAAGTGTATTGCTCTGGGCGTCTCTTCTTTTTGCTTGAATACTGTTGAGCAACAATTACGTACTGATTGCACTGAGCCCAAGTAAATTCCATATCCCGTTTAGAATAGGATGCGCATATTAGCAAGTGTAAGACACCTGTTGCATCTTCCTAAAAATAGTGTGTTGCAGTTGTGAATATTTCAGCTTCATCGCTGTTCAGAAGCTATTCCACATTTAAAAATCAAGAGTCTGTACGGGATGTCTGAAGTAACAGTTTAAAATCATGGTCTTTAAAGTAGTGGTCTTTAAAGTAGTAGGTTTATCTTATCTGATGCCAGAATGAGTATTGGGTTTGAGCTGATACCCCCTTCTGCGTCATCAGTCCCTGCTGTAGTAATAGACCATCAAAGAGCAAAAAAAACCTGAGCTGGCTGTCCAACAAGGTAAGTCCAGTAGACCTTGTTTCTCTTTATGTGCCTTTCTGAGTTTCGTGGTTGAATCTCAATTTCTGGATATGCCTAGTTGGCACTGGAGTGAAGGAGAGGTTTCTTCACCACTTGGAAACAATTTTACTGTGGCTAATAAGCTGAAATCTTGTTCTACTTGTCATATGATAAATAAAGATGAGATGCTTCCATTAAGTTCATTTGCTTTTTCCTTAGAAAAGTCTAACATAAGCATTGTTATTTTTATATATATATATTTGACTCCCATTAAGCAAGAGCATGTCTGACTTCGGATACCTTTCTGAAACTCCATTTTTACCACATGCTGGATGTTCAACTGGAAATGCTTAAAGGGGACTCCTGGGTTTCTTGACTGTTGCAGGAAAAAGTAAGAATTAACTACATTCTTCTGCAAATTAGGTTCATAACATGCACCTGCGATCCAGTTAGCCTGTTTAAACCAATTGTTCTTCAGTACATGTAATATAGAACAATCAAAACACAAACTATCAATCTGTGTGTGTGACTGCTTAGAATTACAGATTACCAAAGAAAGGGAGGGTGATGGAGCCTCTAGACGTAACCATAGGTCTTCAGCAGGAGGGATTGAAGAACAGATGGATTGAAGCAAAGGGTGTGTTCTGATGTTAACTGGAGAATAGTTACTGGAAAAGTATTCTCACCAGCATTTGTGGCTTTACTAAGCTGTTCACTTAAGGAAAAAAAAAGAGCCTGAAGGGAATACCTCATTGTTAGAGGTCCTGCCCCCAGCTGCAGCAGAGGATGGACTGCAAGAAGGAAACCTGACTGAAACCTGGCTCTTGGTTAGAAAAGAAGCAGGCCTAACCTGTAGTTCTTGAATAGTGTACAATTTTTAAGTAGTTCAAGTCCATTTCTAGAGTAGATCATAGAAGTTATGGAAGTGGAGGCTTTCTATGCAACTGCAGAATTCAAAAGACCAGTTTAGAGTGGGATCTTCTGCTCGTGAATAACCATCTGTATTTCAAGCAGTTGTGCTGCATCCTACATCGCATGATTGCTAGCTGTTGCATAACATGAAAGCCTGGCTTTCTTTCCATTGATCTTACGGAGCTCGTGGAGGAAAACACAGATTGGACTTGTATTTAACTATAACTTCCTTCCTGTTGGGAACTCGTGTCTGTTCCAATTATGGATTTATGGCACTTAATCTACCATGTGGAATACTGTGGTTTCCTGTTCATATGTGAAATTTGAGTAAGCTTTGGAGTCTTGGGGTAGAGAGTGTGACAGAGAATCATCTTTCTATGGTATTAGAAAGTCATTCCATGGTTGTTTCCTTCCCCAGCTTTCTGGATGAGTACAACTAGGTGTACTAAGGTATATCACAGTCAACTGGTAGTATGTATAGGCTAGCAATACAACACATAAGACCTAGTCAAGATTTTTTTTTAATTCCCAAACTTAAGGACTCTTACTTTGAAAACATAAAGATAGTTTTGCTAAATCTCAATGACACCCTCTGTTGTAAATACCTAAAGAAAATGATTGGGCTGGATCTAGCTCAAAGGATGGCAATTTTAGGCCTAAATTCCCATCTGCATACCAGACTTCTCAAAAATCAGCTTGTAGGTTTCCTATGCGACAAACAGTGTGGAGTACATAAACAAGCCATGGAAACCAAGTGAAGAATGAGGAAGATTGCTCCAGAATGAGCAGTGCTGAAAAGGAAGATGCTTATCTTTAATTAGACCTGCCTTTTTCTTTGAATCCTGTTTTGGAACTAGATGTTCATGCATAGCTCTATTAGTAGCTTTCTGAAAGAGAAGAAGCTCTAAGGTAGCCTTGTTAAATGCGGGAAACATGAAATCATGATGCCTATAAGCATGCCTCCAAAGTCTGCATATGATCTGTGTGACTTAAGTTTCTCTGCATGGCATAATCTCTTGGCTTTTAAAATCCTCAATTTGTAGGAATTCAACTTCCATGTTTATAGATGGAAGTAGAACATGAATCAATGCAGTCTGATTTCATACTGGTTAAAGAAGTCTGCCTGTATGTAATTTTTTCTAACTTTTGGGTAATGTATGTGATTTTTTTTTTTCCTAGCTATTTACTCGTGCTGTTTTTATTAACTTAAGGTTTTCTCTAGAACCCAACTTAAATATAAAGGTGTTTGTTTCCCTTGTTGTCTAATGTGAAAAAGAAAATCAGGTTTGGCAGAGTTTTCATAAGGTACTGGAAGCAGAGAAGCTTGTGCTTGAGTTCACAAGCCATAATAGTCTGGTAACTTGTAGTTTTTGTTTAACTGACAGATATCCAAGATACTGGTAGGAGAAAAGCTATAGTTGAAAAACACAGCTGGCAACAGGCTCATCTCTGTCCCTAGAAAAGTAAACTTTCCTGCCGCAATCTCCTCATCTATTTGGATAATGATAAAAAGGTACTGGGCAAAACCCAAGAGTTCTGTGACTGTTTGCCCAGAGTATAAATATTTCAGGCTTTATTGAATGCTTGTGGGGCTTAAATGTTGCAGCAATACTGTCTCAGTTATTTTTAGGTTTAGGGAGCAGGAAGAGTGCTTGTTTCCTGTCTTCCCCTCCCCCAAAAACCTTGGGTACCTTAGACAAGGGGAAGAAAAGTAGCAACCCTGAGCTAGTTTATCAGCTCCAATTGAAGAATGTCAGTACAGTTTTTTTATGTCCTTTATGGCCACAGCAGTTACATTGGAGCTCTTTAACAGTAGTCTTTTTTTTTTTTTTTTTTTAAATAACACAAAGCCTCTCAAAGTGGGAATGCAGCTTACTTGTTACTTGTATATGGATAGCCCCCAAAACATGGCTATTAAAGCTCGTAAGTAGAACTACTCCTTCTTTAGTTGCTGTCATGGGAACTTTGATGCTATGCACCAAGGCATGACTAACATGAGAAATGAGTGAAACTGAATACTCTAGTGCCTCTTAGTCATTATAACATGAATATATTCAGGTAATAACCATTAATGTTTTCACATCAGCTGCTGCTTCTCTTCTTATCCATAGCTACGAATTACTCCTACTTGTAGATTTTGGTACATATCTATGCTATAAAGCAAAGGAATATGGTAACATGAAAACAGTGCCATTTGAATTTGAGTTATGCCAAACTGCTTCCACTTCACAAAATTAAAAAAATAAAAGGAACCCTAAATTGCTACCTTGATCCATAGAGGCTTAAAGAAATCCACAACAGTGCCTTGGATTTTCTTATAAGGAAGAAATGGAAAAAAAAAATACATATGGTCCTGGTACTCTAAAAATTGTGTAAGACCACTGTTTTCTTGTTGCATGAGTTTATCGGCAGCACTAGACAGGTGTTAAATTAATGTGGAAATGTGTCTAAGGCTGTTCTGTGGATCTCGTTAAACTTGCAATGAGTGTGCATGTACCCTTAATATAAATCCCTCTTCCTGACAGATCAGTCTGCAGCAATCCGCGTAGAAGTATAAAGCCTCTTGGCACTGCAAAGCTTGTGTAGAACAGGCCTGGAATCACTCAGGCAAGAAGCAGATAAATACTAGCTTTGGCATACAGAAGTGTCTCCATGTGTGGAGAAAAGATAGAAACAACAGGCTTGTCTTAGCATGCTCTTCCAGCAGCTACACTGAAATGTCATTACTATATAGAACTGTCCTCTCTCTCCAGCCTTCTGTGTATTTTCCAGTATGTATTTTCAACTTAATAATGGTGGCGGTTGTGCTCTGAATGGGGTGTGCTGGTTTGCAATTTGATCTGGGTTTTTGTTTCATTTAAAGTTAGGATTTTAGAAAACTAGCACATCTCAGCTGCTTACTGTGATTCTTCCTGCTGAAGCAAAAATTTTGTTCTGGTATTAGCTGCCTTGGAAAACGAGCTATGTATGACAGGCTGCTGATTGAGAACGCAGTTTTCAAACTCGAGCTCTGGGAAAAACTGAGTGTCTGCTTACAGAAAGATTTGCAACCTCTTGCATCACTGCTTAGGCACAGACAGTAAAACCTTAATCCCCTGATGTCTGAATCATACTTATTCAGTTAAAAAGACATAGCATTATGGTCATTTGACTAGTGAGAAAATTGAGTGATTCCATTTGCTCTTAGATTTTTAATTTGTAGATGGAACCTAAGAATTTTGCTGCCAGTTAAACTTTTTAATTGGTAATTCTTTGGGCTTGTAGGGCAGTTTGCCTTGCAGCTCCGTTGAAGGAATTCCCATTTTCTTGCAGTAGTTTAATATTAAATTATTGATAAGTTAACAAGTGTGTGAACACTTAGTTGGACGTGGGTAGAACTACCCCTATCAAAAGACAAAAAGGAACAATTTGTTATTTACAGTATATAAACATAAGCTAAAGCAATGAATCACATGAAGGACAGGGGCTTAAGTGTGCATATGTTGCCTTCAAACAGTGGGGTTTGCTAACTGCATACAAGCTTTCTGTGGCTGTTGAAAGGTGTGAACCTAAGCAGGAGTGGTAGCACCACCTTTTGTTCTTGATATGTTTTTAGTTTCCTTAAATCCCAAGGATGAAGTTGTAGGTAGTAGAACTGGGGGTCTGGTGGGGGAAGTCATACTCCAGTTCCTGGTTGTGTGCTTTAGAATAAACCCTTTTGCTGCCTGTTCGAGAACTGCTCAAAAAGCTTGTCCAAGTTGTGATCCTTCCATGGGAAAAGTGTGTCTCTAAGTAGTGGGTGGGGTTTAAGAAGCTTGTGTTTCAAAATGAGCCTTTCACAATTCCTGATGCTGGACAGATTATGCATACCTCAGACATGTGAATAGATGTGACTTAGCCATGTGCAGTACGGCCTGTTAACAAGTATCTGTTAAAGGCTGAAAAATTAACATTAACTACATCTGGTCTTCATGCAGTGGTCATTCTGAACTGCTCAAAACTGAATGTGTAAGCATGTGTTGCTGTTAATCCCCTCTAAATACAACTAACATCTGAACAGAAAGGAAGAAGAAAGCAATTGGTTCAAAGCAAGCTTTTTTTTTTTTTTTAAGATCAATAATAACAGAATGCAAGTGGTAAGTTGACATAGATACGTACTTAACGAGGCTAAAGTGCATCAAGATGAAATGAAGGACTTGGAGGCTAGGGAAAGGGCAGGGAGGGATTGGTGATAAGAGGCTCTCAAGCAGAAGTGTATTGGGCAAATCCAAGAGCAACAGAAGGAGCTATGGTCTAGGGAGCTCTGCATAAGGATCTACTGAAACTTAGTGACTGTCAGCTCGTGAATCTGCCACCAAGTCAGTGCTCAAGTCTGCTGCATCTGGAAGCATGTGATTGACAGAAACAGCACAGAGAGCGCTGGTGGGATTGTTAGCTTGGCCTTGCCAATGGAGGCGTCATGAATAGTTTGAAGAAAAAATAACTAGTTACTGGTGGTAACTCAAAAGTGAAAAGTGATAGCAGTAAGAACATGTTGATGGTGACTGCAGGAGTCGAGCTTGATGTTGGAATTCTGCCAGTTCTTAATGAGCACTAGCTAGGAAGAAGTGGGGCGCCAGGGCCTGTTGTGGGTGTGAGAGGCAACAGTTACCTAAGGGGTTATCTCTGGTTCCTCTTCATTGCTCCTATGGGTTATTGTTCTGACACCAGAGCGTAGAACTTCCATCACCTCAGTTGTGTTGATCATCTGTGAGAGTATGTGGCAAACAAGGAATTGATCTGTTTAATAAGGAGATTGCTTTCTCCTACCCCAGAATTTTATTTCTTGATCTGGTGCTCAGCATGGACTTGAGATTAATCAAAACAAAGGAGAAGCTATTGTACGATGGGAAGCAGAATCCCTCCAGGACCATATTGCTGCAGAAACGCCTCTGCTTCCCTTTTTCATTTCTATTTAAACTGTGGAAACAGATTTTCAGAACACATTTGTGCCTCATATCGGGGCGTGGGTGACTAGAAAATAATAACTGGTGATCAGTGAAAAACTTGGCTTGAGGAATTTTGTTACATAGGAAGGCTAAGGCAGAGATAGGAGTGAAGCCTTGTTAAAGGCATATTGTAAGTATTATCACGAGATGCTCTTAGCTGTAGTCTCATTAGTTTGTCACAATTTAACAAAACTTTCTTCAGGAAACAAAGCAGGGATCTTTTGCTGATAACACAACAAGAAATAAATTAGGCAATAGTATGTAATTCCAAGCGTTATAAAACAAGGGGATCCAGTGTCCCAGGCAGACTGTTCCGACATTTCTCAACTTTCCCCTGCTTAATTTCATGTTGCAACACATAATAGAGATGAGTAGAACTGGATTTTCTGCATGTTCTTTTCTGAGCATCAAACGTCTGAGCATTTTTCACTTTCATTTAATGGATTAAAACAATGCAATTAAAAGAATGAGCTTAGTGACAGAGCAAGTCTTATTTTCACAGACCTTGTCCTCCCACCCTGCTCCTTGCCTTTCCATGGTGACTCCAGCGCCTCATGAGTTACTAGTAATGCTGGCAGAGATTACAGCCTGTTTACAACTCAGTCTGTCTGTTGAATACAGGCTTCAGTCTTCTCAAGCAAATCAAAACCAGATGGGAGCTGCAGGGAGCAGAATGAAGTTTAATTCTCTTCTGTGGCTCCTGATGTTAACAAAACTTTTCTGGTATTTTTATTTTGCCTAGAAAATGGCTTGTACCTTCTTCTATCCAGTCACAATAATGTGTAGTCATCTTCCAGCATGTTGGGGTAGCTGCTGTAAACCACTGAGATACCTCGCTTTCCTACCATTGCAGGGATAGGCTATGATATGAGCATATTAGGGGTTTGTGGTTTTTGTTATTATTTTCAAGTAAAAAGATCAAGACCTAGTAAATCCAGCTAGAAAAAGGTGCCCTCTCTGCTCTTCTGGCACAGCTGATGGAAGTGAAATGCAGATGTTTTGCAGCATGTAACGAAGCTTCCTCCTTTCTCACTTAAACTATCAAATGAACATGAAATGAAATTCCTTGGTGGAATTTGATGAGGGAGACATGCTTGGTCACATGAGACTTAAGTAGTCTTTAGGATCTGTAATGCAGCCAGGATTAGGATTTTTTTTCATGCATTAATGCTATGCTTTTTACACTGGTTGCTGTCATCTCAGAGGAAAAGACTCAACATGTTGAATCACAGAAACGTTGCTTCCTGCTGGGGTTTGGGATTTCCTTGCAGCTTTTCCCTCTGTAGCTGCAGGAGTTGGTTTTGCGTAGTGTGTGCGCTCAGGCAGGAACTCACTGGAGATCAAGGTAGGAGCCAGACAGTTCTGCACAGAACATAATAGTTTCTGACTCAAATAGTGTGGTAATTGTCAAAATAAAATAGGGTGTGGTAGGAACTGCTGTTTCTGATGTTGATGAGGATTTGTCCCTTCATAATTTGCCTGAATAAATATTGTATGCTAATCTCAACATACAGAAGTAGGGGAAAGATTTCCTAATGTTTTCTAGCCGTTTGAAACCTTTTAGTCTACAAAAATTCATTTCCGCATGTTGGAGTGTTGGGATTTTTTTTCCCAGTTGCTCAGTCTTAACTTCCATTCTTTCTGATTTTGTACAGAATGACAGAAAAGCTACTTGTAGAAGAAAGTTGTAGCTTCAAAAAGATTGACTTGGAAAACTGAGCTGTGAAAATACAGTAAAGCTTCATACTACTATGTAGTTTCACTAGGAATTAAAAATATGTAACCCTGGAAGTTACAGTAGTAAATCTATACAAAGTATCTTGAAATGCATTCCTGCTTCATACAAGTGTTTGCCTCCTAGAAGAGAAGTATACCTAACAGTTTGTTACGGTACTGAATTTCAGTGTCCACTACAGGATTTGTGGTTTTACTACAAACACAAACTGTAAGAGAAATCATGTGAACCCTACTTTGTCAGTAATACTTGGTAAGCCACGCCTTGCAACTTCAAGAGGCAAACAGGAAAAGGGGATAGTCAAATTCTCAGGCAGATGACTCCAATAAACTAAATCTGTAAAAGGAAGACTATAACCAGTATTGGTTGCTTTTCATGGTGGTCACTGGTAAAGTCTTGAACTTCTGTAATGTGGTGACATGTCTTCCAGCATTTAAAAATATTAGCTCCTGTTTACTGGGAAGCATATTCCTTTGAGACCGAACTTCAAGATCCAGTTTAAAGACTCTAGTGCCTTTGTTGTACTGTCTCTACGATACAGCACAGGCATTTGTGATGGCAATATTTCTGTGGTGGAAGCTCTTCTTTTTTTTTCAGGTAGTCTATTAGATAAAACACTACCAGAGATGCAACTCCTCACTCCACTTTAAATAAGTGAAGCTTCTATCCCTAGATACTGTTCTTGGTGGTATTAAAAAAAGGCTATATATTTTAATTGGTTTCAGTCCACGTACCTTATCTCCAATAAGATTTTTTCAAACATTTTAAAATAAGTTTTCCTTACTGGCAGATGACAGCCACGTAAACTAATGTCATCGTCTGTGTGTGTGTGAGAGTATTTGTAAAAGGAAAAGCATGTTTTCAGAGTGTGGGTTTTGGACTTCCAGACAGATTACACAAGCTCAACAAGGCCCACCCCACATCCTGTGTAGAAAACCAGCTCACAAAAATGCCCATTGTTCTTCAGAATTATAAATCACTGTATTTTCTGTCTGCCTTCTTTTTCAGAGTACTATAAGGAAATACTACAGCAAAGGAACCCAGCAGCTTAACAAGTGCTTGGTCCTGCCAGGTACTGAGTGCTCTGCTGTTACTGAAATGGGCATGGGGGGATTAAAACATTAGGCTCCCTGGCTAGAGAACAAAGGTTTTGTGTTGGTAAAAGTAGCTGAGGGTGTATTGTTACTTACATGAATCAATTGATAATTGACGTACTTCAAGCCTGAAAGTTGTTTCTATGCAGCCATGCTAGTATTTACTGTCTTTGGGGTGGGAATGGGGGGAGTTAAAGGGTATGCAGTTTGCTTCAAGCGTGGTGAATTTTCCTTGACTTCGCTTCAACACTGCTCATTCACTACTGCAGAAGGAGAGAATGGGGTACCTGGATCTAATATCCTATGGAAGAGATAAGGTGGTTAGTGGTCATGAATCTCTACCCATGCTTATTACTGAGTTCTGTGCCATTTAATCTGCAAGTTAATGGACCTGTGCATAACAAAGGGAGATTTCGAGCCCAAAATGGTAAAACTTTTTCACTCTTCCTTCCTTTTTTTTTTTTTTAATCTTTCACATAAATTATCATCTTAGGGTTTATTTTTTAAATAGGTGCTATTTTTCATGTTCCGCTTTCAAACTGGAAAAGTGCTTCAACGTGAATTTCAAAACCTTTGTATTGTAATTTTCTTCCTTTCAAAAAGCAACAAATCATATTTCTTACTACAGTTAAGCAGTAGGTTGCAAAGAGGGTGAGGCTGCATCCTGCTTTGCTGCAGTCCTCCGAAAGCAATTGCTTCTCTTTAGTCTTTGCCGGTCTCCTGACCGTGCTACGTTCCCAAAACATGTGGCCCATAAAATGGGATTATAGGGAAAGCATTTAAGTAAACGGAAGTTCCCTCAGGATGAGATTTGGTTTTTCACATGGAGCTCCTGTGCGCTTTAGTCTCATGTTGCAGCCTTGTTCCCTGGCCAGGAGTGACTTTTTCTTTTGGTGACCCCAAAGGTGTGAGAGCACCTAGACCATCCCCATGGGGGGATAGTATCTTCCTGGACTGCCTGGCACAGTACAGTCCTCTCTTGCAGTGTTTTTGGAAGGACACACCCTATTCCTTAAAGGAAAAATAAATCTTTCGGTATCTATTCAGTGTCTGTGTGTAGCAATTAATGACCAATCCCATGATGTGGTAATAGCTGCCAAAAATCTGTGGTGAACGTACAGCTGTATCAGTCATTAGCTGTACAGTGTTGCTGAAGAGGCACAGTGCTTTTGTGAATTGTGTTCAAGGGTAAGTAGCAGCTTAAAGCTGAAAACCTTCGCGTATCTGAGCTCACAGTTATATTGGTGAATAATAGTCTGTTTCTGTGATTGTGTAGTCCTGTCCAGCCTCTTCTGTTGAAAGTACACAACCTTGGACAGGGTTAGTCTGCAGTTCAAGTACTTTTGAGTAGCTCTTTGAGACTAAATTATATTACCAGCCTAAATAAGGAGCATTTTCAGACCTCCTCCCTGTGTCCAGTCCTGGCCTCGATAGTTCAGGCTGTCATTACTGCTTCAGAGGATTATGCTGCATGGGATATTGGTGCACAAAGTCTTCAGATTTGGATTCCTTTCATTAAGTCTGTTCTTTCATATTTTTTAAAAAACTCATCTTTCTACCTTTCCAGTGGCTGCAAGACACCAGGGAAATGGTTCAGTCAGTCCCCTTATGCTGGTGGCAAGGTTTCATCTGCTGATGGCCTTGTCTTGCCTAGAATGCTGCTGTGTACTGCAGCACGGAGGCTTTTGTCCACAGGGAAAGCTACAGTTATAAGTATTCTCCTTGAAACAACAAGAATTCATAAATGCTTATGACTGTATTCCAGACTGGCCAGTGTTAGTCACATCATTGAGGTGCTACTGGGCGTCAGTGAAGAGTGCGATAGAGATCCCTATGGGATGGAACACTGCTGTTGAGACAGCACAGCCTTACACTTATTGCCATGGCCTTTCATTAGAGGTGACTGAACAGAAACTGTTAAAATTCCTGTAATTGGTCTTGGTGTGAAGCTTTGAACAAATAGCAGCGCTGAGGATTTTCAGTTAGCTGAAGAAACGTAGGCCAGAAACTCCTTTCATTGTTTCTGCACCTGGTACAAAGAAGTAGAGCAAACAGCCCTGGGAACAGGGAAGCCGACCCAGTTCCTGACGCTGTCAAAAGCAGCGAATTCATTCATTCATGTACCCCCTATCGTAGCTGCAGCAAAGAATTGTTTGCTCTGGGTTCTAATTCAGCAGTTGCTATTCTCTTTCTCTTGTTGGTTGGTTTCTTTTCAAAGAATTTACAATGGGGAGCACATTTACAGAATTAAGGGAGGTAGATTCAGAGCCTGTAGCTCATACCACAATTGATTGCACTCAGGAGTAATGTCATTGTCACAGCTGTATGCAGCTTTCGTTTCCAGAGGGTCTGATTCTCTGCCTGATCTATAGGGGAGTATAAATGAGAGAACCCAGGCTGCCTTTATTTTATGTAGTCTGCTGATAAGACTAGTGGTTATTCTAAAACTGCTTAATCCTATTTAAGGTTGGAATTTTTAATTTTTTTTGGAAGGTCTGATTTCTGTGTCTACTTTGTACAGAAACCCATTTAAAAGCTGGGGCTGAATTACTCTGTCATTACTACAGAAAACAGTGATATTTTCATCATGTTTCAACTTCATGAAAGTTTAAAAAACAGGATTATTAAATTTTCCTAAGTTTAGGGAGATTTATTATATTTTTTTATACCTCCAGATTTATAGTATCTGATGCTGAATTACAAATGGAAGTAACGACACATTTAATTACTGCATTTTCCGAACTTTAGTTAGATTATATAGATAAAACAGCAGGGAACTGAAAATACCTTGTGAATAACAGCAACACCTCCTTGTATTTCATTTAGTAATTTCTGTATGGGGTCATTTATGTTCTAGAAAATGGCAGTTTATGAGCCAGCCTTTCAGGAGAATGATACATTGCTAAGGCTGCAAGGTTTGTATTATATTGTACAGATTATTATAAATCAAAGAAGCCAAGCTATATATCCATGACCTAAGCTCCAAAAATCCTGCAATTAGTAATGATTTAAATTAACAAGATTTGTATGGAAAACAGCTTTTGGGAACCCTGGAAGACTGGAGATGTGCTCAAGGAAGCATCTCTGAGACTGCGCAGTGCTGAACGTCACCAGTCGTCAGCTGCCCCACCGTTAGTCCCGTGGTATTAAAATTGAAACCTGCAAACCAGGGCATGCTAAGTGAAATCAATGTAATTGCTCAGTAATATGAGAGTTGCAAGCTCCAAAACAGATGTCCATACCAATTCTCTTCAACCTGTTCAGTAATGTGCATTGCTCAGTCATTCAGCCAAGCAAGTCGCATGCCCCAGTTCATGTGAGCTGCTTTCCCTCCCCAGCCCAGGCAGGTACCAGCAGTGCAGGTAGGTGAACTTGCAGTGAGCTGGGTCAGCAGAAGAAACGTCTATTTTCTCGCAGCGGTTGATTGATGCCAGTGTAGCTCTGTGGACGGCTTGTTGTGGGGTGAAGGGCCAGGATGAAAGTGACTGGGACCTTGGTGCAATTTTCAGGAAAATAAAGGAAACCTCATGGTAAAAAGACATGCAGGAATGGCTAACTAAGGTCATGGGTAATGATGAACCAGTGTAACTCAAAAAGAGGGAAGGGAAGGTGACGTTTACAAATCCCAGCCAGTTTATCTGTATCATCAAACTGGTATCAAAGTACTGAGCTCAATTTGTGTGGACTAGTGTAAGATATGAGAAGGTTGCCATCACCTTGGGGGAGAAACAAAAATACGTTAATTTTTCCCTGTAAGGTCTAAAGGCCATGTAAGGTACCAAGGACCCATTTCTACTGCCTGCTGTTAGGAGTGACTCTAGTGATTACTAAAACTGGAAGAAGTTAGATGAACCAAACCTCTTTTCTCATTTTCTGTTTAGTGCTGTCGTTAGTGTTCTTGGCAGCACTTGATAGATATTCACTTTCGGTGGTTTTTATGCTCGGTTGCACTTCCTGTCCCAACTATTAGCATAATGATGTCATTCTTGCACACTGCTGTGGGGGAGTTTAGTGTGTTCTGCCCCAACCTCTGCGAGAAAGGCTTTCTCCCTCTGCTCCGATGGCTGAAATCCCAATAGAATCATAGAATCACCAGGTTGGAAGAGACTCACCGGATCATCGAGTCCAACCATTCCTATCAAACACTAAACCATGTCTCTCAGCCCCTCATCCACCCATCTCTTAAACACCTCCAGGGAAGGTGACTCAACCACCTCCCTGGGCAGCCTGTTCCAGTGCCCAATGACCCTTTCTGTGAAGAATTTTTTTCCTAATGTTCAGCCTAAATCTCCCTGGTGGAGCTTGAGGCCATTCCCTCTTGTCCTGTCCCTTGTCACTTGGGAGAAGAGGCCAGCACCCTCCTCTCCACAACCTCCTTTCAGGTAGGTGTAGAGAGCAATGAGGTCTCCCCTCAGCCTCCTCTTCTCCAGGGTCCCTGATTTGAGCCTGCCCTGTATGGAAGGGGGGAGCAGAGCTGGGGGAAGAGGCAGTACAAGTACCTTCCTCACACCATCTTCTGGAGGAAGGTGCTTCACCTAGTGTGGGTAGAGCAGCTGGCGCCGTGTAACCCTGTCTGTGCTTTCCCAGCCCCACGCGGAGCCGTAGAAGGGGAAAAAAAGGAGCAGGGAAGCCACTTGCCCATAAATCAGTGAGAAGTGGGAACAGGAGCTTCAAGCGCATCGCTGCTCCTCTGGCCAGGCGGCTCTTGGTCGAGGGAGGAAGGCTCTGAGAAAACCCCACCTGCCCTTGATGCCCCAGGAGGGCAGCAGGGTTTGTTGCTCTGGTTCTGCTGCGGGTCCCAAGGAGGCAGCGAGGGCGGAGCGGGTTCTCCTGGGGATTCTCGCTGCAGGAGAGGGAGGGGCGGGCAGCAGCGCCCTCGGGGGCGGCCTGGGCCTGCTGCTCCTCTGACCCGGCGGGGCTCCGCTGAGACCTTTAAAGTGTAAGAAATGTTAAAGCGAACTCGGAAAAACTTCTTGTCCTCATAGATCTGACTGAAAGGGGGGGCTTCCAGCGTGAGTCAGCCAGCTGTGAGGAACCCTGGGCGAAGAGCCTCCCACCCCCCGAGCGGAGCGGCTGTGGCAGCGCCCGGAGCCGGCGCTGGGATTGAACCCCCAGGGTCATTTGCTACCGCGATCTGCCCGGCAGAACGGCCCGCGGGGCCCCGCTGGTGGTTTTCGGTCTGGGCTCCACGTCAGCAACATTGCCCGTCCCAGGAAACAGACAGTGATGTTGATGCTCCTGCAGCTGCCGCGGAACTGGCTTCTGTTACCACCAGCGAGCAACCTGCCAAAGGCCGCAGTTTGCACGGTTGCTGGGCTAGATTTGGCATGAAATTATTTAACCTTTTTTGGCTTTTATCTTGCTGTTTTCTAGAGATGTTTCTCCTGCTTCCTACCGTTTAAATCTCCCAGAGAGTAGGAGTTTTCCTCCCGCAAAAACTGATACAGGGTTTTGTTTAGAAAACACAGAATTGTTGACAGATAATCCAGTCTTTATTTGATAAGGCGATGAAAATATTCGCAAATACTCTCAGCAGGGTAGTGGAACTGAGGCTGGATCATATGCAGCTATGTGATGCTCAGGGCTTTGTCTTGCCCTCTCCCACCCCCCCTTGCTGCAATCATTTTTCTATCGGAATTTGACATTGGAAATATGACATGTTGTTGCAGAAAGGACTGTGTGAAAGTCAGGCTTCAGATATTCAAGGCATCAGGCGCCCTCTTGTGCTGTTTCTCCGGGAGCATCGCGATGCGAGCAGCTTCCCAGAGGCTGAGCAGAGCTTTAGGCTTGATTTTAGTTTGTAGGGGGACTGCTGTGTGTTTGGGCGCCTACATTGCAATCCAGTGCGGCCCTGATGCGTAGGAGTGACTTGTGGACGGGTCCACAAAGTTCGCTCCAGCTATACAGTATGACCATTCATAATGAAGCTTTCAGCAGAAGAAAGTGACTTACATCTTCCAAGACAAACCCAAGATTTTTAGATTGATTCAAAAGTAGCAGTGTAATAATTCATCTCCTTGTGCTGCATACTGTTGGGAAAATGTGCTGCACTTGCCTGTAAGTAAAATGTCAGGTTTAGTTTTATTAAGACTAGTTAATAAATACTTTTTTTCAGATTGCTCACTGCAAATGGCTGAAAGTACCTCATTTCTCCAGGTAGCAGATGATAAGTAAAAGTGCAAACTCCAGAGTAAGAGGTAAATGAAGTTACAAAGTTAACTAAATAGCTGTGACACCTCTGAAAATATGGGCCTTTGGTGGCTTGCTGCCAAAGGAAAAAAAAAAGTTCAGACTCAAAGTTGTTCAAAGGACACAAATATCGTATTATTTTCTGGCCTCATACAAAGTTCAATACTTACTGCTACCTCTAAGCATAACATGCAGTGAACTCCTCCCCTTGCCAGAATGTTTTTGTCTTCCTGGCTCTTCAGGGATTAAAGGTGTTGCTTGTTTCAGGCTTATTGACCCAGAGCAATTTTAGACTGGGCTACCTGCCATGCTGTGATGACATTTCTAGCAAAACAGTGGTTTCTATCAATGTGCCTCTCAGCCTGAAAGCTCCTGAGGATTACGGTAGTTTCATAGAGCAGTAACTAGAATAAAAGAAGAATGGTCATGGTGGGCTTGGCTGAGATCCATCTAGCTGATACCGATCCTGTCGCTGGCAGACACTGTAAGCGGATGCCTTGATAAAAGCCTAAGAACAGAGCAAACATAAATGCTTCTTCCTTTACTGCTCTCCCAGCCTCCAACTATTTCACCTCCTGAGCTGAATGTGGGGGTTTGTGCATTTAGCAGGCCTTGCCAGATTTAATTTCTCATGTTGTCCAGTCTTCCACTGATAATAAACTTCAGCATTCATAACACCCTTGTTGTGATCTCTGTTGAGCGCTGAGCTGAAACCGTGTAGCTGAAACCGCATCATAACTTTAGTATCTTCCTAGAGCGCTAACAGTCAGCTCTGAGTATGTATATGAGCACATATGTGTGAAGATAGAATTGCTTTTCTGCTTGTGCATAATTTTACATTTTTCTATGTAGAATTCTGTCTGCTATTTCATTGCCCACTGACTGATTCTTTGTGCAATCTGTTGCCCCTCATCCTCACCATCCTGAAGAATTCATGTCAGTAAACTCTCATATTCTTGTTTACCCCTTTTCTCAGGTCCGCAAACAACAGAGAGCTCCATGCTGGATCTCTAGGGAACTGTGCTGATGAACTTGGTCCACTGTGAGCACTGATCTTGTATTGTGTTTCCCATCTTTTAGCAACTATTTACCCTGGAAGGACCTTCCCTCTTTAGCTATGCCTATGTGATATCATTAAAAGCCTCATTAAAGAACGTGGTTGAAAGCTACTTTGTTCAGCGTGAGGGACCATCTCATGACCAAACCTGATGTTATGTGTAAATAATCCAGACAGGTATTTGAGAATCTGCAGATTTCTAGAGAGTGGTATAAAAAGTGCCTTTCCTCTGTCCAGTGAAATATTTTTGCTTCCTTTTTCCTTTCACAAAGAGGATGGGGAAGGGCTCCAGGCAGAGATGAAGAAAGAAATTTTCCTGAGTAGTTGGGTCTTCAGCACAGTATTGGGTGAAGCCCTTCAAAAGGTGGCACAACTTCACTCATGTGGTTCACATAGCTGAAATAGCTAATGTAAATTAATTTGGAGACAAATCTCCTTAGCAAAATCAGCCATTCCTGAGCACAGAATGTTGTCATTAATAATTTGAACTAAGTGTGTGGTCGTTGTTCTTTGATTAAACCTACCTACTTTCAAATATTAAAAAAAGGCTCCTTGTGGCTGCACAGCTTAACCTCAGTATTTGAAAACCTGACAGTGCCAGGTCTGATGCAACTGCCAGTTCCTGTGCAGATTTACTCCTAAATTATCCAGCGAAAGAAAGGAAAATGGGGGGGGGGGAGGAATCCTCAAACAAATCCAGCAACTTTGGATTAAATTATGCTCTTAGTTTTACTAAACTTCTGAATTATTGCTCAATGAATAACACAGTAATGGTTTCCAGAAGACTGGCAGTTATATAGTAATGTTTTGATAAAACAAAGAAATGCACGTTAGCATAGGCCTGTTAGGTCTGTGGATTGAAATGTGTGTGCTGAGTGTGTTCAAGAACTGACATAGCTGAGGTAGAAAAGCAACACATACTTTGCAAAAGTCTGAATCCAAATTGATACTTCACATCTTGTTCATCCCCTGTTTTACAGTAAGTATATGTAGTTTTTTCCTATAATAACCAACAGCAAGTATGACCATAGTTAAGAAGTGTCTTGTGTTTGCAGGAAAAAGGGGGAGGGGGCAGGTAAAAGTGAACACACAAATACTCCCTGCAGAGCTGCTGGCTTGTAGTTGCTAGTTTGTGCATCTGTCCTTACTCAGCATTGCAGCAGTTAATGCCTGCCTTCAAAAAAAACCTGTTGTTTAAATCCATATAAAGTATTCTCCTAGACGTATCTAGGGGCCACCTCTGAGCTCTGACTATTGCCACATTCTGCCCTTGCGTGCAAGATTTTCTTTCCAGATAAGCATGAATAGAGTTCAAGTGAATCTATCAATAATCGGTGGAAAGGATGTCATAATGTGAAGTCTGATACTGTAAGAAAATATACAAGTCCTTGGAAACATGTTTGGAAAGGAACTGCTTTATTCTTAACATAGCTGCAGGTCTGGCAGCAACTGCTCATGAGGAGGTGTGGGAATTAGCTGAAAAGACTCCCTGCTGGCAGGGAGAGCTAGGAGGCTGTATGCTACTGGTAGGGGACTGACTCCTCATTCTTAAATTCCTTTGGGTAAAGGAAGGCTGTTTTTTTTTCTTATGAGGCAAAGCCACATTTGAGAAGAAAAAAAGAATTTACTGGAAATAAAAATCTTTAAAATCAGATGGATTGTGGTGTCGTGAGATTTGTGATTTTATTTGTCTTAATTTGTTCTGTTTCTCACCATAAATACAGCTAAGAGAAGATCTGTGAACCGGGAAGAACTGTGAACTGGGAGGTGGGGAAAGGAAGAGATGGCTGAAGATGAAATGCAGATTTTTAATTCCTCAGTTGCTAATTCTCTGAATTTGGATCTGCTTATAGTTAAGTTAAACTATTTTTAATGGGATTTTTGTTTGTAGCATTTGCTACAGATTATGGATGGTACTGTGCTGAGTCTAAGGAAAGGGCAAACAGAAATACTCCTTTGTCCTGAGAATGCTACAGGCCCTGTAAGGATTTTTCCAAAGTCTACTTTCTTACAGCATCATTTACATAAAAGTTACAGTGACGGCTGTAATGGTGCCCTCTGGCGACTCCAGACATTTTTACACTAGAATGAAATAGAAACTGAGGTGGAATTCGGCCTGCTACTGTGAAAGCACCCTGGCAAGTTGGACTGTTCATGAAAATTAAAGCTCAACCAGGCAGCATACACAAGCCATGCTCATACAGAAGTCCAAGAATTGAGTCCAATGAGCAGAGATTAAGTAAGAAAAAGTTTTTTACCCTACCACGCAAGTAATCTCTGCACCAGTCATGATAAAGAGAAACTTGCTTTTTGGCATTGCAAACTGATTGTTTATTTTCTAGTGCCTAGAGGAAAGAAAATTAAAAGACGGAATGGCAAAGTCTTGTACTGAGTTTGCTTTGAGATGGAGAATGTGGACGTTAATTAATGATGTGAAATCTTAGAAATAAACCAGCTGTGCAAAAGAATGTCTTGTGCAAAAGAATGTCTGCCACACAGTCTCTGGCAAGCTGATCTTAATGCACTGTTTCTTCTCCTGGATATTGTTTTTTATATGTACAACCTGTCTGCAGCACCTGATGTCTCCACATTTACTGCCTATTGTTTCCCACCATACTGACATACGTGGTCTTCATTGCACTGTGCTCTGTTCTGGTTGAAAAGGACTAATTTTTGTATTCAGTGTTGTGTTATTTTACAATAAGATCTGTGGTCACATGAAGACCAGTGCAGACAGAGGGAAGCAAGTAGGTACATGTGGCTGGGGAGGGATGGAATAGGTGTAGGCACCTCCTTCATCATCACTTCTCTTTTAAGTTCTGACTCTGAAGCTGTGTCCTAATCAATATGGATGCAGCACTGGTGAAGTAATCAGAGTATCTTAGTCCAAGGCAACTAGCCCAACAGAAAACCATCCACAGCTGATAGAAGCAAGATAAGGGGGAGGGAGTAAAATGAAAAAAAAAAAAAAAAGAATAAAACCTTTGTTAACAACTTTATATGAAATGTGAACTATTATATAATGATTTTATCATTAGTTACTGAATTTCCAAGTAAGGCACACACTCCCCATAACTATCAGGCTAAGTAACTCCTCTGGTTTTAAGCACTATTTCCCCCATGCCGTGCTTAGGAACAGGAAATGATGTGTCTCCTCCCCTTCGTGTCCTTTGTAAAACAGCTCCTTGGGTGCAGGGTAGATCAACAAGTTTTTATATGTATATTCTTTAGAAAAAGCTAGAGCGGTAAACAAAATATTTGTTTTTACAAGATGCCTACTTTGATCATAAATGTTAAGATCAGGAGGTATGAGCAATTTTATTCTCATTTCCTGAATAATACCATCTGTAGAGCACTCTCCACCAGCTTCTTCATTATGTTAGTAATCTTCCTTTCATTTGCAGTCTGTGATTTAGGAAAATACTTGCCTTGATTTTATAGGCCAGTTAGTATTTCCAGAAGAGTTTGTGTTACCATTTAGAAGTCCCCATCAGGGAAGGATTGTTTTGCTGTGCCAGCATTTGCAGCATTTCAGTGCACACGCCTTCTGCTCACACAGTGCTTCCTCCTGGCCCGAACAGTTAGCTAGATTCTTCTAGGAGGAGAAACAACCAATTGCTATATCCATATGTCTTCAATGCATCGTTATATCTCTGAATGCTCCAGGCACACACAAAATGAATACTTTCCTCAGTGACCCATGCCCAGCCTTGCATTTCTAGCTAAGCTGGTGTTTCAAAGAGCTTCTGCTTCCTTCCTGGTTGAAATTATTGCTGCTTGCTTTCTGTCTGCTGGCCTGCTGTTTGTTTCTGAAAGGCTTGTATAGCTCAACCAGTTGTCTCCAAACTCCTGCTACCACTGAAAATCCATGAACCAGCTGGTGTACTTGGGCAGTGACTTATACTGTGCCAAACCATCTTCCTCCATAAAGGAACTTAATTGCTCTTCTGTTTTGCCTGGATGAAGGGTGGCTGTCAGGCTCACTGCCCTGTGCTTCATCACCCTGTGACTGATCAAAGGCATGTGATGTTTTGTGCTTCCCACGGTCTGACAGCCTTTGAGTTAATAAAAACAGTGAAGGGAGACACGGGGCTTGGTATGATTGTAGAACACTGATCTTACTCAGCTGTACAGGCAATCTGTTGTGCACTCCAGTGGCACAACATATGTAAAACAGAGCTGTTATGATTATCATGCCCATTAAATGGTCTTTGCTTTCATTTTTCCAGCCCTCTCCGTGCATGATGTGTTACTCTGGCTTAGTACCTGGAATAAGACCTAGGATAGGAACGTGTATTCTGCAAGGATTTGGGAGGCAACTCTGAATCTCGTAAGCATTTGGATATAAATGTGCTTCTGGCATACTACTTCTTTCCTTATCCTATGCAAAGAGAACTGGAAAGCAGCATTTTCAGGATGAGGCCTTTGGGAAAACTAGTATAGGAATTGCTGGTATAGAGATAGTTCCTTGGGGGAGACTGCTGAAGGGAGATTTTTGCTTCCGTTATTAATCAGACAATTTGCCCTCTTGTACAGAAAATTGCTCAAGTTTGTCTTTATTGTGTCAGTCTCCCCTCTCAACTGTTACTTGCTTGCTCTGTCTGTGGCTTTTATTTTTATACTTGCTCATAGCAGAGTTGTATCATTTCACAATGGCTTCTGCCACACTGGAGGAGGTTATTACACCAGTGAAAGTGCTGCTACTACAGATCATCATCCTGAGCAAGAGCAGCAGTAACTTGCCCTAGGACAGGGCATGAAAGCACCTTGGTTTGCTGAAGTTGCTGTGCAGATCAAGTCAACTTGATCAAGGCACGTCTTCTGCCTGTGCCTCGTTGCAATAGATCTGGGAACTGAACAGAAGGGCATTGGCTACAATAGAGGGGTTTTAAAAATACAGAGAACCATGCAGAGCTACAGAGAAATTTCACATCCTAAGTAGACAAAGGATTGTCCTCGTATCTCATTAATGAGAGGGAGTCTCCAGTCAGACAGCTCCTCCACTGACAGGTTGGAACAAATGACTCAGTTCTCCAGCAGAGAAGAATGTCCCAGTGCTGCTTTCCTGGAAGCACCTTCACCTGGAGGTTCTTATTCAGGAATTAATTTGTTTATGGGAACTCATCAGTTCTCAGAGTCGGGGGTGGCACAGCTGCAGGCAGATTACACTCACTGGGATGAGGATGCACAGCTGTAAGCAAGCCTAATTGGGACCTCTGACGAATTTTCGAGTAACTACATCAGTAATTGTCAGAATATATGAAGTAAATAAAGGTTAGTTGTTCTGTCAGTCCTGAGAGCTGCACAAGTTTGTAATCATCCTATCTTATCAGGAATGAAATGCATGAGGTGCATTAAAGGAGGCAGCAGTTGCTATTCACTGGTGATTTGTTACAAATGAAAGCTTGCAGAAATAGCACAAGACAGGTCTGGCAGCAGTCAACTGACCTGTAATTTTAAGATTGGGGGAATCATTAGTAAAAGGAAGCAGAGCGTAGCAGAACTCACAGCCTGGTAGTTCCCATGACTTTAGCTGGAACTTGAGCTTCTATCACGAGTGAGACCCCAAGTGTCTGAATCTTCTGAACCATACAGGTTTGTACTGAAAGTCACCCTTCTGAGAAAAGAGATTTACATATTTCTGATAGAATAGTTTTATGACCTGCTTTTTTCCTTCCAAGACAAAAATGTTATGAATAGCACTGATACTAAGGTCTATTTACTATCTATAGATATTGTCTCTCAGCTTCTTATTTTATTTAAGGGTATTTTGGCTGGAGAAATCAATCACTGCAGGGAATGGCTTAGTTATGTAGATACTAAGATCAAATCCTTAACTCTCTGCCTGATTCTGGCAACACAAATGAGTTTTAAGTCTGGTTTGAAATGGCTAGCATCTGTAGCAGTCCTCTGATTGCACATGGCAGAGCAGACTGAAAAAAAAGCACCCCATCTCAACAGGTATTTGCTAGCAGGACCCTTGCTGACAAGCATATGTAGGAGGAAGCAGTCTGGAGTCAGCACCTGGAAGCTGACTTTCTGGGTGGAATGGGAAATTGTTGGGCATCTGGAGTATCTGCTTTATTTGCTGTCAGCTTTTCGATCTCCTGAACAAGATAAAACAAATATGGTGACTCACGGAGTACGTGGTCCCTGCACTGGCATTGTGAACACCATTCTGCATAGGAGAGGGTGTAGAGGCACAGTAATTAAAGCATCCCACTGTGCAGCCAGAAGTGCAAGTTAATGTATTAAATTGTCAGCCCCTCACCAACCCAGATGAAACAAGTCCTTTGGAATTAGTTAAGTCCAAGGGAGCCAGGTAATATATTAGCCTTTTCCCTTCAGGGTAGGTTTAACTGTGAAGTGGAAGTGTCTTGGCCATGTTCACCTGATTGACTTTCCAATCTAACAAACCTTTCAGCTGTTCTGTCTGGATTTGTTCAAACTCCTATGTTAGTATAGAAAAATAAGTCTGATCCCATGTATGCTTGGGATGCTGCTTTTCTTCCCAGAACTGACTCTTACAGTAATACTTTCAACATGTCAACAGCTTCAGAGTGAGGCACAAACCCAATGTCATTTGCTAGTTGTGTGACTGCAAAGGTTTATTCCTCCTTCCTGGCTCTGACACATTTACCTTGGAGAATATCTGATTTATGCATGCGGTAAGTTATCAGCATGCATTGATTAAGTATATTAAAAAAAAGTGTTTTCAATTGCTATTGCATAAGGAAAAATATCAGCTTGTCCTTTTGAAATATCCTGGCACTGTTTGAATGCAAGAATTATTTATTAGGGAGACTTTAAAGTGGATGAAAGTGAGAAATCCTATGAGAAAAAGTTCTGTTTGTTTCTTAGGTTTTCTACACCCTCCCCTTTCCCTGGATTGTTCCATATGGTTAGAAGGAAAATCTTGTCCAAACCCTTTCAATCAAAAATGTCATCAGATGGAGCAAAAGGAAAGCTGAACTTGTCCCAGACGCATTCCCACACTGGAATGTTTTAGATGCTCCAGCCCAAGAGCTTTGGGTACAGGGAAAGCAGGAGTAGCAAGATGTCCATGCTGTTTGTGGAAGGGTGGATCAGAGAATGCCTTGGGCACTGCAGGGAACTATCTGGCAGAGCAGAAGTCATCCTGCAGTGTGATGATGTGGGGACTTTGGTGGCAATACCAGCTCACAGACTTCTTGTTCTCACAGACGTTCTGTGTCCCTGCTTGCCCATTTCAATGCCATGGGGCACCATACTTATGGCTGAAGGAACGCGATTCCCTGCAAACTGCACTGCAGACCAGAACACTTGGAGGGCAGGATGGAGCTGTCCTTTAAAGCCAGAGAAGCCAAACGTTGATCTGATTTACAGCACAACCCCACAAGCAGTTGCCTGCAGGTAACTGACCTCACCCATCAGTGCCTAGAGTGCAGAATAAAGTCCTCAATCTGAGCCTCCAAGCGTGCTGTGGAAGGCTCTGCTGCGGCTTCAGCTCCAGCAAATCATGACCCTTGAGACTAAATGAAGATGATCTCTGGAACGTTGTTTGCTCTGAGTGATAACTGAAAACAGCAGGGCCCACAGGCAAGACCAGGAGAGGAGCACTTAGTTATGAAGTGTGTTGGGCATTAGCTGCATTCAGTGCTCTCAGGTCCAAGGGGTTTGTTTTAGTATTCCTGGGAAATCTAATATCAGAAAATTTAGTGTCTCTGTGCTTCAGAGCAATGGAGGAAGCTTAGGGAAATTTTAGACGTAGGAAATAATTTACTGTTTGAGTTCCACTAAAGCTGCACAGTGGATGTACTAGGTCATTTCTTCTATGGGAATAACACTGTCACAACACTGCGTTCAGTAATGGGACTTTGAGGAGAGTTTAAATTCCACAGAGATGGAAATACAGCCTACTACTAAACAGCTCTAACTTTCTCTTGTCATACTGGACAAGGGAGGTGACAGGCATTTGTCATTAAAAGAAAATGAGAGAAACTGCATGCCAACATTTGTTATAATTTAATCAGAATCCAGGTAGATCTAATTATGTGGGGGTTCTGGTTCCAAAATGAGGAGCAAATGAATCTCATCTGAAAGACAATTGAGTTAGAAAAGCTTTACATGAGAACTGTTCTCCAGCAGGATGTAAACAATTCATGATGTTTAATGGGGTCAGATCTGCAATAAGGAGCTAAATTATGGCATAGTTCATCAGTTAGCAACACACGTAGCTAGACTTTCTCCAACAGAGTGAGTTAGCATGCAGTAAAGCTAAAGTTTTAATTTAACCCTAATGTTTTACCCTCTGGGCAGTGGAACTAGGAGCTAGAGGAACTAAGTTTATAAACCATAGAAGTAATAAGACTCTGTGCAGTAAGTTATAAATATCTGAACTTTAAAATGTTAAATACCACCATAATTATGAAATCTTGCATGAAAAACCCAGGGAAATGAACTATAGCATAAATGCAACATTTAAGACTTAAAGTTTATGCTCTAGGAACAGACAAAAACCATACAAGCAGAAGATTCATGTAGCAAAATGGTGAAAGGCCATTCCTGCTAAATGCCTCATAGAAAGCGCTAAGCAAGCTGAAATAGTTCCAAAATATGTACGCTGGGTTGCTCTTCACAATGCTGAGATTTACTCCATTATTGTCCAAGTGACTCAGCTGAAATTGCCCACAATATACTAGACATATTTTATTGTCAATACATTTAGCCCTGGCTTTTCCTTTCCGTGGCTACATGACCTTAATTTACCTAATTTTCTGAAATGATGGGGTCAGGTGTTTCTGATAACAGCACTGCACTTTACATATCCAAACATGATGCAGACTTATCTGCATATTCAGGAGGGCAGTGTGTCATCGCCTTGTATCAACATTTTCTTGGTTAATCTGCTGCCAAGAGGAAGATACTGCCTTCCCTGCAACTGGACTGAGCTCTTTATCTTCTCTACCTGACACTCTCAGTCGCTAAATGACCTTGAAAATGATTCCCAAACACAGAAAAACACCTATTTGAAGCAACGGGGCTTAACTGAATCAATCAGTTGATGACTCCTGTTTGCCCCTGCTGTGGCAGAGCAAATAGACCTTTTTCATTTGAAGATATATTAGAGCTAAATGGGTTTTGTGCAGATAAAACCACGAGATTTCCACATCTGTACCTGGCATCTGTATCTGGCAGAATGATATCCCCTGATGCTGAAGTCCACCACTCTTTTTGACAGGAAACAGGCTGTTCTGCCTGCCTTTTTATCTAAAATATTGTTTGCCTTAAATATTGGATCAGGATTTGTTCAGTTAGTTCACAGGAGTTCCTGTAATCTCAAATGGAGATTAAAATCCAACCCAATGCATGGGATTGCAGTATCTTGTTCTTAGAGCAGCCAGTACCAGCTGTTTCAGAAGGTTTGAGGAGCAACTTAAAGGACAAAAATGAAATAATCTTGAATTCTGCCTCTGAGTATTTGGTGAGGGACTGGGTTCTGAAGCATAGTGGTTTATACTGTTACCTATTTACCTATCTAACAATGTCTTGGATCCTAAATCTCAAGAATACCTATTGACAAGGAGTTTGTAGGTTAGCTAAGGGTGTTACTCTCCTCTGCTCTTCCAAACCTGCCCTTGCAGTTGGCTTGCCTTGAATTCCACAGATTTTCCTGTTATGTTCTGGTCATACCAAGGTATTTGCTACAACTCCTAAGCAGTTTCCAGCTTCCAGTTCTAGCTTTTTACTCCCTGCAGTAAATGAGAGTCCCCTCCTCCCCCAGCCCCTGAGGGAAGAAGACCAGGCACATTAGCCAAAAGGGAAATGCTTTGGCCAGGTACCATCCAGGTCAGAGCATCCATTGCTCCTAAATCTAGGCACAGCTTTGGAGTCCTTTCTCTGTATTCTCTTTAAACTAATTCACTATATAATATTGAACTTTAATATATAATTCCCTGTATTTAACTCTATTTTAACTAAATAATTTACTCTCATATTAATACCTTACTCTGCTCTTTAAGAGGAAGCAAAACATACCAGTACTCTTTATTGAGTTTCCTTATGCACATTGGATATCCTATAATGCCAAAACAGCTGCCCTTTTATATTGGGTAAGGGCCACAGATCCTAAAAGTTATGTAAGCACCCAATTCCTTTAAAAAATTTAGGCACAAAAGTAGCTCCTGAAGTACTTGACCACTTTTATAAAAGCAAGCCAAAGTGTCTGGTTTCCAAACAAACTGTCCTGAAACTTCGTTCTGGGGTTGTGGAATTGCAGGATTAATGGGACAATCTGCGCTTCGCACGGGTTCCTGTTCCTGGCAGAGATAAAGAAGAGGACCTCCCTGGGGCAAGTAGCTAGGAAAAGACAGGACAAAACAGCTAATACGGAAACAAACCTATAATTTGACCTCCACTAGTGCTAGCAAGCCAAATTATAGAGACTATGGAGATGACATGGGGCTGCAGGAGGAAAATGAGTGGGCGAATTCAGAGTTATGGGAGGAAATATAAAAAAATTAAGATCTGTATTTTATATGACACTGAATGGCACCGAATTGTTGGACCCCAGGCTAACTCATTTCAAACTATTTCTCTACTGACAACATGTCATAACCAGATCAAAACACAACTATAAATAACAGTAGGAAACCTGCCTGCATCTTGCCAAGATCATGAGTCAGTGTTAGTAATTTGGTGCTTTTTTTCATAATTGGTGGTTTTGCCTAAATCCTACTGAAAATCGCTTCTCTCCCCCCTCTGTAATGCCAGGGGATATTTTGTTTATATATATTTTTCTGAGATTTCATGCCATCCATTTACCTGCCCACAGCATATCACAAACTTCTTAGCATGCGTATTAAAAATTAAACCTGTTTATTAAAATAATTTCCCTCAGAAGTTTTTCAGCAAAATGTCTCAGCCCTATGCAAAGAGAGAATGGAAAGCTGCATGGACACAAGGGAGAACGTGCTCTTTTGGTGACCTTAATTGCCTTCATCTTTATACCTTTATAAAGCAAACTTTCCTAACAGGTCCCTGTCTTCTGCAGGGTTGATAAACCCTCTTCTGAAACTCAAGCTATAGATGCAGGGAGCTACCTAAGGGATGGAACAGCGTCCACAGGGCACCATGGGCTGCTCTCTGATATGCTGCGGCAGGTGTGTGTTCCCAGAGACCAGTCTCTAGAGAAGCAAAACAAGGTATAAGTTAATAACACACTTTATAGGTCAGCTGCAAACCTCTTTTGTTCTAAATGTACAGAAAGCCAGGTGGGCTCTTTTATATATAAAGGAATGTCTTATTGGAAGGCAGGTTTGGTCAGAGTGGTTGATTGAATTGGTTTTTTTTTAAGACCCAGGTTGATCTGAGGAATCTGCAAGTAACATAACTCTGTGGGAATGTTTTTTCTCTGTTAAGGACAGTAAAGTAACAGGGACTCCTCCCACTGAATTCAGGGTCAAATCTCATCACTGTAGGCTTCACAGTCCAGTAGGGAGGTAAATTTGGGTGGACAAATACCCTGTGTTAAACTAAACGGCATCAGGGAACCTTCTTGGGCAGTCATCTATGCTAGCACAGTGGTTCCTAGCCTGGTTTTGGCCCAAGGCAAAGATGCTGTCCTAAACAGGGCTGGGGTAAGATTTGAGAATTAACCTGTGCCAGGCCCAGTGGGCAGTCGGGGTGAAACCACTCTGCTCTGGAGGCTGAGACATCAGAGTGAGGGTGCAGGGTGTTGTCTGCTAGAGAATGGTCTCAGACAAGTTTAATTTTAATTTGTATACACAGAGCTGTGGAGCGTGGGTGAATCCTTGGAGGGACAGGGCATGCAGCTGCCTTGGTGCTCCTCCTGCCTCAGAGGATTCAGATCTCCTTGGGGTTCCTGGGTGCTCTGCTGCTGCGTGGGAGCAGAGTGTCTTCTCCCCCAAAACACCTCCCTGGGTCCCAAGGGCTTCGGTGCAGGGTGGTGGCAAAGGAGGAGGTATGAGGAAGTGAGGTGACCACTGCAGGAGTCAAAGCAATACCCAGATGTGGTGTTGGGCTCCTGCAGGAGGCTCCTGCTACAGATTCAACTTCTGGGAGGGAAGGAAAACCTTTCAGAAAGGAGGAAGGCCTCATTTGGAGACTTGCTGACCTGTTTCCATCTGCTGGTGGGGACAAGCTGCAAGCAAGACGTTGATGATTGATGAAAGGCACTTGTTAGGCTTATTTCTGCGTTACTGTGGTGGCCACAGTTCAGCTTTTACATTGTATTGATAAACCTGTCATGACTGACCTGCACAGGGTGGGAAAGAGCACGGTGCTGATGGCCGCGGGGCCTGGTTAGCCCATGAACTGTTTGCCAGTAGCAAAACCCCATCTACCTCCCTGAGCTGTTTTGAGGCAGGACTGAGCAGTCTGCTGAGGACCAGCACCTCTCGTGTAAACAAACACGCTTGCAGGCAGGTACTGGGACCCTGTCAGAAAACAAGATAAGTGGAAAGATAAGGTACCGGCGTGGTCTTGAAAGAGCTGGGTTTGCTATGAATGTGCAGCTTCATTAAGGAGGTTACCTGGGTTAAAGCATGTTTAGGCTGGTAAAAATAAATGAGGGGTGGGCCTTGCTGCCTGGGCAAACACCTGAAATGGTTGCACTCCTTAAGGCAAGATCTTGGAGCCGATGGGGCTCCTACAGCGTGAAGCTGCTGAGCAGAAACTGCTAAAATGCTTTAATTAAACCACAGAGGGGAGCAGGAGGAGGCAGATGTTTCTGGAGAAGGAGCGCGTCCTCGCAGGACCTGACCGCAGCACATGAAGGAGTAATCATGCCTGCAGATCAGCCCAAGTGCCATCCCTTGGCACCTTCCTACAAGGAAGAATAAATATGCAAAGGTGTTACAGAAATTACCTACCCAGAGGATGGGTTTGAGGGACTGGTTACTGCCCCCTTGCCACAGCAGCCTCCATTCCTGCCATGGCAGGAGCCTGGACCAACTGGGAGATGTCCCCACGGCCTTCAGCCACGGCTCTCTCGAGCGTTTTTCACATGCTTAATGTTTTCATAAGTGTTAAATTGATTTAATGCCAGCATCAAGGAGGTACAAAGAGCAAACAAGTTCTCAGCAGAAATCCTGTGAATTCCTGCTCAATCATTCCTGCCGATGGGCAAAAGGGGCACCAGGAGATGGAGGAAGGAGGTTTTTAAAGCTAATAATTTACTTGTTTATAGACTTCTAGTTATTTCAGCTGGGCATGTTTGATAAGGAAATCTTCAGTGAAAGCAATTAGCATGACTTTTACAAGATACTACTGAGTAACTGTGCCGTTATTTATTCCCTGTAATGCAACAAGCAGCTAGACAGGGTTTTATGTTTTCTGTGTGTAGATTATTTGTGTCAGAGTGGATGCAGTCACCAGGAGGATGGCAAGTAGGAGTGAAGCACTACAAAGGCCTTCACTGTGATAGAAGAAGGACACGCACTTTTCCTCATCTTGTTCACTGTCCAGTCCATCTTCCCTTGCTTTTATTCTGTGGCATTAATAACGTTGTTGATCCTCAGAGCCAGGTGTGTATTGGTATTAGCCTTGGCCAGGGAAGGTCCTAGGAAGGGGACAAGAGTGCCCTGGGATAATGCTATGATGGACAGGAAAGGGGACAGATCACAGGACGGATTCATGCATCAGCCTAGCAGGCTGACAGGTGGGTGGAGATGTCCACATTGATCCATATGGAAGAAGACAATGGAAGTAGCAAAGTTTGTGTTTCCCTCTGCTTGTAAGTAGGTTTCCTTTTCCAGTTTATATTGCTTCCTGACAGGCATGAAATCAAACCCCTTTTGTATGCAGGAATAATTCAGTCCACCTCAAACCAATTCCCATCTGCTCTGGAAATGAAACATGAGAACTACTAAAAATAATTGGTAACAGAGCAATAAATAAATAATCACCACTTTGTCCACAGAGAAATGCTTTCTGACTTGGTCATCAGCAAGTAATTTTCCTTGCTGGTACTGGCTAAGAGGTCAATATATCTAGAGTGCACACCAGACCCTGTCCTGGGGAAAATGGTAGGCTGAGACATATTTTGAGGCCCTTTCCAGGTATGATATTAAGGATAATGCTGTAGAAATTATTTAAGATGCCTCTTCTTTCAGCAGAGAGTTATTGATAATTCGCCTTTTTTTTCTAGAGCTCCTGAATATTTGGACACATCAGAAGTTTTCAAGGCCAGTATTGAATTGCTACTTTTGGCAGCATTGTGAAAGACAAAGGCCATCGATCAGAGGATGAATGGGAAATGTACTTTGTGAAATGCTTTAGTCTAAACAAATACTTAAAATCTGTGAGTACCAGTACAGCCAGAAAATTAAACAGAAAGGAAAATGTTACACAGAATTCAGCTGGACATTTGGAAAAACTGGTGCACTTGAGAATGAGCAAAATAATCTGAAACAAACAGGTTATTACATTGAAAGAATCCCTAAGGAATTTTGTACTGGGAAAAAAGACTCTTTATGTCTTGGGGAAATTATTTAAATTATTATGAACCACCAAGGACATGCCACGGATGGGATGCAAGAAGAGAATAAAAACTAGGGCTTCTTAGGGCACTGTTGGGGTGATACAAATCTGCACCAGTGAAACAAAGATTGCCACAGGCAGCACTGACCCTACAGTCAATTTCAACACTTGCACTTATGGCTTTAATTCCGGAGTTTCTTGAAGCTCAAACAGATTGAACAGCCAAAAAAAAATGTGTTTTCTGCACTCCTCCTGTGTGAGACTTAATAACCTCAGCTGGGATAATTCTTTGCAGCTGCCCAGGCAGAAAGCCAGACCCTTCAGGTGGTGTGTTATGGGCAGAAAGAGTTCTGGCATCCTCACAAACAGGACGCTCCTGGGCAGGGGAAAGCCCAGAAAATATCAAAGTGCCCAGTACTTCTCTCCCACATGGGCTTTGTAAGAGCCAATATATGGAGAATCTAGCAAGGTGGTAGAACATAATGATGGGACTGTAAGAGCCAGGCCAAGAGGAGGGAGGAGGGATGTGGCTCAACTCTGCTCTCTTCACCCAGGGCACAGTTTTACCAATCTTATATAGATGCAGAAAGTGGGAACTGTTGACACATGTGCACCGTAAAATCAGTGTAGTGGTTAAAAACCTCTTTTGCCCCATGGTCCTGCCATTCTACATCATCCCTCCATCCCTCATACTGACTGATACTCTAAACGTTTGCAGTTAGACTTCCCCTCTTTTTAGTTTTATTCTTCCCTTCCCTAACAGATTTTGTCACCCTGTGAGTTAGACCCTCTACTTTTGCACATCTGCTCAAGGGCCCGAGCTCACATGAAATCTAATACAGCTGAAAACTTCTTGTCTATCTCATTCATGCCTGCACATCAAGAAATTATCTTTGTTCATCAGCACAATGCATATACCTACCCGAATCACTTAACTTGTTTCTCTAAATGCCATCTTCAGTTTTCCTTCCCAAATGTGCAGAGGGCACCATCAATCAGATAGGATGAATTCATAATATTTGATGTCTGGGGCTTTCAAGTGAAAATAAGAAGCTAATAGTAATGCCATCCTTAAAAGCTAGGGTTCCTCCCTAAAAGACTGTATCTAAAAATATCCCAAACTGAGATCATTATTTCTACTCTGTACTGTCATGAGTCACATAGAAAGTCCAGGAAAACTGAACAGGTGTGTGAAATGTAGAGGATTTAGGAAAGATTGAGCAAAAAAGTACTATCCATCTCAGCTGCTATAGAGCTGCTGGTCTGCCTCCGTTTACTGAGATTTGGCTGAGATAACATGTCTCCCAGTCTTTTACATGAGTGGCAGTAGCCGAGATGGCGATGCTGGCCAGTGCTGGCTGATACCCAAACCCAGCCCTGGAGCAGGCAAGCTCCCTGCACGAGGGCTGGGGCTGTGCAGCAGGAAGGAGCTGTTGTTTCCTGATCCCTTTGCAAGCTGTTTTTTAGTTTAAAAAGTGAGGCCAAAAAGAGAGAGACTGGGAAAACAAAGGTCTGGTTGGAAAGTTTCAAGCACCTTCATGTTCTTGTTGCTTATGAAGTAATAAGGTTGCCCTTGTCAAGCAAGCGACCTGGAGGTTTATGTTTGCACCATCAGGACTGCCTGTCAGCAGTCCGGGTCTAAGTGTTATTTCTTAAATGAAAGCAAAAGCCTGTCCTCCTGCAGGGAGGGTCTGCAGTCCCTCCTGCCTCCCGCAGCAGGGCTAAATCCTACTGCTGGTGAGGCGCGGCGGTGCTGGGTTTGGGGAGGTCAGGTCTGCAGGCTCTGGCCAAGGGCTACAGGGTGAAAACTGGTCTGTGAAATTCTGCCTCAGATAAAACAGCCCAACCCATCCTGTAAAGACTTTTACTGAAAAATCTTGAAGTAATCACAGAGGAAATGATGGGAACTCAGACCTCCCTTCCTGTCCAGCCACTCCAGGCTCTTTTCCCCTCCAGAGCGCTCAAAGTGCTGGTGTCCCAGGAGAGGGGCCAGGGCTCCAGCTGTGGCACAGCAAGGGCAGGCTGAAGTGGGAGGGAAGGGGGTCGCAGCAAAGTACATGATGCTGCGTTCAACTCCCCGTAGGAGTATGGAAATGTAGGGTCAAGTTCAGAGATTGCGGAGGCAGAAGAGGGAGGAGCAGAGCGATTCCTCTGGCCACAGTGACATTTCACTTATTTATACCAGCTGTAAATCTTATCTGGAGTCTCGAGAGAGTTTAGTGTGGCTTTCCTCATTTGCATGTAAGAAGGCATTCACTTAAGAGAAGTGCTGCGTGCTGAAATACCTGCTTTATGAGGGGGCAGGGCTGAGACGGTTAAAAATATACAGGGCTTCAGATTATATTGCTTCCTATGAAAGAGTTTCTAGCTCTGCTGTCTCAGTCCAGGTATCTCCTCCCTTATTAGTGGAATAGATATAAAGAAACCACTCTTTACTGGTTTTATCGAGAAGGTGAGGCTGTTGTGCTTTATTTTTTTGCCTCGTGGTTTTTAATGTACTGGTTCCTGGTGAGACACAGTCTGAACCTGGTGTTGGTTTGGTACCTTTCTAAATTGCTGAACATCACAAGAAGGTAATAAGGAACATGCTGTACATGCTCTACCTACCCTCAATCCTGTTCATCTTCCTTGATTCTGTGTTATTATTCTGTGTGCCATGTTCCATTACTACACACTTTTTCTTCAATGCTATTTTTTTCTGGTGTGCACTAATGGCAGCTACAGAGGAGCAAGGTGTCAGCAGGCTGCGGTGTGCATCTGTGCGCAGGCAGAGTGGTCATCAGTCTGCAGATCCAATCCTGGTCTGGGGAAGTGATGCTCTTGGGAGCTGTGTTCCTAAATCCCTTAGATTCACTTGAAAAAAAAACACTGAACCTTTAGTTTTTGGAATTGTACAGACTGGTGACAGCAGGAAGCAGAAAGTCTGAAAAGAAGAGGTATCCTCAGCAGAGATGCTGCAAGATTTGATGGCCAGTAGGTTAGGACCTTATCTTTACAGAGCACAGCTCTGGGATTCATAAAGCTGCTCCAGGCTCCAGAGAAAGTATCTGAAGCCTTTTCAATCTGTATGGAGAAGCTAATGTTGCCCCAAGGCAGGGAAGGGACATAGAAACCACCAAGTGATCTGGCCAGCTATGGGAAGAGTCATGGAAACAAAGAGGCGAGCAGGCTTCACCCTAGGCTTTGGGCATCTGCAGTTGCTCTGAGGCTGTAAACCACTCATGACAGGATCTGTCATCTCCTATGAGACACAGTGGGTGGTGTAGGCCACATAAAATACGCATAAGTCCCAATCCAGACCAGATTGTAAAACTGGCTTAAAGTGAAAACAGATTCAGGGAGTTCTCAGGCTGTGGGTGGACTCACCTCCAGCACACCATGGCTCCTCTGGGCCTCTGTCAGTGGGTCATCCTCGCTCCCTCAACAGAGTGTGCTGCTTCCTCCCATCCCACGGTGCAGCTCCCTGTTTTTGTTCATTCAGTGACCATCCGGGCAAGAGCTTGCGTTGGCAGCCGGGTTGGAGTGCGATGACCTCTGGCATGGCAGTGACAGCTGGGATGGGAATGGAAACCTCCAGCTGGCACCGTTCCCTGCAGAGTGCTAACCCCTCTGTTGCATTTTCAGTCAGTGCCCAACAAAGACGTGACCTCTTCTCAGCTGTTCATCGTGGCTGCGATGCCAGGGATGCCCTCAGATCTGCTGTCAGGTCAGGGCAGGCGCTGCAGGGACTTGCTAATCCCCCCAGGAAAGTTCCTGTGGTTTATTTCAAATACGCAGTTTAAACTGGTTAATCTGAGCGGGTCGGTCTGTCTGGTGGGGCTGGCAGCACGCTGACACATGTGCTGCTGTGGGTGAAGGTCGGCTCTCGCTCCAGGGCAGTGACGAAAAGCAGCTGGTTCTGTGGCTCCCCAGCCAGCCCTCTGCCTGTAGATCTGCAAGCCTTTTATCCAAATGCTGTGCTGTTCTGGGCCATTTCCCATGCAGTTTTTAGTGCTTTTTTCCCCCTTCCTTAGCTTAAAACAGGACTTCTTTTGTTTCCCTGATGAGACTAGTAAAAGCTAGGAGGATGTTAATCTTGAATTTCCCCTTTACACCTTCTTTTATACCTGGGTAACAAAGTACTTCGTCCTGAAGAAGCAGACGGAGTGAAAATGTGGCTGTTTCCAAATTCCACAACGCTACTAACCGATATCATTTTAACCGTGACCTGTGTTCTGCTGTAGCCCAGTTTATCTTGCTTGGGAGAAATTTCAGGAAGTTGTGCAGAGTGAAAGGATGCAGTTTGGCTTTTCATTGTTTTCACTGCTCCTGCTCGTATACGACTCAGGAAAACAAGGGGAAAATATCCTTTCTAAGAGACTCGCTTCCATGTTTCTCATGAACCTGGAGTTCAATCAGGCATTGATAAAATGGAAACGGAACGCAAACTGCATTGAGGGAAAGATGGTGCTTGGTGCAGTGCATGTTCTTCTTGGCTGGGGAGTTCTGCAAACAGCACAGCTACAAGTGTGAGGGCACTCAACACAGTAATAAATCTTTCTGGTTTTAGGTCCTGCAGGTAGGTTGGACAAGCTTAGGTGAAATGCATCCCTTTGAACTAGAGTAAGAATATAACTCAGTACCAATGACAAGTTAGCACTATAAATAAAGTTTGTTTGCTTTTCCAGACTCATTAACATTTAAGTATGGCAAACAACATCAACTTGAAACTACAACTCTTTCTTTGCTCAAAAGATTCAGCTACAACTGGGATTATTTTCATATAAACCTAATTAAACTTGGAAATACTTTTTTTTCCCAGTCAGATAATGTTAATTATCCTACATTCACATAACATATCTTATATTGGCTGAAAGCCAGCCTGCTTTTTTTGCTGTTTGGAAGACACTGGTAAATTAACTCCAGTTAGTCCCTTTTCTTCAATTTAAGTTGCTTTTCCTGAGCTGTGACTCCTCTCCTCCCTCCTAACTCCATCTGTGACTCTTCCCCTCCTTCCTAACTGCTCTGCTGATGTTAATGCTCTCAGGGGAGTCATTAGATGACCCCTGGGCCAGGTCCTGCATGTAAACTCATCCTAATTGCCAGATTCTGACAATCACCTAATGTTCTATGTTTAAGTGGCAAACTCCGTTCTGTGAGCCCAGACAGAAGCTCAGCAACCCCTGGCAGCTCTCTGGAAGAGCTAGAGGCAAGTCCTTCTTCAACAACAGCATGAAGATTGTGCGGGCTGTCTGGGTTTTATGTGCAGCAATACACAGTCTCCACACACAAACCATTGTACTCTGAAATGCCTCAATCAAGGCCAAACGTCGCTTTGTTGAAGATCTTGATTCAAAACTTGAAATGGAGGCAGTTTGTCATGTACTAATAATGGATGACTCTCCTACTTACACATTTTTGTCATATTTCTCTTTTCTCTATCTGAATAGCTTCAACTTCCAAGTGTATGGAAAGCTTTGTTGTCATATTAAAAATTTCTGTAGTCAGTCATCTTTAGCATTTACAGCTGCCTTATCTGCATTTAACTTGCCTAATGCAAGAATCATTGCTTACAGGACAGTCCTGAGTACAGAGTCACATCACAGTAGTAAATTTGGGAAGCTGCAGGCAGAAGTATGGATGGAGACAGTATTGTCCTCAGTGGAACTGCCCTTCCTATAGATAAATGAGCAATCCTGTTGTGTCTAGGGAGCATTAGGCACATCTAGCATGTCCCACCTAAGTGGCCAGAGTGGTGCAGTGCAGTCTGTGCGTATTAGGTAGCCCAAGTGGTCACACAGGGGTAGACTTCACAGCATGTATCCTTCAAGTCTGATATGCTTAGACTGCTTTGGAACTCCAGTGCAAGTGCTGGTTGGGCTGTTTGGACTATGCACAGTAAGCAAGTGTCATCACAGGACTGGGATGCGACAGATTTGCCCTGCACACACAGTCATGGTGCAGGTTTCTTGTTGATCAACTGGAGGCTTCCCTTTAAGTCCATGTGTTGCTGCTCCCCAATGCATTTTGGCACTTGTAATTATGCAGCCATAGAATGAGTCGAACCAGCTCAGTGGTGCAGCCACCTGTGCAGACACACAAACAGTAATAGTGACAAAAGAGATGTGATGGGAGCCAGCAAGGGAGGGCAGGACTGCTCGTCTTGACAGCAGCACATGCTTAGATTGACAGAAGTCAACCATGACGCTGCACTCTCAGTGATTTGTCTCAGATTTCAACACGTTTGACAGCCCAGGCAAAATTATGGCTGGAGTTTGTGCTTTGATGAAGCTGCTAAAGACCTGAGACCAGTGGACAAATTACCCTGCTTCTGTCTGTTAAAGAGGACAGAACTGAGATACTGGGACAACCAGCAGTTTTAATGGAGCTGGGCTGGCAACAGGGTGGACTATTCCTTGTATACCACAAGAAAGAACCAGGACCACCAAGACCACATGGCCAAGCATATGCAGAGCCAGAAATTGCACATGGTTTGAGTAATGTGTTTGCTTATCTTCTCTTAGTTGGAATTACTGACCAGCCCCAAGTAAAGGATCATATTCATCTTTGACAGATGTTGTATGCTAAGTAACTATTTTTTTTCTAGTAACATGTCTGCTTCTTAACTGAGATGGTGAAGTCCTAAGTCTTAGTGCTCAAGCCCAATTGGCTCTCTGTCCCTTCCTGCTGTGATCACCCCCAAATCTTTAGAAAACTGCAGCATGTCAATGACTTTGACTGAGCCTTCATTTGACATAGACTAGCTTGGGGGCTTTAAGGTGTCACTGGGCTTTCCATTTAACTACCATAATCTGCAAACAATTAATCTTAGTCTGGATTGTACAGGGGCTGTGGTCTGCTCTGTCTTCATAAATACTTCTCCTCCCTTGACGTTTTGGAATGATCATTCAGTCTGTAAAGGTTCCCTTTTCTTCCTGTTGTATTCAATAAATTCCTTTGCTTAGAACCAGTCTTGTTGATACTAATCGTCTAGCATCTGGGGGAGAGGAGGAAAGACAAGTTAAGTGCTGGATTGTGGGTCCAAAGCCCTATCTGTAAAATTCTAACATAGAAATGCGCTGAAAAAGGAGAGAACAGGATTAAGAACTGGGAAAACTTCTGCCTCAGGCTGTTCTTTCCTGGAACAGTGCCCAGCAGGCACTGCATACGGCAGCACAGACAGGAACTTGTTTTCACTGCTGCGTGTTACTTCATTTTCTGGCCTGGGACGACACCTGGCTGGCATGTGCTTTTCCACACCCCAGGAAAAGTGCCCTTTTTATCTCTTACTGTAGTACTTGGCATTGAAATATAGTTAATCAGACTACAAAGTAGCATGAGATTGGCTTAAAAATAATGAGATTTAAGTACAGTTGAGCTTTGAGTTCTTTTTGTTTGCCTTCTGGCTTAGAAAGCTTTAGACCACATGATGTGCATGTTTTCCTACTTTTCATCATGATTGTGAGTGCTCAGAAGTAAGTTTAAAAATGGAAAGAAAACCCTAACAAAACCCACAAAAGCAACAAATCAAACATAATAAATCTTTGCTTTTTAATTGAGATGTCCAGAATAAATTATTTGGGCTTTCAAAATAACACCAGTTACCAGAAACTCTCAATAAAAGAAGGAGGACGATTGGCCATAACCTTGCTAAGAAAGTAGATGGGAGATAATGGGACAAGAAAATTGGACAAACAAGAAAGAAGACTTACTACCTTCCAGAGATTGCTTAAGTCCAGTGAGAAACAGGACCTCTGATGGTGTAACACTCACACAGTTGTCTCCAAACTTTGAGTACTTTCCCTGTGTCTGGAAAGACTTCTTCCACCAGCAGAGAAGAGGTCCTAGATGAGCAGTATACATGGTCTGGAAACAGACGCGACTGACTGTTGTCACTGATGATCAATACCACCAAACCAGCAGGTGTACTCCTGCATCCACCAAGTTGTGTTGAAGCCCAAGTTGCTTGTGCTTGGCTTCTTTCACATCATTCTGGAGTTCAACAGCACCTTTGCATAACATTGTGTTTCAGTTTTCACTTATAATCTGTTGCAAATCTTCTAATCTACCCCTGCAAAACACAACAATTTTCACGAAACCTCATATTTTTACAGAACATGAAACAGAGGTACTGCATGCTGGCAGAGTTGTTTAATTCACCGTCCTGGCTGCAGGCATGGGTCTGGTAGCCACATGTTAGTCCTGCCTGACTCTTCTTGGCTGGGGAGTTCTGCAAAAAGTACAGCTACTAGTGCAAAGACTGTGATGAATAATTTAACCTTTTGTGTATATACATTTATTACTTCTCAACACAGTAATAAATCTTTCTGGTTTTAGGTCCTACAGGTAGGTTGGACAAGCTTAGGTGAAAAGCGTCCCTTCGAACTAGAGCAAGAATATAACTCAGTACCAATGACAAGTTAACGCTATAAATATATTAAGATTTTACCTCTGTGCACATGCCTAAGAGCTACAAATGTACTGTAAGAAGATGGGAATGGTTTCCCTTGAGAGTGGAGCCACACACAGAGCAGCTGCTCTGAAATCACGTATCAGCATCTCCTGATTGACATTTATTTAATTATTGACTCATTTATGAGGCTAATTAAGCATTAAGCAGGTTGCCCAGAAACATTGTGTACTCTTTGCCACTGGTGTTTATAAGACCAAACTGGATTGAGCCCTGACCCCAGGGAGTAGGAGGCCACCCAAGGTCTTTCCAACACCAGTCTTCCTGCAATGCTGTGACTCCAGGCTTCTCAGGTTTTGATATTTTCCCCTGCATATTCCAGTCTGTAAAAGTTTAACCCAGTCTGTTCATCCCTCTGTAATTCTTGTAAAAAGGAAAAAAAGCCCTATGCCACTAAAAAGCAGTAAGCAGTACTGTGTTTGTGAGTTTTTCATGGGTGCTGAGGAAAGACATTATTAATATTTTGCTCTTCTAACTTGGAGGAGCCTGTAAGGGTAGAGAAGCCGCAAAAAGGGGAGAAATATAAGCACATATTTTATTTGGTGAGGTGACAGCTGGAAGTGTTGGAACAGAAGCACAGTCAAATGATGACTGACAGGCAAACCAGAATATTGCCTCCTGTGATTAATTCCTCAGAGCCGAGGACGAGGCAGTGACTCCCATCCGGCAAAAGCAGCAGGCAGAGCCATGCTGTTGGCTTAAATACGTGAAAAGTAATTTTATTTTACAAACTCATTTTGTAGGCCCATTATTTGAGGACTCTGAGAAGACCATCAAGTGCATCAGGGGACTAGGTATGGAATGTATGGGACATGCATGTTTGCTGACACTCTCCTTGTCATTTTGGTAGCCTCTCTGCTAGAAACCTTGTCCAAACCCCAATTTTGGCTTTAATTTTTTCCAATTCCCTTCTCTGGGCTTTGCCACATCCTGAGCCTTTGTCCTTCCTTGGGTGGTGCCAGAGCAGGATGGCTCTGCCACCCTGTTCCTGTTCTCCAGGCTCTCTCTTGGAGTTTCCAGGGAGTGGTAGGGGCCTGGGAGGCTAGAGCAAATTTAATCTAGGATGGTTTAAATCTGATGCCCTGTTCCTTTAGGGATCACCAGTTATCTCTTGTCCAGGTTGAATAACCTCAACTCTCTCAGCCTACCTTCAAAGGAGAGATGCTCCAGCCCTCTTATCATCATGGCTCTCTTCTGGACTTACTTCAACAGGTCCATGTCCTTCTTATGTTGGGGGCCTGAGAGCTAGTCAGGGTACTCCAGGTGGGGTCTCATGTGAGTGGAGTAGAGTGGGAGAATCATTGCCTTCAGCCTTCTGGTCATTCTTCTTTTGATGTAGCCCAAGGTAGGGCTCATTTTCTGGGCTCCAAACACACATTACCAGGTCATGTCAAGTTTATCATCAACCAGCACCAATAATTTTGCCCCTTGAGCTGCTGAGGGATTGTGGCTCAAGGGGCATGTTCTGCCACCTTTGAAGAAGCTTGTAAGTCTCCTATTGCATGACTATTGTTGAAGGATATTAATTGTTGTAGTCTGGAATGTAATCAATCCAACCTTTTAGAGTTAATTACTTAGCATTAGGCTGTAAAAAAGAACTATAGATGAAGCTTCCTGAAACTGCAGCATGACACAGCAGAACTTGCTTGGCATCCGTAGCTGAGTTTGTAAAGCCTTAGGCTGCCGGCTGTGAACTTTTTGCCTATATGTTGAACATATGCTGAACTTATATTGAGTTACACAAAGGAAGGTCCCAGAGTCAATTCAAGCCAGAAGATAAGGAAGCGAGGCCAGCTGTAAAGTGTAAAGAAAAGAGACAGCCTGCCTACAAAGAATGAAAAAACCCAATGAAGAATGAAAACATTCCAGCCGCTGGAACACCATTGTACCAAATGTCATGTGGACAGTGTGTGAAGTGCACGTAGAGGGATGGGAACTTAGGTTGTAAGGGTAAAATTGCGCATGGATTTCTTTGTTTGGAATCCCTCTTCACAGGCACTCAATTTGAGCTGTAACCTGATGCTGTACCATCAATAAATTAGCTTAAAATACTTAATATCTGAGAACCTGCCTGGGGAAGCCTAGGATGGAAGAAACAAACATCTCTAATAACCATAGCTCATCAGTGCTACATTTGGTATTGTCTCAGAGTCATTATTCCAGCAGCCTCATTAACCTCTGCTGTTTCAACAAGAGCAATTTGGAGGGATGTTGACTGTTTATGGTTATCTTCTGGTACAGTGAGTGGACTCAAGCTACCTACCTTTTCCGTTCTTTCTGATACCTGGTATTTCTGCTTTTTCATCCCTCCATCTCATGCTGCCAAACACCACTCAGAGCCTCGTTAAGAGGCCTACTGCTCAGCTAATACTGGAGCTGAGGGCAGGTCTGAAAGGATATGGGATTTAGGAAGGATTCTCTAACACGGCAATATGAGACTCCCTTCTGCAGGGCTCCTGTTCACTTTCCTGGTCCTGATTGCACATTTATGTCTCTATAATTCTCATTGCCTTGTGGGTCATCTCAGTTCCTGTGCTATTTCTGTAACTTTGCTATCCTGCTTGTTTCTCATAAGTGGTCATCAACCTGGTAAGTCTTTGTGCTCCTTGAGGAGTGAGGCCCTGTGGCTAAATTATTCTGCTCAGCAGAATTTAGGTTTTCAGGTATATTTCTTCTCAGCTGGCCATCATGGAAGGCATCTGCCAGCCTCTTCAGGTGATGGAGAACCCCACTATGAGTTACTTCATGTCAAGCTGTATGATCATTGTTAACCATCCCCTTCCCATACAACAGCTTAAGGCATCATGTTGCTTGTGGAAGAGATTTAATGGATTGGAAAGAATATCTGCGCGGGGAATAATTGAGAGAAAGGGAGGGACAGGGAAGAAAACAGTGGAAATTAACAGTTCCTGGGAAGGGGGTATAGGAAGGCACTGAGTCCCAAAAGGCATGTTTCTGAAACAAAGATTTTCAGTCTGAGGATGGCTTTTGCATACCTTTTAAGAGGTATGCAAAATATCACTTGTTGAAAACAAACCCTTGTGTTCTACAGAGTCATGTATATATATGAAATCTAGAAAGGGATTCTGGAAAAATTTTAGGATCCAAAACCTGGAAAAAGTAGAAGGATGTGAGATATTCTCTAATAAATTGATGTGATTACAGTGAACCGAGAAAGAAGCCATATGTACCAGTCACTGAAAGCCTGAAGTCGTCTGCCAAGACAGTGTCATCATCATCCACTTGTTCCTAGAGGGGTTAAATAGAGGATACTGGTCCATCCTATCAAGGAAATGCAGAAACCTGTCCCTGGGAATCCCTGGGATGCATAGCTCTGGAAAACTATTTTAAAATATTAGGCAAATTTCTCATCCACATTTACAGAGATGAAGCTTGTTCTCTTCAGTCTTCAGAAATTCAGACAAAAATGTGGAAGTTCTCAAACTTGATAGCTGTCCAGTGTAAGTTAACACACTGGTAGTTTCACCTCTTGATCTTTGCCCTGTGTCTTGGAGGCAGGTGAGGTTACCTGTGCGCTGGTTTAGTTACCTTGTTCTCTATGAATACAAATGCAAAGATGCATTTAATTAGCTCCCGAGTTAATAACCCCCGCGAAGGGGCTGGCCATTAGATGGCAGCACAGATATACTCAATATCCATTCCTGCCAGCTGCTGCTGTAGCTAAGACCTTCCATTGCTTTCAGCATCCCTAAGGTATCTCTTTGCTGAAGAGTTTTCACGTTACTTAATGCAAAATTAATTAAAACCTGTAAATGAGGAATTTAGTGTTATATTACAACAGATGAAAAAAATCCGTAATCGGTGGTAGCGTGCTTTAAGTTGGAAATTCTTTCAGAATTTCTGAATGATTTATTCCTTGTCCTTCTGAAGCATACATGGAATTCCGCTACACTGCCTAAACAAGCTCCTTTCTTGATGACATGTATAGCAGATTGTAGCCTAAAAGTTCTTTCAGAAAGCTCCTTCATTTTAATGTCACCAATCCTCTCAGCTCCTTGCCCGAGGAACATAATATTTCATGTTGCTTTCAACTGCCATTTGAGAAACTCAACAAATACAGCAGACACTTAATTGAGCCTCAGAGTATTCCAGTGACACTCCAACTAATTTCATTTTATTAATGGAAAAAGAATTGAAGTAAATGGTGAGGAGATCTAGTTTTCGTCTTCAAACTTAAATGTCTCCCACCTAGCTCATTACTAATTTTGCATTGTCTTGGCATAATGTCTGATAAAGGAGTATCAAGGTGGTAATTGCATATTCGTAAGCCTGACATTTGTGCTGACATTGCCTGGTATCTTGTGAGAAGGCTGTGCCTGAGAATTGTCAAAGTAATGAGGTGCCTCATCTTCTCTGTGGCAGAGCAAAATTCTTACCTTTCTGTGCTAACACCTGATAGGGAAATCCTGAGTCTGTGTAACTGGAAATGTAACATATTCTAGAGCATCTTCTACTGTTAAACTGAGGAAATACTTTTTTTAAATATGTGGTGATCATATCAAAGAGACATCAGGGTAGTGTACAGGATTTTGACTATCTTTATTGCAGTTTTTTCCCTGAGAAATAGCAAGGTAATAGATTAATAATTAGTATTAGCAATTATTAATACACAAATAGTTTTCCTTATTAATAATTCTTACAGCTATATTAGCTGAATAAAAAGCTAACTTGCACGTGAGAAAATCAGGTGTGAAAATCAGGAGTGAAAATCCATATTGCTATGCTAAATAAAAAACAACTTGTGGAAGTAAATTCAGCCCCAGGTCCTTTTTGGAGCATCTTTCGTTCCAGGCTGTTTTCTCAGGTGATGGAGCTGGTGTTCAGACTTGGAGGCCAGTCTCACGCCAGTGGTCTTGGGGAGTGTTTTGCTGCAGCTTTTGGAACTGCCTCAAAAGGAAAAGAGCTTTTTTAGTGTCTCATAGGCAATTAGGGGCCACAAGCTCTCCTGGGAGTTAATGAGTACAGTGTGCCTGTTTATTCCCCAGAAATTAGTCTCTTGCACAGGCAATACTTCTCTCATCACCTTGTGAAGTGGGAAAGCTATGCAACTGTCCACGGCAGGACTACAAGACTGTCTGGAAGAAAGGAAGGATATATCAGTTTATTTTTTAAAATGCAAAAGCCATTTCAGAAGGCAGTCTGAAGTAATGCTAAGAGAGACAGATGGGTAATAGAAAGCATCACGGCAGTATCTGATCACTGCAAGCCTTGGCTTTGTGTATTCAGCAGTACAAGATTAATGTTGTTTGATATAAAAGGAAGAGCATGAATTTTTTATCTACATATTCAATTTTCTGCAGAATTTTGGGTCTTCCATGAAAGTCTCTTCTCAAAATATTAATGTAAACCAATGAGGATCATAGATTAAGGTAGAATGGCTACAAGAATTGCTAATGCGTGCAAGTATTGCCAGCTACTCCAACAGCAGGCAAAGCCATTTCCTTCTGCACAGAGCTCCTTGGAAATGAGAAAGGTGTAATCCTCTAGATTTTAGCATATGGGGAAAGAAGTATGTTCCTTTCTGTCACTACCTCAGAAGCTACTCAGCATATGGCTGGCTTGTCAATGTCTAAACTAGTCAGGACAAATCTGGTTTTGTAATTTTTTTTTATTTTTTAAAAATATTATGTATTTTATTTTATTTTATTGTTAATATTTAATATTTAATATTTTATATTTTATGGTTCTTATTCCATTTCAAACCTCAGAGAATCAGCAGAAACTACTAAAACTTTTAAACATTTGAAGGACATCAGACTAATAGAGTGAAAATGGACAGAAAGTTGGTTGGCCCAGCACTACATTTTCCTACCTAGAACAGGGGAAGCTGGATGGTTTGAGGGAAGCTGATCCATTATTTGATCTGATTAAAATATGGCAGGGCCTGGGAGTTTGGGAATAGTCAGAGTCCAATCATTTCTAGATTGTCTCTAAATGCAGATACCACCACATCAACATCATGGAGGTGAATCCAGCATCTGTTCGGCAAGAAAGTATCTACCTCTTGTTGGTGCAAGCTATGGGTGATGTACATCTGTGACAGCCCCTGATGGCTCCAGTGTAACTTCATGTAGTGAAATTAGGGGGAAACATTTTCTGAGCTTTGCTGTGTCCTCCAAATCACATTTTTTGAGATTTCCACTCTACTTAGGAATAACTGAAATGAATGGGAACTCGGCATCCTACAAACCTGGTAGTTCTCTGTTTATATAATTGACTCCTAAATAACTTACATTCTCCTTTCCATAAAATAAGTTTTATCCCAAACAAAATAATCGGGAAGTTTCTATTGTTGCCTATATATATAACCAGGTACCAGAGGGTGGTGATGACTTACCAACAAGGTTCTTAATGCTGTGAATTTGACCCATGGTCCCTGCTCTCATTAAGGGACCAGATTTTGCTTGGACTTTACATACCTTGGGGATCTGTGTAAGCAAAGGCGAGTAGGAGGTGGACAGGGGTGTGTTTAGGAGGAGGACAGTGATCCCAACAACAGCAGCTGTTACCACAGATAAGCTGGAGAAAAGTACTATCACACTTTATTTTAGTATGCTACAAAAGTCATTGTTGAACTTTATTAGGTACTTTAATACCAAGCATACTTTAAAGTAACAAAAATTATTGTTGTTATTACTTTTTACAGAAAATCAGGTATTTCAACAGTTTTCTTTACAGTTTGTTGACTTAAAAAAAAATTACAATTGACAAGTTACAATGGAGTGAGATGGGAAAGCAGTAACATTTAAAAAGGTAAAACATACTATTCATACTGAGTTAACATTTAGTGATGTACATCCTGGTATGTCTCCCCTTCTGACTATGTACAAATGGTACATTTTCAGTGAGATACCCTGACAGAGTTGCAAGGTCTTGTGATGACACTTTTTTTTGCAACTTTTGTGTATATTTAGAAAGGGCTTTCACATTACACAATCACCATGACGCAGAACTTATTAGTCCATAACAAAATAACATAATACAGAGAAACCCTGTTTCAGTGATTTCTGTCACAGCAGAAGTGCCATGACTGCCATAATTGGGGACAGAGGTAAACCGAAGGAGCAAATGAAGACAGTGATACAACAGCACATCCAGATAGCAAACCCTTTCACAGGCTTTTGAGGTGAGAGTGTGGCTGAGAGCCAACAAGAGCAGTGAGTGAGGACACGCTTTGTGGAGGCACCATTGAACAGGGACTCTTGAATGAATGCACCCGGCCCTTAAGGATGTGCATCTTCCAGCTGATGCTGGTTAGACTAATCACAGATTTATAAACCTGTCTGAAGTTGGACCTTAAAGAGCTTATGCATCCTCATGTGTAAACTATTTGATTTTTCCTTCAGGTCAATAGCAGGGAGTGGGAAAACATCTATGGAAGTTGGTTGATTTGGGTGGTATTTTTGACCAGCTCTAACACTGATCCTGTAGAAGTTGGGGAGTCTTCTACATTCAGTTACAAGAGCAGATCTGGATGAAAACAAACTGTTTTTTAAAAACGCTACCCAGATTCACACATAAATTTACTTGGCAGACATCACATCAGCGTCCAGACTCTAGGACAAGCAGTGCCACACCAGTACCTTGCTACTTAGGTGAAAGAGTTATCTAAATCCTTATACTTATTTATAATTTGCTTAAAGATTATTTTAAATTAAAAAATGAAGTTTTTTTTTGAGATTCATGCACTAAATTCTGGAAAATCTTGTACTGTGCAGCCAATAGCTAAAAACCAGTTTAAACTCATGTTTTATGCATATCTTCAGTGTATTGTTTTATTTGGGGTCAATATTAGAAGTTAATTATTATTTTAGCCATTTGCTCCAAAAGCCAAAAAAAGAATCAATAAGTTTAAATTAATCTGCAGAAATCAGTGTTGTAGTGTTTGGATTAAATTCAACTGCGATATGCAGGAGAGGGCAGAAGAAATGTAGGGAGCAGCGTGCTCCTGCCCAGTCCTGAGCCAGGAAGAGACCCATAGTATGGTGGGAGGTATCTGAGAGGAGCAGAGGAGAGGGATCCCTGCTTCCCTCCGTTGCTCTGTGCCCGGTACTAAGCATCCAGGACTTTTGCTATGAGGTCTTCCTTTATACCCTGTGCCTCCTCCTGTTTTACTGCTCAGTGGCTTCTGGAAAGGAGGGTGCCCTTCAAGGACTGACCTGTCCAGCCCTTGTAGAGGGAAGCCCCAGCCCCACCTGGGGGTCTGGGCACTTGGCTTTCACATAGTATTTGCAATGTGTATTTGCTTACTAGTCTTTTAATTTATATATTGAGTTTAAGGCCAGAAGGAATTGTTAGATCACCTTGCCTGATTGGCATTAGCACGGGCCAGAGGGTGTCCCTCAGTGGTTATACAGCAGAACAAGGAAAGGAATAGAAATGCCCTCACAGTGAGCAGCTGTGTTACATTTAAGGGGTAAATGACTTTCTCCTATTAAAAAAGAAATCAAGTGCTTTTATTTTGTAAATTCAAATACAAACAATTCTATGTGTCTTGGGAAATTATAGTATTATGATATTCAGTCAGACATATCTTATAGTATATATGCTTCATAGAACTTGAATACAGGTCAGAATTTTTCAGTTTAAAGTTTGTTGCAGACATAGATTAATTGGAACACATATGCAGTAAAAATTGAGAAGCTTTACGGTTTTAGTCAAATTATTATACAGTGAAGTAAATGAAGTACAGCAATGTAGCAGTAAAAGTTATGCTTTTTCCACTAAGTGATGGAAACATTCAGAGAGTCTATTTATAAATGCTAATTAAAGAGAGATGTCCTATCAGCTTCTTGGCTACTGGGATAGGAGTAGTCTGGAGTTAACTGCCTCTCTACTGTGAAAGGTTTTAAAGCTTTTTGCTTTCTGTCTGAATAAAAAAAATGACATTTACAAACCTCTTCAATGCATATATATTACATATGTTTATCTAGCAACAACTACACCCCTTTTAATTTATTCCCCAAATGTGACTTTTCATGCATGTCTCCTGGATGCTGTATTCAGCAACAGTTTCTAATGAGCTGGTGTGTAATCCATGATTGCATTTCTCTTCTGAAAATCATTTCCACGTCTGGCTGACCTATGTTTAGAAGGTGGCGCTTACCCATCAGGCATTTTTGCACTCGTCAGTGTTCTTCTCTGTTGAAGGCCTTTTTCCAAGTTTCTTCCCATTTTAATGTTGATGTACAAAAGCTGTTATTCGTTTTGTTTTGTGCTCATTCTAGTGAGGATTGGCTTAGTAGGACTGTGCAAAACAGAGAGAAGAGAGAAGCTGGTTTACTGCCAGCAAACATAAAGATGTTCATGCTGTGCTTGGCTCAGGGCAAGCCTCTGATCAATAGCCTAACACACTTCATTATTTGCATTTCCATTTATCATGAAAAATGACAAGTTTAATCTTCAGATATGGTAAGGATTTGTAATCTGGAGTTCTTAAAAATCAGTTTTCATCAGTTAATCGGCATGGGAAGCCGAAATAATCGAGATTATTTCATCTAAATGTTAAACACCATGAAAATAAAGATACATTGTGTATGGGGCAAGAATGACAGTTGTTAGATGAATATCATGAATAGTGTTAAAATCCTGACATTTCTGTTCCATATCAATAATTTCTTTCACTCCCCTGAGCACATAATGCACATTTGTAAACAAGATAAAATAATACCTTGTGTTAAATTTTGAAGAAGGAGGCCCCAATGAGCACAGAGGTGTTTTCAACCCAAACTCTCTCTTAAAAACTAATTCTCATCCATTCAATTTCCATATATTGTAAACAGAGCTGTATATGTGGGAGACTGGACGCTGGCTGCAGTGGTAATGCGAGCACAGTGATGAAGGCTTCACCCTCCTCAGTGGAGGTGCCTGCCTGTAAATTGGGGCTGGAGGGGCAGCACATAGGCTATTTACAGGTACCCCACGCAAATGTAAAATCATGACTGCGTTTGGTCTTGAACAGAAGGTTCTTGCATCAAAAGAACTCTGGGCCAGACTCTGAAGTCCTTTGGTGAACAGTCTCCCTTTTGCTTCTTGTGAAACGATCACTGGTCAGAGGTCTTACAAACCTGGGGGAGGGGACAACTACCTTCATTGCAACCCCAATTCCCTTATCATAACATAAAGTCCTCTGCTGGAGACTTCCAGAATGCAGAACTTGGTAGAAAACACAAGTTTTGCCAACATAAAAGAAAAAGAACTGATTTCATTGTGGAAGTGGCAGTGAACTGAGTTTCAGAACTAGAAACTCTTAAAAATATTCCTGTAAGAAAATTGAAATGTTTAATATTCCCTCACATATTACATGGCACAGCCGCTTTCCATTCCCACCGATTCCAAACATGCCTTCACTCTCAATGGTTGCCTTGGCCTTGGTCTGCTGATAATTCACCCAGAGACACCAAGGAGAGAGATGACGTGGAGCAGGATGCCCAGACCTGGTTGCTCTGGATCGTGGTACTGTGAACTGGGGAGTCTGGTGGTGGCTAACCCTTCTGCTGGCAACCCCAGGTTCCTGCTTCCCCTGTCTTCCAACAAATTGTCACTTTTCAAGCAAAGTTTGCTTTGGAGAAAAATTTCTGACTCGTTGTAGCCCACAGGTGGTCAGCATGTATCTGTAGTCCAGATATATTTTACAAAGAAGACACTTTAAATTGATGTTGCCGAGACTAGAACATAGCAAGCAAGCTATGCAGGAAGCTAAGGAGGGTCTTGCAGAAGATGAATGGATCTGTTTTGCTTTGGTCTGAAAATGAATATGCAATGTAGAGTTTGCTGCGGTGTAAAGGTTTTTATGATGTGTGTATGTAACGGGACTGGTAGTCTCCAACTGTGAAAGAAAAATCACCACTGATAGCTCTATGGGGTTCCTTTCCCCTTTAAAACATATTTGTTATAAATAAAATCTATTATAAATGGTCTGAGTTGGGAATTTTGATGTATTTTACTAATATGGTTATTAATGTAATTAATATTGTAAATATTAATGTAGGTAAGTAGCACTACTAAATAAAAGAATAGAAAGAAAAAGTGCTGGAGCTTCTAATCAGTTTATTTTCTATTTGAGGTATTGGGTTTTCTGAGGCTCCTGAAAAATCCGTGGGTGGTGAAACTGAAATCCAGGGAAAGCAAAAGCTGCATGGTGAGGAGCAGGTGCCCTCATACTCCCATGAACAATCTAATCTTAATAGACCTGAATGAACCATTTCCTTCAATTATTTTTAATCATACTTTCATGTGCCTGTGTTACTTAAATCCTTAACAGTGCTTATTGGTTTTCCAGCAGTATTGAGTGTTGGGGATGTAACAGATTAAAACCTTTATCAGTTCTCTTGACAAATTTTGCACATAGGTGTTAATACACATGGAAATGAAACTTTGTAAATACCAGAGGTGCCTAGTTGATAAGATAGAAATAAATAATTCACATCCCACATCCCTCAGTCTGCCTTGTACCACATCATAGACTTTTGGCTCCTTGAAGTTTCTTTTCTTAGCGCTACTTACAACCCTTTTCTAGTGCTGTTGCCTAGAAATCAGTTAATGAAAGCAGTCTTTGTGAAAGCCATATTACCCAAAACACCACTCTGCTGTTAAATTCTCTACTTAAAGTCTTGAAAGGCTGCCTGTTAGGCTGACATCCTGACAACATGTTTATTATTCATATTTGACCCATTCAATTAGGGCAGTCATTTCTGTTGACTGGCTGGGGTACAGTCACCCTGGGAGGGATTTACAGCATTTTAGTGTTTATGTACATTTTCAGAGAGAGGCCACCAATATTTCTTTGCTTTGAAGATGAATCATGGGGAGATTTCCAGGTTGCTCCCTGCCAAGATATAAAGCACACACCAAATTTCTCAGTCCCTTACATGCTGTTACTGTAAAGGCAGTCAGTTGGGTAGTAAATATACAGAGAAAGGCAGACCTTCGAAGTCTGAATGTATATTATCTCCAACAATCTTCACACTTTACACCACTGTCACCAGCCGTATTTATGCCATTTTTGTTGCCATTTATTTGACTAGTGTCTAGAAAACAACACCTTTGCAAGAGTTAATTTTTTATTGCTGTCTCTAAACACACACAATTACTGAGCTAAAGAGCAACTGGAATTCATGGTCATATCAAAACTGGTCCTATTCCAAAACCACATCAGCTGGCAGAAACCCAATGGCTAATGAAGCACCAGAGATTTCTTCCTAGTGCCTCCACAGTATCCCTCTAGCATGGAGAATAACATTATTGCTCTTGAATGCTGGCACTGTGTTTGGCATACAGGAGGAGATAAAGGAGGAGAGAAACATTGCTGTTGAAGGTCTGCAATTGAAAATACACATGCTGAGGCACCTTGGATAACACTGCTGTCTGGGCAGTAGGCCAAAAAAATTTAGGCAAGTTCAGTTTTAATGAGGTGCTTGGAGTCCTCATCTTTCTGCTTATAATCTGGATCAGCTCCTCCTAACCACAGGTAGATAGTTTTGTTGTTTACATCAGGGCTGGTGCAATGCTAAGTGTGTTAAAACTCCACTTGTAGTTAACGCACACCAAATATCAAATAGCAACGTGCATTCAGGCCCTGGGCAACATCCAGATTTGTGCAATTAAAAGGCACGTAGATGCCCAGCTGCATGAGACAGCTACTGTGCCATCTTGTCTTATTTCTTTGAAGACTCTGCCTTTAAAACAAAAACCTATTTGAGTGGCCTGAGAAAGTGATTTTGATTCCCATGTGATGACAGAGAAATAGTGTGTATTCTTATTTGTCTTTAAATGTGTATTCCCATTTGCCAGCCTGCAGTGGCTGCCTTTTCTCTTTTGATAGATTGAGCATCCTTTTCTCTGCAGTCCTTGTGGGGTCCTTGTGCATTGCTCAGAGAGCCACCTGGGGGCAAATACTGTGCTATCAAGAAACAGCCAGTCACCAATTACAGTCCTCTGAAAAGTCTTACAAAAGTCCAGGTGATCCAAGCTGAAACTCTATCATGGGTTTTGGAGATGCAGTCCAACAGATCATCCTGGAAACAGCTGTGTGGCCAGGAGGTGAATGAGTCGTGCTCTTTGGTGCCTATCCCTGCACTGCAGTTTAGAAACAGCGCAGAGGGAACAAGGCTGCCCTATGGAGGTAGAAGAAAAAACGAAGAGAAAACCCCAAACTGTTTTTCTAGCGGCCCTCTTGCAGTGTTTGACTGTTCAGCAACTTGTAAACAAAATGTGATAAATCACCCATCCACACCAGAGCTGCCCGAGTGTATTTCCTTCTCCTCCTGGCAAACCAGCAGGCAGGTTCTGTCAACTGCCTGCTCTGCCATCGCTCACAGCTGCCAAAGCCTACGGAGAGGGCAGGGGTTAAAGAGATACACATCACACCTTGAGGAGTCACTAACATTTTTACAAAACTTTTGAACTGAGATTGTACGATGGTTCTGTCTGTCGGCTTTAGAGAAGCCCATTGCAGCACAAGGGCACGTGAGCCGGCTCTTTCGCTGCTGCAGCACTTCCTTGATATAAAACTGAACTGAATCACATAAAACCAATAAGTTTTTTATTGATTTGATATTTAAGCCCTGTGAAACCAGAGCTGAGCGGAGCGGTAGGACTTATTTGACCTGCTGGGCAGCATGTTGTGCACCGTGTTAGTGGCAGCAGCTAAGCTCCAGGGCACAGGCTGTAGGAAATGTTCCTGGGGTTGTAGAAAGTGTTTCTGGGGCTGTAGGAAATGGTTTCAGGAGCATACAAGAATTTTCTAAATGCCCATTGAAAGGAGGACCAGGGTGTTTGTGAGCAGAAGGCTGTACAAGAGCATTTCTAGCATCTGAGAGGATGGTTTCAGGGCCACAGGGGTGATGGTGGTTGGAGTTAACCACTGAACAGACAGAATGCCATTTTATTAGACATCCTTGCCTGAGGAAAAACAGAAATGCCTGAAGGATCCAGTCAGATCAGTTTTGCCAGGTTGCTGTGTATGGCGTATCTGTGTATGACATATAGCTGGACAGACCTTTGCCATCAACTACTCATTGCTTTTTTCTCAAGAAAAAAAGAAACCTAGCATGTTTGCAGACCTAAAGCTACTCCTTGCACACTTAATCCTCCCAGTGACTGCCTTACTGGCCAGACCCTGCCCTTCTCTGCCAGATTCTGTCTAGTTCTTGTGGTCTTAAACCCCAGATTATTCTTATATTGCTTTTCCCTCTTTTTCTGTTGCTCTAAGTAGAGACTGACACATGGCAGGAGGGAAGGGCTGTCAGTTCACAGGCTGTCTGGCTGTGGACAGTGTGCTGCGGGGGGAGAAGAGTGACATGACAGGGAAATATTATTTCTGGGTTCTTTTATTTCTCCAGACAGAATATTTTTTGAAGCTATTACGACAGTAAGCAAAAGTCTCCAGAGAAAATTGTGGCTGTCAAGACAAATTAATTAAAAAAAAAGAGAAGAAAGTATTGAGCAATTAAGTTAAACCACCTTGTGCCAAAGTATGAAGGGAGAAATATACTGGGAAATTAACTCTGGAGATCAGGATGGTCTCCCAGTTTGTGGTCTTGATTTCTTCAAGTTCATATTCTTTTCCAGGTAAAAAATTTGAGCAAGTTGAGGAGCAATTTTTGAGAAAAGAGAGAAGATGGAGGGTGGACTTGGAGGTTCATCTACCCTAACCTCAGCTCTCCCAGAGTCAGGCATTGGGTGTGTGGCTCTGGCAGTCCCTGGAAAGGGACAAGACCCTCCGGAGGTGACTCATTTGATCCGGGGACAGTTGCCAGGATAGATGAGCACTCATTGACTCCTGCAGGGCTGTAGACCATTGAATGGAACTGGAGGCCTGAGATGGACGAAGTGAGGCATGTGAATCCTGGACTTAAAATTATCCTGCACAGGGTGATTAACAGCATGCATGGAGACATGAAGAGAGAAGCTACTGCCCACACAGAGAAAATAATCTTCAGCTTGAAACATCAAATTATTAAGCAGTTGTGGATTAGTTGTTTTAACAGGATGTCAAAGATCCTGTCTGAGAACAGCCTGAGACATTTATTTTCAGTCCTGTTGGGGTGTGCAGTTCTGCACCAGGACTGCCTTCATGGTGGAGTGAATGGTTTTGCAGAAGGTGGGTCTAAGATTTCAGCCCCAGCCTAGAAGGACTCAGTAAGACAAGCTGACCAGCGTGAGTGTAAGAGATGGAAGATACAGGCTGGTCCAGTGGGAAGGCATGAGCCAAGCTGAGTACAGCTGTCAGCTTAGCTGCTCTTGTCAGCGAGACCCTGCCTGGGGGAGCAGATGGATTTTGGCTGCAAATCTGAGAAACAAGGTTATGGCATCTTAAAGAAGACACATTATCAAAGCCTGACAATTTTCTTATTTCCAAATGATCCTCCTTCACCCATACCTAAATATAACCTGGTGGCAGCCACAGGCTCTGAAACCCTGAATACAGGCAGGCTTCAAGCTTCCCTGCCATCCTGCCTAATCCCTGGCTCAGGTGGCTTTCCTCTTGTTTGAACGCAGCTCCAAGAGTACACCATATGCATATGTGCTGGTGAGAAAGACAGAAGGAGAGTAACAGGCAGAGGGAAGAGAGGCATAGCCAAGGATGGAGAAAGTCATAGCTGTCATCCCTGCCATCTGCAGGCACTAGTTTGGGCTGATGGGAACAGGGCTCCCTCGAGTGATGAGTCTCCTGCCCATGTTTTGCTACCAACAGCTTTTGGGTCCCTCAGCTGGACAGCTTGGTGTCAGCACCACAGTACTTCCCAAGCAGATATGACCATTACAGCACAGTGTGCCCTCAACAAGGGAGGAGGCTGTGTGTCCGCTCGAGGTGGGTACTGAAACACTGAGATGTAGTGGTCAGATACCACTGAACAGTGGGCAGCATCTTCCTTCATTTCAATATTTGCTCAGTGCCTGTCAAGAAAAGGAAGATCTTTATCGTAATGAACAAATACAGCAAAAAGCCTCCTGTTCTTTCTCCTAAAAAGTTTCCTTTTACTGTGGAGCATCACAGAGATGCTCCTTCCTCTGGTGGTCCCTTTCCAGAGGACTCATCAATTTGTCCTTTGTACTTGCTGATATTTCTGGCATGTTTGGGATGGGAGTCACGTCTCAAGGCAGGTTTGCTGGCTTGAGAGATCTAGTATGTTGTTGGAAGGACTGGAGAGAGGCTGAAATGTCTTCATCAATAATGTCTTTCACATGAAGTAGCTTCCTGCTCTGCAGAGCCGTGGGCTCAAGTCAAGCAAAATCAGTTACTTGTTGTTCATCTAGTTTTATTTCCTCCATGTGGTTTGCTGCTGTCTTTCTTTACCCAGATGGTCAAATAAATTGCTGTCAATACACAGGAGTTCCTGAGCAGTGATTCCCAAACTCTTCCTATTTTTCAACTGCTTAATGAGAAAACAATTTCGTTATATTCTGCACATTTGCTGGAGTCTTTTTTTCAATTTTTCCCCTGGAACCCAGAGGATCTGTGGGTATTTTTGTTTGTTTCAACAGCCTGTGGGCTGCATCAGATTGCTCAGAAAGCTCTGCATCGTCTTTATTTAAAATCTGCTATAAACTTTGATCTGTACTTGTTTACTGAGAAACCCCTTGAGGATCCGGCCGTGTCAGTGGAGATGCCTCCAAAAAGTCGTGGACACATTGGCTAGAAAATGTTCTGATTGTCATTGTATGCTCTTACGTTTTTTCATTTACTTAAGAACAGTTTATATCTAGATTTATTAGCTTTATATCTTCCAGGATTCTCCTTGTGCTGTGCTGTGTAACATTAGAAGTTGATGCTGGCATATCTTCGATCTGGGAACACAAATCTTGTTGCCATTGACACAAAACTCTGCTTGTCTGTGCTCAGCTACCAGGGAGGGCAGAAGGCAGCGCCCAGGGCAAGTGTGGGCTGTGGACAGCTGTGAGCAAGCCTGAGCTCAGGCTTCATGTTGGTTTGAGCCTGCATTTCTGTGCAGCAGAGAGAGAGTGGGAGTTAAGCCCTGGGAGAAAGCCAAGATATTGAATCAGATTCTTGAAGGTGCCAGCCAAGATTGCTGCATAAGGAAACTGCTACGATGGGGCTTATTTTAGTGCTGTGACAGAAATGGAGTTCTGCTCTTTTCTTAACACACTGAGTTTCTCTTAATGATTTCCTAATTCATATGATGAGTTTTCCCTCCTAACAGAAAGGATGAGGCTGTGGCAGGCCATTCTGGCATGATAAAATGACATTTCTGTGAATGAAATTTCCTGAAATAATTTTCTCATTTTTAATTGTAACATAATAATGAAATCACCTACAAGAAGTTCAGTTCAAACATCTTGAAAAACATAGTAAAAACTATCAATGCTGGTGAACCTTAAATGCTGCAGAATAACAAAAGGTTTTAAACTGTCTTTTCTTTGTGTGAAATGAATTTCCCCTGTTCTTCAGCCAGTGCCAAAACTGTGACTTGTGACCATGGCACAAATCCCACTTGCTTTCCTGCTGTGCAAAGGCACATCCAGGGGTTTCTAAAAGTTTTCCAGACTTTCTGTTTGTAGGGACTTGTGCTGGGAGGAAGAGAGAATTTGGTGAGAGGAGTGGGCCAGGGCTGGGAACAGGGCTCTGGCTGCTAGGGCTGGTCATGGAGGGGAAGGGTCCTGCAGCTGGAGGGCTTCATCCAGAACATCTCTGAGGCAGGAGCTCACCAAGGCAAGGCTGTGGGTCCTCCACACTGAGTGCAAACTCCTCTTAGAGTGGTTGGCTTCTGTAATGTTTGGTCTCAATCAAAACCCGCTAATGAGTTGCAAACTCAATTCCATTTCTGCCTCTATGAATGTAGCACCCAAGCCACATGTTTATGAAAACAGAAAGATAAGGATCCAGGAATCTTTAGTCTGATGTTTCAAAGCTGTGGCTTAATGATTAGCTTACTTGAGCACAGCAATATTAATTAACTGGCTATATACTCTCTAGACAAAAAGGAAATATTTGGGGCTGTGCCTAAGCCCCACGATCATTTCCAAAGCTATGAAATTACATGTAAAAGTACTGAAAATATTTCTATGGGTTTAGGTGATATTCACCTAGAACAGAGGCTGGATTTGGGAGATGGCAAAGCCAGAGTCTGATAAGAGGGACAGGTTTTTGATGACTAACTTCTGCCATGGAAACCTGTTGGATGTACAGCAAGGAGCGTGTTGGACGCTCATAGTCCTGAGAGCATCATTTCAGTCTTCTTTGTTTTCCAGTTTTCCCATAGGATTGCTGCAAAACTGGTTTACACAAGCTTTGGACAACCTATAGGGATTTATTATTGCTATTAATTTATATTATTCCCTTAAACATTATTCTGAGTTGCTCCAGCAGTGTTAAGTGCACTCTTGCAAAAGAAAAAGAGGAGATTCCTTCCCTGAAGAGCTTTCAGCACAGAAGGCAGACTATAATTAGCAATGTAGAGAAAAAACCCTTCACCAAGAAGGAAGGGGTGGGTTGGATTAGGAAGTTGCCAGCTGAAAAGCATGCAAGAAGGCAGGCTGGTTTGCAGCAGTCCTGAATGGTAGGTGTGGTACAGTGTCCAGGTTGTGCACTTTCGCCTCTGGGTCAGAACAGGAAGGTGGCAACCTGCTATATCCAGCAAGCCCTGCAGTTTTAGGCGTTATGAGGCTTAGCAGCTGCTGCAGTGAATATGAAACGTGGAAGGTGATGAAAAGAGCATCACTCCTAGTGTTGCCTTTCTCTTGTCTGTGGGAGCCGATCACTGCAGGGAAGCGGTTGACTCACATCTTTTCCTACTTCCCACATCTTTTCCCTACTTCCCTGTGCCCTTGCAGACACAGGTGTTCCCTGCACATCATCCTGTGCACCCAGCATCGCTTCTTCTCCTTAGTGCTACCTCATGGCCTCATTTTCTGTTCTTCCCACTGTCCCATTCCTGCATGCTGCAATGTCTGTCTGCCACACAGAGTTCCCCTTGCAAAACAAATGTAGAATCACAGAATCATAGAATCACTTGGTTGGAAAAGACCTTTGAGATCTTCGAGTCCAACAGTACCTGTCCACTACTAAATCATATCCCTAAGCACTTAATCTACCTGCCTTTTAAATACCTCCAGGGACAGTGACTCAACTGCCTCCCTGGGCAGCCTGTTCCAGTGCCCGATAACCCTTTTCATAGAATCACCAGGTTGTAAAAGACCCACTGGATCATCGAGTCCAACCATTCCTATCAAACACTAAACCATGCCCCTCAGCACCTCATCCACCCGTGCCTTAAACACCTCCAGGGAAGGTGAATCAACCACCTCCCTGAGCAGCCTGTTCCAGTGCCCAATGACCCTTTCCGTGAAAAATTTTTTCCTAATGTTCAGCCTAAACCTCCCCTGGGGAGCTTGAGGCCGTTCCCTCTTGTCCTGTCCCCTGTCACTTGGGAGAAGTGACATAAATATGGTGAATAAATTTTTCTGAATGTCTAATCTGAACCTCCCCTGGTGCAACTTGAGGACACTTCCTCTTGTCTTGGCTCTGGTATGCTATCCTTCACAATGGAGACTAAAAAAATAATTCTTTAGGTAATCAGTCTGTAAGATTCTCAACGCATCCAGTGTTTTTTATTCTTGAGGCCTGTCTAAATGAAGGTATGAATGCAGAAGCCTTAACTGCAGGCACTTCACTTGTAACATGTGGTGTCTCTTGCAGGAGTGAGAATACCATCAACAATCTGAAGGACAACTCTTTCTACAAGCTCCTGGTCTCCAGTGAAGCCTTCACCAACGTCTGTGTGGTGCTGTAGATAGCCCACCTATTCCCTCCTGCGGAAGGATCATATCTCATACAGTGTAAGAGTGGCTCCAGGGCTTAGGAACTTTGGTGACTCCTTTCCCCCCTCTCCCTACACCTGATTCACACGTGCATGGACAATTTTTTATTAGTTTGGGTATTCCCTCCAATGACCATAAGGCGATTCCTGTGTAAATGCCACCTTTATACATAACGATGCCATTGTAACAGCAAGAGGCAGCAGAGTGGTCTCAAGAAGCACCTGTCCTAGTGGAAAACACTAACAGGGAAGGGTAAAAACCCCGCCCCACCATCTCAACCTCAAACCCAGTTTCACCAGGATTCCTCAAAACTTAGTCACTCCTTCCTCACAGACAGTAATAGATCAGAACAACCCAACAGATAAAGAAGACAAAGATACGGATTTGCTCAGAAATTAAGCCATCAATAAAAAAGGGGGGAGCTTAGAGGAAGAGAGAGATCTGGTCTGCAGTTACATCTGCAGCAGCTCTCCCTGAAGAGCTGTGCAATAATGCCTCTCACTCCACCTACAGCATTCAGTACAGGGGTTAATGCACTATCCTGCTGTGTAGCACTAGCAGAGCTCTAATAAAGGCTTCCACCCTCTCACTCTAAACAAGTGATTTTTGTCCATCCTTCCCTTTCATTTTCCTCCATCAGGGTATGCCCTGCAGCGAGCATCATGGGCCAGGTCAGTGATGGGAGCATGGATGATCCCTTGCGTGGCCTCGGTGCTGGGCTGCTTGGGGCCACCAGGGCTCAGGCTCAAGCTGAGAGCCCCTCGTCTCCAACAGACCCTGGTGGTGTCACTTTTTCAGTGTAGGTGCTGCCTGCATTTAGTATCCGGCACCAACTGAGACACCTCCTTGGTGCTTAAATAATAATGATGGATTTCTGCTCTGGAGTGATAGCTTGTGTTGTGCAGCTGGGTGAATGTATGTCAGCTGTCATCGTCCTTGTCAGCTGCTGCTGTCAGTGAGCAGCAGATAAGTAAATCTCTTATGATGAATATCCCAGAGAGAGCAGGGATTAAATATTTCATCGTTTCAGACACTGAAACACCTCCTCATTTGGAGTCCTTTTCTAGCGGTCATGTCCTCTCAGATCACTGCAGCCCTCGGGAAGAACAAGGGCTGCCTGGGTTTCTGAGACCACGAGGCAGGGGATTGCTGGCAGCAAAGTCCCTGCAGCTGGGGCGAGCCAAGGCACTGCTTCAGTCCCAGCAAATTTAAAAATAAGCATAAACTGAAGGAAAAAGGAATATCTCCTTTTCCGCTATGCCTGACAAGGCAGTTGTGCAGAGCTGCAGTGCTTGCCTTTTACCTTGCTGACCCTCCACTGCTGACCAGGGACAGGTGGCCTAGTGCCTCTCTTGGGCTGCGGCTGGGATGCACTATGGACTGAGCACCTGGACCAAGCTATGGACTGAGCACCTGCAGCTGTGACTTGGCTTACTCCATGTGGGCAACACAACAGAAAGCACCAGCTGTGGTTGTAGCTAGGTAAACGTGGTTGTCTCATGGTGTTCCCAAAGTGATGGAGATGACTTTGGTGGTCTTTCCTACAGTCCCTGCAGCACTGTGTTTCCCTCTTCTTTCTCTCCAAGGTGTTTTTCAAAACCCATTTCTAGCAAAGTCTCAGATTATTGATTGCTTGGAGACATGGAAAAAATGCTGTCATTCAGATTTCTTCACTCTCCCAAGCTTTCCTGGTATTGCCTGTAGGAACTTTAAATTGAAGGCATTTTTGGTGCAAAATACCAATTTGTTGTCACTGAATTTTTTTTGTGTTCTTGTTTTCTTTGCATCATAGGAGTTATTCTATGGGGATATGGAAAATGAAAGAAGATGCTCTGATAAACAAGGTCTCAGCTACTTTGGAAACTGGCTGTTTTCCCCTAGCTACCTTCAGAATCAAATAAAACCGAAAACATGCCCTTTTCTGTTCCACACCAGAAAACTCACCCTGTCAAGACTGCTCATGAAATGAAGTCCTTGTTTTCCAGAAAGCCTTACTGAGCCACAAACCTTCACAAACCAGGGAGACATACAAACATGAGCTTCTGAAATGTCTGATTTCTTTCTTACTTCATGTTTCCTGAGACCTAGGGGTTTTCTTTGCAGTTATGAGGAACAGAAGGGTGTGTGTTTTGTTTTTTTTTTTTTTTGAAAGATGAGATTCAAGTGCAACATGTGATGCAGAGGTGGAACTTGGAAAAAAAAATAGCATGAGCAGTCATGACATTTCTTAATCTATAGGTAACATGCACAGGCATTTATCCTTGATCCTTTTCTCCTCTTTATATAATCTGATCTCCATCATTTGCTGTACTTTTTTATCTGGACAACAGATATGCAAGTATCTTCCATATGGGTACAGTCTTATACAGGCTTGTGATTCCACTGACTGATATCTGAGAACTCAGTAGCCGGACCTCAGCAGAATACAAGTGTCGAAGCTTTGCAGGTGGATCTTTCTGCTTCCCTATTACGTAAGGTGCCAAAATTAGTATTCATTGGCGCATTGCTATGTAGCAGCATTTCTGCTTTGCTTTTTCATGCAAGGAAAGTATAGTTTGTGCTGTCATCTTATATAAAAAGAGGAAAATTTATGAGATGCATTTCCCTCAGGCTGCACAGAATAGAATTTGTTCTCCAACAAGAGACCAATGTGTTTTAATTGTGTGTTTTAGACTTGTTAAAACTGCCTGAAAGTATGACACCAGCAAAAAACGTCTTTTCTGTTTTGCTTATTTCTACTTCAGAGCTGTCAAATAACTTCAATAGATAGATAGAACATGACAGATGACTCAAATATGTGACAGGTCATAAAATATTTATTCTTCATGTTGTCTGCTAATGAAACACATGTCACCTTGGGTAAATCTTCTTTAATTGGGATTTATGATTTCTGTTCGTTATAACCTCAGTTTATGTCGCAGTCCAGAATTATGAAGTAATGGGTTTGGTTTCATGAAATACTTAAGCCTGTAAATAAAGCATATCAGTTCTACTTTTCTTGAGCTAGTGCTTTTTATCTAGATGCCCAGCCATGTTTTTTGTTATGATTCACATTTGCTGGAAACCCGTTTGGACCTTTCTGGTTCCTTTATGACTCATTGGGAACCTAGCTCCTAAGATCATCAGACACTGAGAAGCACTACGGATCTATCAAGGACTTCCCATTGGGATTCTTTTCTTCCAAGATAAGAACCTTCTCTTGATTATGTATGAAATCAATAAACCATATTTAGTATATATTTTTTCAGGATTTTTGAATTTCTCTGTAACCTCATATTTTTCAGCTTTTTAAGGTCGCTTTCAACTAGCAAAGACTCCGACTGGGCTTTCTTGTCTGGTTCTCCATGAAAACTGGGTCCTTTTTGCCAAATGAAAGCAGCATTTGTTGGCTAGAGCTCAGTGTGTAATACCTTTTAGCAGCAAGGAGGAGATGCTGCCCTACTTGAACTTAACTTTCAAGCGAAATGCTGGAAAATAATGTTCAAAACTAGATTTGTAATTTCTGTTGAACAGTCTCACACAAGTTTAGGGGCCTGAAAAAACCACAGTGCTTCCTCAGTGAATTGGCGGCAGCTGCCAGTCTCCTAATTTGAGCCCGTATGAGCAGACCTGTGTCACATCTTCACTTCTAAAGCACTTCCCTGTCTGTTACAGAAAACTTTTCACAGGAAAGTTAAGATCATCCCTCCTAAAAGGGGCCCTTTTTAATGTGGTAAGCACCCTTTCTAACCTTGTAATCATGTGCTTTCAATGCAAAATTATCCAGGACCAGAAAAGTCCCAGTGCAAGGACCCTTTGGAGACCAGCAGACATTCAGTCCTGAGAGTAGACAGTCTTGTAGTCTCTGCCATGGTTTCTGCTGCTGTTGAGGGGGAGATCCCTGTGCTCCATAACTCCCGCGTCTGAGAAACTTACTGACCTACAGGTGCCAAACTGAATCCCTGCTCCAAGCGGGATGAATGGTGCAGATAAGCAGATGTGCTTTAGGCTATTTCCTTGGAAGCTGGAGGACGTATCCTACATACCCTCTGCGTGGCTTGGGAGGGAACGGCAAGGTGTTCCATGATGCACCGTGAAACTGTTCCCAGGCCAGATCCAGCCACAGCAGGGCTGAGAATTGTAGGACAACACCTGCAAGCAAAAATTCTATCCCTCGTCTGAGGGAGGAAAGTGCCAACATGGCCAGGGCTGACAGCAGAAGTCAAGTGCAGCTTTGCGGCTGGGTTGCTCCCAGGCATCGTTTGCCACATCTAAGAGATTTTGATGGCACAACTAGACCTTACGAGTATGTCTCTCTGGTTTTAGGGTATTCTTGTGTAACCAAATTATCATGAGAAGTGGCACTTTCATGATACTTCACTGAGGATTTAAAATGAGGTGAGAAGACCAGCCCTAGTATCACAGCAGCCCCGTTAGTACTGATGTAATGAAAATAAATTCTGTTGAAAGTATAGAACAAGTATTTTGAGAACACTGACTGGAGTAGCACCTGTGTTCTTGGAAGGTTATCTGTTTTCCACTTTTCTAAGCCAATCAGACATGAACCGTGCCTGCAAGTCTTGTCTCTGGTATTCACTTTTGGGGCTACAATCTGAAAAGCTTTCTCACAGCATTTAGGAAATACTATTCAGATAAGCTGCTAAGAAATAGAAAACGTGTTGGAAAGACAGACTCCTAGTGGTGACCAGTATTTCGTTGCCCAGCTGAAGGATGGACGGCATTTATTAGACTTTCATGGGAATCTGCCTTAGGTGTGATATTGTTACAGTATTTTCATTAACCACTTGGATAATGGAATAGAGGATTGCCTCTTCCATTGGCAGGCCAGCTGTCCAGGAGGGGCTTCAAGTGTTGTAGGACAGAAGTAGTATTCAACATTTATAATGAATTAGAGAAGTGGCCTGAAAAAAAAAATAGGACATGATTCATTAGCATGGGCAGAAGAAGGAGTTGTACAAAATATGTCAGGAACCAACTGACTACAGGAATCCATGGGGCCCTTCTGTTGTGCAAAACTACAACTACTCTACAGGGATGTGAAAGCAGGAAAATGTATCTACAAGATGTGCAAAATAACTCTATCAGGCTACTCAGTGAGGCCTTGGCAGCTTGACTGACATTTTGGTACTTGACTGTAAAAGAGGAGTGGACCTACTACGTAGAGACAAGAGCAGAGCAACAAGAGTGGTCAGAAGCCTTGGACATCTTAATGTAGGAGAAAATATGGGCAATTGAGCTATTTAGTCTGGAGGAAAGGAGACTTACCAAACATAACACGTAACTATGAAAAAAGCTGCTGCAAAAGGGAAGGTAATAAATCATTCTCTCTGGGAATGTGACGAATAATGGGCTTAAAGTGCAGCCAGGGAAATTTCACTTAGACATTAGGAAAAGCCTGTGTAGGATAAAGCCTGTTGGCCAGCAAAGTGGCATCTGAGGGAGGAGTGGCAGCTGGCAATGCCAGGGGCCCCACAGTAGTCTCCCCCCTGAAGTCTCCTCTCTCCCTGCAGCCCAGCACAGCTGGAGGCACATTAAAAACCTGTATTGCACCCACAGACATATGTCAGAGAGGGAGGGAAAAGAAAAAGTTACTGTTTCCACCTTATACCCTTGGACCCCCTAGGAGGTACAACAGCCCCCTGGGGACAATGGACCCCAGAGACTATTTGAAAGCCAGGGCTTTGGGATTTTCCCAATTGGAAGGACTAACTTCCATAGGGACATTATGCTTTCTCCCAACATGTCTTACATAGAGGGCATTTCCACTGATCAGGGAAAGAAAGAGTCCCCAGCCCTTATTTCTCTGCCAACTGTACTGTCTATTTTTAACAGCAAGTTGCCATTAGCATTTGTTTGCTAAAAATAAACATATTTCAAATGCAATTCATTACATAGCGCATTAGGGTAAAGGCAATTTATGTCTCAGTCAAGAAGAAATATTTTTAAGAGATAAATTGGTTCATGCAAATATCCGTGGCTTGCACTCAATGCATGTGCTCTGATGCTCTGATTTCAATCTCTTGATGGGATAGATCACAAAATTCAGGAAGCTGCTGAGGAGCTTGGTGCAACAACCTATTTTAACTTAATTAAAAACATGACCACAATTATGAAAGGGAAGAAATAAAAGAGAGATGTGTGTTGAAACTGACCCTGAGCCTCTCCCATCCCATGGGTGCCCCTCTCTCCTTCCTGTTATAATTCAGAACAAAAATAAGGTACCATAAACCAATAAAAAACCGTAAAAACATAAAATCGGCTCAGTATTCAGGAGATTCTGGGAAAAGCGAAGCTTTTATTTCCAAGCCGTGTTCATATTCAGGATGCAGAAGGTCTGCAAAATAGGGACAATCAGATTTTACCCACTAGAGGGGAGTGCTGTACCTACAGTAACCAGCTCGCTCACAGAAACCCTGGTGATTTCAAAATAAGTGGCATTACTAAGAAAATGAATTAATGTTACTTCTAATATATTTCAAAACAATGTAAAATTGGAATATGCCAGAAATCATTATTAAATGTTCAAAATGAAATAATAATAATTTCTGGGATTTAGGATCCTTCCTCACGCAATATTTTGAAGTTACCAGACTTTATTTAATAATAATAAAAAAAGATTAAAATCTAGCTGATCTGAAAAAAACTTTTATTTTTCTGTATTGTATTGTTTTGCAATGTACAGATGAAATAATTTAAATTAAAACACCATCTGTTTAACCTCAGAAACTTTATCTATAAAATGCTCCTGATGATTCACAGTCATTTGTGTTAAATCTGCAAAAGACAACACTTCTCTGTCCCAAAATAGTTTGGTGACAAGCCCTTTAGCTAATTGCAAACACCTGAAACAAAATGCAGAGAGGGAGGTAAGAGCCCAGGTTTGTTTCCTGCCTTGGAGGTGCTGCTGGGGGAATGCTGGTGGGACAAAAAAGGCTCTGAATCTGGGAGGAGAGAAATCTTTGATTTCTTCTCAGGCCTCTCATCTATACTGTTTTTGGCACTTTATCAGTTCCTTGCTGCCCATTTCACCTGAAACACCCACCAAAGTAGCACAAGCAAAAGCACATCTGCAGTTACAGAGATTTTAGATTCCAAGGATGGGAACTGTGTTCACACTGATGACCACTAGCAAGGGAGCTGTTTTTGGGATATGTGGTTCCAAAGAGCTGGCTGCTCGTGCCACTAGATTTTATTTTACAGAGCTTTATGTGCATCAACTTTTACTGACCCACTAAGACAGCATTAGGGGAGATGCCCCTCTCCCGTTGTGATGCAGCCATATGTGGGTGTACTGCAACACCTCTCCTGCTGCACCGGCGATCCTGTGGGGGGACCTGTTTGCACCCCTGCTCATCACTGCATCTCTCTGGCAACTCCAATCCATTGTTTCTTTACTGCAAATCCTCAAACCAAAAATTCATATTTTCCACCTGCCAGTTCCATGTTGTTTTCTTGCCTCGTTGTCACAGACTCAGAAAAGCAAGGTGGTTGTCAGGGACCTTGGGGGCACCTAGTCCTGCCCAAGAGCTCAGAGGAGTCTCAGCGAGAGCAGGCTGCTCAGGGTTGTGTCCAGTCAGGTTTTCAGTATGTCCAAGGATGGAGGCTCCACTACCTCTTTGAGCAACTTGCTCCAGTGCTTGACCCTGCTCACTATAAAAAAGTTTTTTCCTATTTTTAAATGGAATGTCCTGCATGCCAGTTTGTGCTTGTTGTGAGTTATGCTGCCCCTGGGCACCAACAAGAAGAGTCTGTTTCTGTTGTTTACTGGTTGCCCATTAGGTAATTATACACACTGACAAGTTCCTCCTTGAGCCTTCTCTGTTCCAGCCTGAGCAATCTGTTCTCTCTCAGCCTTTCCTTATGGGAGAGAAGCTCCAATCCCTTCATTTTCTTAGTGGACCTTCAATGGACTCTCTACAGTATGTCCACATTTCTTTTGTACTGAGAAGCCCAACACAGGGCACAGCACTCCAGACATGGCCTCACCAATGCTGAGCAAAGGATCCCATGAACCTGCTTTGCCACAAGGACACATTGCTGGCTCATGGTCAGCTTGCCAACCACTAGGACCCCTGGTCTTCTTCTGCCAAGCTGCTTTCCAGCTGGGTGGCCCTCAGCGTATACTAGTGCATGGGGTTGTTCCTCCTCAGCTGCAGGACTTGGGGTTTCCCTTTGTTGAACTTCACAAGGTTTCTGTCCACCTATTTATCCAGCCTTTTGAAATTCCTCAGGATAGCAGCACAAGCCTCTGGAGCATCAACCACTTCTCCCAGTTTTATTATCTGCCCCATCATCTAGCTTTATTTCATGTCACTGATCACAGTCCCTTAAGCCTGGCAGTTTAGCCAGCTTCCAAACCATTTTGCTGTCTAGTATGTAGCCCACACTTCATCAGCTTGTCTGTGAAGTTGTTATGCCAAACATTGCCAAAAGTCCTCCTGAAATCAAGATAAGTAATGTCCACAGCTTTCCCCTTGACCACTGAGGCAGTACCGTCACCATGCAAGGTTTTCAGGTTTGTCAGGCGTGATTTCCCCTTTGTGAATCCATGCTGACTACTCCAAATCACCTTCGCAGCCTTTGTGTTAGGAAATGGCTTCCAGGATTATTTGTTCCATCACCTCCCCAGGGACTGAGGTAACACTGCTGTGTCTATTGCTCCCCACATCCTCTCTCTTGGAGACAGGAGTGACACTGAATGTCTTGCCTATGGTGTGCCCAGACTGACAGAATTTTTTAAATTACTGTTTTGACTCAGTCACTGAAGAGAAAAATAGTCTCCATGGTCATCTTATTATTATGGGCATGGCAATCTTTCCAGGTGCCCTCCCAAGCAACGGTTTTCTTTGATCTCTCCCTCCACTGCCCAGCTCCTCTTTTCCTGCTGTCCTCTTGCCAGAGAGTGTGACCAGGATACCAGCCCATGGCAGGTGAATCGCTGTGGTGATTCCTCACATGCTGGGCTGACTTCAGAGGCCTGAACCTCTGCCACAAGTGTGTTTGGCTGCTACGGGGAGGGAATTCCACAGGAGAGTGGCTTATAGGACAGAGTGGAAAGTATGAAGATCTTTTAAAGCTGCCTTTTCTTCTCTCTCCCCTCTCCTCATTGATTCTTGATCAAGAATAAACTCCTATGAGCCCAAACAAACAGCGGGGTGCTGCCATAAGGAGCTTCTCCTTCCTCCCTTCCCCTCTTTTCTTTGCTCCCTCCACAGGTGACAGGCAATTTTCTCCCATTGTTAAGATGTTCTCTTCCTATACCCATCACAAATTTCAATCTCCTCTGCCCTTTTCTGTTTTTCATTCTGTTCTTTTTTAGTCCAAGAGGAGTAAAAGAGAGAGTACTGTCATGCCAATTATTTATATGTAAATATTTTCTCTACTTTTGCCCTGATTTAGCAAAACTTGGAGTCCTGCAGGAGCAGGCAATAGAGTCTCTTCTATTCCCATCTGACATCCTTGCAGCTTCATTCCTGGCTAGCAAAGCAGTTTACAAGACCAACAGAAAACTGACATTCTTTTATTCCTACTGCAAAACTTGTTTCATAATTATGTGCTCCACTCTAAAATGTATATGCAACCTTAATCCTCCTAATATGTAGGGTTTAATATGTATAAAAAGCCTGCTATGTACATCACCTCACACAGAATTTCAATTGCTAGAAAGGCTGAGACTGAATTAAGAAGGAAGCACAGTGCATGGCAATGAGCTCATTTTGACAGACTGAATTAATTTTAAATAATAAGGAAGTAATTTCCATCTCACTAAATGCCTGAATTTTTCTGCAAAAATAAAACACTACAGTCAGAAAGATTCTCTTGAGAAATGTCTCTCATAGAGATAAGTAAACTAGATAGCAATTAAAAAAATAAATAAGTCATAATTACAATAGCAAAAGGTAGTATTAAGTATTAATTCACTTCAAGCCTAGCTGTTTTGATTGAGTTCTGCTTTATCTCATTAGCTTTATAATCAGAAAAATATCCCCATCTGAAGAGGCATAGATTTAAGCACAAATCCTTCCAGCAGTTAGATATGTCTGTTGGAAGGATGCAGTCACAACTGTCTGATGTAAAAGAAAAGAAGACCATGAGAAAAATAGACATGGAAAGAGAGTTTTCCCACCACTGGGCTGGGAGTACAACAGGGCACACGGCACTGCACCAGAGCCTCTGGGTCAGCCCTTGGCACAAGACTTCAGATTACTCAACGAACTATGCACAGGTAGATCGACGAGCAGTGCCCCCATGCCCTGGGAAATGTTGTAACCACCAGACACCCACCACATCTCTCCTTGAATTCCTGAATTATTGTCTGCACAGCATCAGTCCAGAGATCTAGGTTGTGAGTGTCCGTGTTTGTGTAAATTCCCCCTCTTCTCTAGCATAGTATGGGTTGGGGTGTGGGGGCCTTGTCTGGGATCTGGACAAAACAACCCTTTATTTTATCTTTTTATCCAGCAGTGTGGTGGTTTGAATGTCCACCTAGGAGCTGGGAGATCCTGGTTCAGCATTAATCCTTGCAGTAGCTGCCAGACCATAAAGTCTTCTATAAAGTAGGTCTTTTTTTTGTCCTGTATGTGAAACTGAGAGAAAGGGAATAAAAAGCAAGATCAAGGATGACATTGTAGCTGGTGATAGGGGCACTAAGCTGTTGGAAAGGTGATCTGACTTCCACTCTCTGCTCCCATTAATATTTAATAGTCATTAAGTTAAAAGTCGGGGATGTGTAGGATTAACTACAGGTCAGCATCCTCGTACATATATCTGAATGAATGAGATTGTGTTAGTATGGATAAAAATAAGGTATTAGCAATGAGCACGGCCAGTATGTTGGTAACAGGCATAAATTTAAATTGTTTTAACACTGTCCCTGCAAAACCAAAACAATGAAGTGGCTGCTCCAGTAAAGAGACCTGCAAAAACCCAGTGCCTGTGCCGAAGCCTCCTCCAGCACAAACACTCAGAGATCTGAAACAGTGACAAAAATCAGCCTTTTCTGTGGATTTGCTCAAGGGACTTGCAAGAGACTGACACTGCTGATCACTGAGAAAACAGCCGTAAACAGCTTTTCATGCACTCTAAAGCAGTGATCACAAAACAGCAACCTTTGAAAGATGCTGTAACTGAGCCACCTTCATTGCCAGGAGAGGAGGAGAGTGCCTTGTGCATGAGGACTCTGCTGCACCAAGCCATCAGGCTAATGTTTAGTTTGCAGAGTTTGAGTGGCTGATGGCTAGAGCTGCAGGAGCGTCCTCCTGCTCCCATCTGGATTGCCCTGCCACTAAGGCGTAGAAGAGCTGCAGCCTGACTTGTCCTCCCTCCTCTGTGGTTCCTGTTTCAGGCACACCTTGGGAATGTCACTGCAGCTGTTAGGGCAAGATTTCCTTATCCTTTTCATGCTTGTTAAAATGAAAAGCGGTTTAACCCTAAGAAAACTTCCCATATTTGGGGGAACTGCATGTGAAGATCGACAGTCAGCTTGTCCCCTTGACCCTCAGTGGAGAGAGGTGGGCTTGTTTGCCATCCTTCCTTGCATGGGGAGGGCTTCCCACCAGCTGTGTAGTTTCCCTGTGCTGATGAGCAGAGAGGAGGAGGAAGGTCCTCCATGGAGGGATGCTTGCTGTATTGGACCAGATAGCTCAGCTCTTAAGCAGCTTCTTTTCCCACAGTTGCTAAGAAACCAAAACAGTCATCTCAGCTGCCAAAACAACTATTCAGTATATTTTTTCCCCCCATTTGTCTCATTCTGGGTAACAACAGCTTTAAGCCTCTTGGGACTTTCCCTGTGCTCCTCATTGTGAAGAGCTGGGCAAGCTCAATGCTGAGTAAGAGAGTTTGTCCTTGGCAGCTTTTTCAAGAGGGTTCCAATTGCAAAGGTTGTTACCATATGTGTCCACCATCAAGTTCCCTACATTCAACTGTCTGCAGGAGTCTCTGAAAAATGTATTCACAGGTTTTATTCAAGAGCTCTTTCGGCTGCCCCTCATAGCTGCTGTCAGCATGTCCACCTGAGTCACTAGAAGCTCCAGCTGTGGCTCTGACAAAGCCTATTGTCCAGCTCCGATATTTCTTTGGTGTTTCAAATGACAGTCCTCTGTTTATCCTTTTGCAGACCTGGTTCTGGCTAGCACCTCACCCACGGCCATCTGCAGGGTGCCTGGGAGCAGGGACAGTGCCAATTGCCCTGCAGGGTTTTGGCTCTCCTTGCTGGATTGCCATCAGGGAAGAGACCATGTGGGCATCCCCACAGCTGAGAGCTGGGCAGCTGGGGAGCCACTGAAAAACAAAAAAATCACATGAGGTTATACCTGCCAGGGATGTCACTAAGGAGAAAACTTCCATCCACATTTAGCTACAGTAACAGAAATGAATGAGAAAATGAACTTGGGTAAAAGGCAGGGAGATGATTCCCAGTCAAGGTTTCCAGATCCACTTTGCGCAGTAGCAGCACAAGGCATTTACCTCTAGTGAAAGGGGACTGAAAGGCTGATAAAAAACCTCAGGGATTAACCTTCCCTACACAAATGACTGGGAACATTTCTTTGTTCCTGTGTCATGTAAGGATTTTTCAAATTTCAGCTGCTTGTTCATAATTAATAATAGGTTCAACTCTGCAGAGACTGGTAGTGTCTTGGAAATTCCACCTATCAAGATACACAAATGAAGTTAAATAACCTCAAAATATTAACTACTTTGTGTGTTTGCTGAATGTCGGATTGTTCCTAGCACAATGCCTGTAAATTATGCAGGTTCCCTGGTGGGCTCAGGTTGCTTTTATTAAGTGCAAAACCTCCTGGTTTCTGACAGAGCTGTGGGTCTGACAGAAAGTTAGAACCTTTTTTCCTGCAGCTTTGGTGGAAATGGGTTGTTCTATCAGCTCATATATTTTGTAACTCTGGCAAATAAATCTGGATGTTGTGCCTATTATTAAAACAGAGTTACTTACTGCAGGAGAAAAAATTGATGGAGTGCTGGGAGTAAGAGTGACCTGGGCTGGGCTTTTGAACTAGGGATGTTCTGCTGAGCCAGCAATGCTGGGAGCTGCTGCTCATTGATGGGTTGGCCTGACAAGGTGTTATTGTAATGGTACAAAAACTGTAATGAGATAAATACAGGGTTGGTAGGAGCATGAAGGCACACGAAGGACCAGGTCCACGGTAACCAGAGGACCGAGGGAGGCAGCGCTCCCCAGCTAACCGGCATAATGTCGTGGTGTTCAGCAAATCCTGCCAAAGGAATATATAGTCCCTGTATTTTTATACCTCTGAAATATTCATGTTTTTTTCTAGGATGCTGCGATCAGATAATGTTTAAAAACATACTTGACTGACTTTATTCTTCCTGAATAGAGGCTGGAATAAATCTTCAGGTTGCTTTAATTAGAAAAGCAGCTGTTATCCCAAAGAGATAGTAAGAGGAGACTGTCATACCTTGCACATCACTAGGATGAAGTGTATTCAGCCACCTTGGATGTTTTTGTATGTTGAATTTTCTAACTGCAAAGTGACATTGTCTATTACTAATATGAATCCCTAGGCCAGCACCAACAAGTTACAGTGTGATTCATCGGCTTTTCAAAGGAGTCTGAGTGCAACCTGTGCTTTTGTCCACACAGGTAGTTTGTAAGTACTGCCTATTTCTTTTCATCCAACATGCTCATCAAAGGTTATGTGAAGGAGGCAGTTTCTGTAGGAGTCAGTAAACTTTACCAATCAGTGACAGAGTTGCCTTTAAAGCTGATGAAAAGCTGTGCACTTTTATAAGTCTCTAAGCCAAGATCATGGAGCAACATTTATTACTAGGGGCATGTAAACTAGAAATTAATTAAATTCTAAGCAGGTGAATGGAGCATCATAATATTTTATACAAGCTATAATTAATTAGACATAAAATGTACAAGCAATGCAGTTAAGTTACGACTCACATATATCCTGCAACATTATTGAAAACCTATTACAAATGACTTGACAATCTTTACTGCAGGACATAATGTTCATCATGGCTGACACTGGCAAAATGGAATTAGCCTTTTCAAATCCTCTAACTTTGGATGTAATTTTTGAAGCACCTTCATAATTTTAAACAAAAGTCTGAACGTTCAGGCTCTAAAAAAATTAACCCTTTAATTCTAGTCAAGGCATCCAATATCACCAGCCACCTACAAGTACTCTGGGTCACAGGCTTATATGAATTACTCTTGTGTATGCTTTCCTAAATCATCAGTATAAAATAGCTGTCCTCTCTCTTGTGTATTAACTTTGATACACAATTGAGAAGTCTATTTGTCACTCTACAATGATCTATTTAATAACACCTAATTCTTTTTATTTAGAAATCTTTGTAGCATATCTGATCTTTCTAATCTGTTATGAACATTGTCTTTAAGGAATTTGAAACTTCATGTACTAATTGCGAACTACTTCAGAGGTGGCTGCGGTCAGGCAAATAATTCTTTGTTAAGTCACAGAGCTGAAATAAGTTGCTCAGGGAACTTGTGTGGGTTGCAGCAAATATTTTTAAGCCTCGTATCCTGCTCAAGCACCATATACAAGGCAGAGGTGAATGAATGCCCTCTGGATGGTGGGTAATATGCTAAACTCTGCTCAATAAAATCTATTCAGGCAGTTGGTCATCAAGTGGTCACAATGTCACTTTCCTTTATTTATCCCCCCGAGGAAAAAAATGTCTGGACATAGACATTCTGAGACACTTACCCTATCCAACACTCATTCATAAATTCCTTTACACTTTCCAGAGGGGTCTTTTCCTAAATAAAATTTTAATGTAATACCAGGTCTTTTACAGGTTTTAAAATACAATCCATTCCTAAGAATTTAGAATGGAGGCAGAGAAAATGCAGCAGCTGTGTCTCCCCCTATCCCCCCCCCCCCACCAAAAAGGATGTTTTCAACTCTGGATGAGCTGTAGGTCCCCTGCTAAAAAAAAACCAAAACAAACCAAAAAAAGGTAGATGAAGACTGGCTCCAGTTTACTTTCAGGCAAATTTAAGTGAGGCTAATTTGGGCAAGAGCATGGCATTGATTTCTCCTCCAGCCGTCCTACACATACTTAGTATCTCCAGAGGATTATAGTGCAAGAGTTATTGCTTGTGTCTCATCGAAGGCAATACCTCAACCCCGGAGGCAGGGGGAGGTGGGAGACAAAAGGATAACTTGAAAATAGCACAGATGAGCGTGATTTCCTGAAAATGACTCCAAACTATGGAAAATTTGAAGACTGGTATGGTTGGAAAGTCTCTTTGGTGGCACTGTGGGAGGAGGGGTTGTGTTGCAGGAGGTTTGAGGTGGGAGAAGGAGCCACCATGAAGAGGAAAGGGAAATGGGCAGTCTGCAGGAAAGAAGATAAGCAGGAAAACTCACAGGAGCAGTTTTATGGAAACTCTTGAAAGGTTGTGCCATGAACTTGACAAAGAGTATGAAGGAGAAGCAGTGAAAGGATTTAGTGTGGTTTGCGAAGGAATTGAAGCAAGGAATCAATTTTAGCTGTGACATTTTGAAGGCACACAAGGTGAGCATCGAAAGGGCCAGAACAGAGAAAGTCATGGAGACTGAGGATGAAGCTATCAGGGCTTTACTACGGGAACAAATAAAAATAGAATTTTTTGTAGGATTCTCCTGATGGAATGTCAGCAGGATTAAATGGCAGCATCAGTCTGTAGAGAAGAGGGAAGATTGTGATAATGTTGAGAATAACATTGAGGTTGTGTCCTGCCTGGATGCAGAAGCTAATAGGTGTCCCAACTACAATCAAAGAGGTGGGCATGTGAGGTAATTTAAGAGGGTCAGTTTTAGCTATGGCTGTATAGGTAAATGAAACTGTCTGGTATTACCATCCTGGAGAGTGGAGATCTGTCTACAGAGGGAGATATTTAAAAAAAAAAACAACAAAACAAACAGACAAAGATAGAGACTCTGGGGGGACCAAGGAAGGAAATTTCCAGAAGTTGACATTGCTAAGGAGGAAGATTTAGGAAGAATGTGGACAGCAGCTGCATGAAAATGGGTAAGGGAAGAAGATCACAACATAGACTTTGCCAGTATGAAGGTGTTGTATATGAGGTAAATTAGAGTCACTTTTGTGACTCAGCTGCTGTAAGTAACTTAGTTTCTCTGAAAACTAACTGCACGCTTTTGAGACAGTGTTCTCTAAAGTTACAGGGCACAGGGCATTGGTATGAAAAGGCCAATGCTTATACTTAATTAAGGGCGTCCTCAGACTTCTGGAAAAGGGGCTGCACTTGTGAGGATGGGCAAATAGGGCAGGCGACCCTAAACTGATCAACAGAGTATTCCATCCCATATACGTCATACTCGGTATAAATTGAGAGGTCACGAGGGTCTCATTTTCTTCTGTGATAGCCGATGCCCAGCAAGGACCTCATTTGTGGTTGCTCCTGATCCCGCATCCATGCATTCCTGAATCCAATTCCTGAGTCCAGCTCCCTCCTAGCCATGGATCCACTCCTTCATGTCTGCTTTGCATTTAAGGTGACATCTAGTCATCGAGGGGTGGAGGCACAATCTCATATTTGTGTATATTTATTTTCATTGTTATCATTATTGTTAGCATTTCATTAAAGCTGTAGTTTTAATTAGAATTTCAACCCGTAAGTTCTTTTTCCTCTCATTTCCCTCTCCACTTTCCCTGCAGGGTGTGTGTGGGGAAGGGATTTTGGAAGCTCAGCTTCAGCTTTAGCTGCTGGATTTGGCCGGGTGGTGCTAAATCATGAGAGAAGGGATGCAGAAGAGATGAGGAATGCAAGGAGAAGCAAGGCTGCCTGAAAAGCTATCTGATATCCTGATTTTTAATCTGGAGTAGCCCTCATGTACACATACTCTTATTCTGTTCAGAAATGTTGCATGGGCAGCATTGGAGGATTTTTGCTATTTGCCCCTGAAGTTTAGCAGGTTGGAAATGTTCATGTGCAGATCCACCCACTGTGCGACAAACTTGGCCCAATCTGTGTTGCGTGTCGATCCCATGAGTATGTGCTTGGGAAGTATTACAATCAGAGGTCGCAGTGGTCATGAACGTGCCGGCATCTGGGAGAATCTCCCTGTTTCTCTGCTGCCTTAACATGAGTCCCTTTCCCACATATCTGGGCAGAATCAAATTTTACAAATCAAAGGGATTATGTGATGGATATTGCATCTACGATTGATTTTAAGTATCTACGTACATCTGATCTCAACGAAAGACCACTTGACCCTCTGATCTTTGTGTGACTGGGTTTGTCATGTCCTTGAGTCAGGCATCTAAAATCTGTCATAAAGGGATTATATGATATTCACACTCCCCACAGAGATACACTATTGAGAGAGAGATATAATGATTTACATGAAATCATTACTTATCCTTCCAGTAAGTTCTGTCCTGATTTAGTAACATATTCCATTTGCAGACCATATTGTGTCCGGCAAGTCTGCTTTACAACAATAGGGCAAACAAATTAAACAGATTTTTGATACACTTTTATCAATGATACTGTCCTTTGATTTACTTCTTGAGTTCTCCTCTGGCATGAACTGAGTGGAAGCAATATCTTCTCCCCCTCAAAGCTGATCTGAGCTCAAACACCTCTGAGAATGTATAAGCTCTGCCTTCAGAGCTGGTTTCAGGCATTCTGGAGAATGACTGCCCTCTCCTTAACATATAATAGGCTGAAGATGGCTGTATATCTTCATTTCAGTGAAACTGCCTTTTTTCTGCATTTCACTGGCATCCAAATGGTGATGCTCTCTGTGTCCTGAGCCAATACCAAAATGAAAAAAAAACCTGCTGCTTTTTCTTGCTGATTGACAAAGGAAGCTACAGATGTACAAATTCTCCTTGCCTTTAACCACCCTTCCCTCTCTAGTGAGGACCAAAATTAACAACCAATTGCATTTGCCAGCAGGGAAAGATTCTTTCATTTAGCAATTTTTGTAACTGTGTCACAAAGGTTAGAGATTGAAATAACTTATTAATTATACTTTACACCACTCCAAGTCCATTGAAGATGGTTCTCTACAGCAGGTGGTATGGTTTCCAGTGCACATTTAGATATGAAACAGAAATACGGAATGGGAAAAGAACTGGTTCCATGGGCATCAGTGTAAAGTCTTTTTTTGTCTCTACTCTTTCAGGATATCTTTTTTTTTTTTTTAAATGCTGTAATTATGAAGATGAGCACTTGAGGTCTCATGGTGCTAACATGGCTGTCAATAGGACTATGAAAGGGAAATATACATCAAGAAATAAGAAAACACTCTTAAAGGCAAACATGTTAAATGACTGGAAAATCCAAAATAGCCGTTCATCAGGAGGTCAGGTAAAGCAGTGTGTGCAATGGCATCAGACAGTTCTAACACAACTCATGCATAATAACTTGCCAGATTAACACATTGCTAGGGTGCTATTGGTCTGTCTAAGTTTCTGCCTGTTAAATTCTCTGGCAGTTTGAATCCAGAGAAGGGATATCACTTGCAGCCGTTACAAAGGAGGGCAATGATATACAGCAAATGTAACCCTTCAGACAGTGGATAACTTCTGATCCTCTGAGTATGTTTGAGGAGTCGTTCAGCCCTGGTTCCCAATACTGTGGTTCCCATGGGACTGGTAGCATCTACCCAACAGAGGAGTCTCCGTGGTATGGTACGGAAGACTTCAGGTTGCAGACACCAGCATGGCCAAGCTGTCTTCCCCATTGAGTGTGGGAGAGGGACCCTGCTCTTTTCTATGAAAAACCACAAGATCTTTGTCCTGCTTCAGATTTTGATGGTCTGCCTGGTGTTCATTTGCCATAGGATAAGGTTGGCATTTTGGAGACTCAACACTGGAAAGCTGGCCAGCCCTAACGAAGCATTATAACTGCGCTCTTCTGAAGGAAGGAAAGCTTGAGGTCAGCTGAGCTTGTCAAAGTCTTCAACAAAGACCCTGCAGTTTTCACATGCTGGGAAGTCGGATAGTATTTGGGCAAGGGAGACATTGGTATTCCACTGGGCGGATTTTGCTTTCCCAGCTGTCCCATGGGCTTTCAGGAGCAGGTCGGTCTGTGGCCCTCAGCCAACATAGCACTTAGATGGATGCACACCCCTCAGTCCATAGATCATCCTGCTGAACTTGTTAGAGCTCCTTACGCACTTCCAGGAAAAGATGTGCTTTGCTGGACTGGGTTCAGCACCCCTCTCATGTCCTCATTTGCATAAAGCCCTTTCACATCTCTTGAGGCCATATTTATATCCTGTATGAGCTACGGACACTGCCTGGAGCTGCACTGCTTGTTTGTGTCATAACCACACTTTTGAAAACAAATTAGTAGAACATCCTTTTGCTTAAACCTAAAAAGCATCAGAAAACCTATGAGCATCAGAAAAAGGAGAGCCATGCCTATGCACTGTTCTGGTGATAAACACATGTTTAGTCCCTGAATAATAAACTTTGGACTCAGAGTTGGCAATGCTGGAGCAGATCAGCACACGGCTGAAAACAGGAGGTGGGAGCTGAGGAGGACGTGGTGTGTTACTCCATTTGTAAATGGATGGATCCCAGAGCTCCAAAGGTGGCACTGCAACAGCAGCTTGAGCGCTCATGGGTCAAGGGGAAATGTTGGGGTAGAAGACCTAGCGGAGGTGACAGAGGCCAGCGTAAGTATCTAGCAGCAAAGGACTGCCAGGGATTCAGGCATGAGACAAAGAAATGTGTTGCTCAGGGCATGCCTGTATCTGTGGTGCAGAGAATATCTTAACATAGAGAACTGAGCAGTAGGCAAATAGGCCAGACAAAGATCATTTCAGAGAACATTAACTAGTGTGTAATGCTGCTGTGGAGCAGATGAAGTGGCAGGCGGTAGCATTGTTGACAGATTCACGGCTATCCAGGGTAATTTAGGGGAGCTTTGCCCCTGCCTGGGAAATGCAGAGGTTGTGCTAAATCCCAAGGCATGTGGAGAGATGCCACTGGAAATCAGTCTACTACTCTGACATGATCAGATGTGCATGCTGAACTTTGAATGAAATTGTAGGAGACCATTTTGATCAATGATGACAGCCTGTGAATAATTTTCTGAGGATTTAACCTTCATGTGAGGGATAAAACTGCACTGTAGATTGTGAGAAAATCTATTCCCACAGTTTGCTCAGAATGACATAACTGGAGAAAGTAACTGTTTTGCAGGAGTTGGTGAAGGATAGGTGCTTTAAGGCTCAAGGAGGAAGCCAGGCAAGACTACAGTGTTTGTAGAGGAACAGATAACAGCACAATCCAGTGGGATAGGATGGCTGGCTCTATGGACACTGCTGGAGTTGGCTAAGTATTTATTACTGGCCTTTTCTTAAGATAACAGGCAAAAACAGTGTGTGGCAGATTTAGGCACTTGTGTGTATATGTGCAAGTGGGAGATGATAACATTCAACAGTCTGCAGCAGTCCTTTAGGTCTGTCCTCTCTTATTCGCAAATTTGTGTCCTCATGTCAGCCACTTACATGTGCCTGTAATTTAGAACAGTGATTCAATTTTATGGCTGAGGCTGTTAATATAATTTAAAGTAACAGAATAATACAAAAACACAGCAGGAGATGACTTCAGGAGGTCGCACAGAGCACTTGTTGTCCTAAGGCAGGCTAATTGCACCAATGTCACTTCTGATGTGTTTGAGTAATTTGTCCCTGAGGCTCTCCAACACTGGAAGCTCACAATACCCTTAGGGAATTTTTTCTTCTTCATCACTCTTCCCACTACTGAAAAGGCTCTGGAAACTTTGTTCATCATATCTAATTGGAATATTTCTTTCTGGAATTTAAAACATAGTTGCAGGTGCTATTATCAACGTATGGGTACTGAAATCCTAAAAGACTCACTCTCATTTATGAACGGCTCCCTCACACTCGTAAAATAAGGGAACTGAGTTTCAGACACCTTTGCCATGCAAGAGAAATCAGTGGGGAACCCAGGCTCCTTCCAGCGATGCTGGTCTGTCACTGAAACCAGAGGTGGCTGAGTAAGGAGGTCAGTGTGTTACACCTGGATTATACAGGTGAAAAGGCTGAAATGTTGTGTGACTCAGCAGTTCTCTGTCAGATTCAGATGGGGTAGCTGGTTGCAAAAATCCTGTAAATGGCATCAGAGAGTTGAGGAGAGGGAGACGGCAACCAGGGGAATTAGCCCAATTCAAAGAAACTGGACTTTGGGCTGAGAGTAGTTTAGGAGAAGAAAATGGGAACAAAAAAGCTTAACCCGGTGCTTTGGGAAAAGGGATTGTTTCCTGTCACAGTGGCTCAGTGCAGTAAGACTGAAAGGCAAGTTCAGGATCTTTAAGTGGCACTAGAGACAAATCTGTGGGTTGGCTCCTATCCAAAGTTGTCTGTGGGACGTCCATTTACCAAGCACAACAACTGTGGGTGGCTGTTGGCCGTTGTTTTCTTTTGCTGTGCAGCAAGGGGGAAGGTGGGTGTCCTGCCAGGGAGGGGAGGGGATTGGAAGTTCTGGGGTGGCTCAGCTCGGTGTGTGTGTTGTGGCTCAAGCTTCCCCAAGGAGGCACATTTGTTGAGGAACAAAGGAGCTGAGCTGAAGAAGGAGCATAGTGACTCTTTGGCAGGCAGGAACCGAGGTCTTCAGTGCTTGTGCCTCAGGACCTCAGTTGAGTCTCAGAGGCTCTGACTACCGGCAGGAACACATCAAGGAGATGGCTGGGAAATTATAAACGCATTACTGACTCCCTTTCTTTTCCGCAGCCCATCCCCAGCACTAAGCATATTTGAAAATACAGCTTCCAATCTTCTTTTGCAATGGTTTCAAAAAACAATCTTGCCTCTGTGGAGACTTATTTTGTCAGCCCTATTTTTCTCTAGCTCTGAGTTCACCAGTGACGTTAATTAAGACTTCCTTAGCCTTGTTAGCCTGGCATTTTCCTTTGTTACTGAGAAGAGGGAAGGTGACCTTGTTCACCAGGTGGATTTTCTCAGCTCTGACAGTCTAATCATTAATGTCTTGGGAACAGAGGTAAAGATCTTACATGGGAAACTTGAGAAGAGCTATAAAAATGTCACGTAGACAGCTGTCAGTGTCAGCTGGCATAGCTCCAATAATTCAAAAGTAGATATATTTCTGATAAGTCATCCTGTTCTCACACAACATATACTGTACCTCCACACACATTACACACATTGAGTGCAATGGAGTGAAATGATATCTCTGTGGCATGATAAGAAAATACAACACATCTATTTGTGTAGCTCAGTTGCAAGTGGCTGAACTGGGTATACTGAGAGTAATAACCAGCATTTGATAACCTCCATTATAATATCCAGAAAAGTGGAACAGTTACCAGTGCACTGATCTTAGGTGATCTGATTTCAAATGATAGCTTACAGCATAACGAAAGTTATTTTGGTGGCTTCACTCTACTCCCCAACTGTACAGTCATGAAATTGTAGAATTGACAACTGTAAGTAGGAAAGGACTTCTGGATGTCATGTATTCCGATTCTCTGCTCAGAGCAGGTCCAGCTAGTGCAGGTTGCTCAGGGTCATGTCCAGTCCAGTTCTGAGTATCTCCAAGGATGGAGATGACACTACCTCATTGGGCAAGCTGGTCAATATTTGACCATTATCATGACAAGACCCCACAGTGTGCTTAAAACAAGAGTGGCAACCCCAGGTGAACAGAAATCCAGGCAGGGAGTAACTGAGTTCTGCCTCTCAACCAGGCAGCACCAGAAGACGTGTGTGAGTAGTAGGTTTCAAGATGTTGTGATTGGTCTCACCTTCATAAACATTACATACACTAAGATTATATTACATACGCTAAGATTAAAAGAAATATATAAACACAGTAGAACATCGTATTTGTCCATAGTGATAGTAGTCTTTTTAAAGCAGAGTATTATGAAAACACAACATTTTAAATTCCATTGTGTCATCTGTCACATGAAGTAAGAGTCTGACCACAGAACAGTTGTCACGAAGCATTCACATTGCAACAGCACAGATGTGGACAGCAGAGCCATACGCAGCAGCCAGCTGCACTCATACCAGGCTTGGCTTAACTTCTAGAGAAGGCAAACTGAGAGCTGCTGCTTTCCACCGGCAAGCACAGAAGTGTTGATACTGTTCCTGACCCATTTGAATTGCACACTTGAACATCTCTACAGCAGGTTTTAAACAGCCATATCCAGTCGGGGCCTGATCCTTGAAGGTATTTCTGAATATTGCGTATGAACAACACACACATCTTGCAGATTTGCCACTAACAGCTGCCACAAGCTACTGAAAAATGCGGATTGTTAAGACTATACAAAACCAAAGCTGGGAATATAAATATGAAGCAAAATGCTTACATTTTGCTAAACATGCTGCCTAATATCAGAAACACGAGACAACAGCAGAAAGCCATGCAACGCATTTTGGCAGAAGCGCGCAGACATTTCACAGCTTGTCCCCTGGTTGCCATGCTCACACTTACATTGGTCTGTGTCATACTACCTTAACTTGTTTTAAGCATTTCCATCATCTGCGAGGTAGGGAGGGAAAAACAGAATAGTTAAGGTATAATCAAATGAGATCTTGCACATTGTAGTACAGTTTGTAAACAATCTCATTATTGGTTGTAGAGTGGAGGGTGTAAAAGTTTCAGGCTTCTGTCTCAGTTTATGCAGACAGGGAATTTTCTGAAATCCAGGTGAGTGATTCAATGGGTTACTAAGGAGGCAGATGAATAAACTAGAAATTAACAGAGGAGAAATAGTGACAGAATATAAATAAACACATACAGAAGCAAAGAATTTTTGTGTCTTACTGCATTTTTTGCTGTTGTGACAGAATGAAAACTCACTGTAACAACTTCTGATCAGCGGGCAATTTTGAACACTATGTTTATCTGGCTACTTAAAAAATATTTGAATAAAGACACAAAATTAAGGAAAAATATCCACAAATAATATCATATAATTAGAACAAACTATATCACTTAGTATGTACAGATCTACAGAAATCTTTCTTCTTGATGAGAAACTACAGTAATAAAAATAATACATCTAGAGCTTGTTGATATGTTGCTCATCAGTTTTGATTATATAACCAAAATCATGGGTCCTATCTGAAAGACCAACTTTACCAAATCCTTATATGCACAAACTCTCCTAATGGCTTAGATGCAGCCACACATTGTGCTTTTAATTATGTACCCACAGAAGCCCACTGCAGTGAGATCTTGTGTCTATGATGCCCTGAGAAAGCCCAGGGAAACCTGAAGAAGTTCTGGACCTCAGAGGCCTGTATCTTCGGTCACCAACTCATATAATTCATTGCGATTTTACAGCATTTTGCCTAAGTGTATAAACCTGTTGTCTCTGATGAGTACAGATACTAAAAGTAACCTACAGCTGAAGGATTTGTATTAAAAAAAAAATACGTACTTAAGCACGTATATATTACACTGCTGAACAGCTAAAAGTCTGTAACAAGCATGGAAGAAACAAGAATCTCTCCTGAGGGAGTGGCAGAGTGATCAATCGACCTAAACTTGTGTTTCTTGAGAGGAGCCTCAAAGGAGATGCTAAAACAGATTCAATTTTAGAGATTATCTTAAAAATTTCTTAACTAAGAACATAGACCAATGGTTCCACTATCATTTGAAAACTCTCTTGAAAAACATTTATGAACTTTAAAGTGGATTTGACGTATAAATCACAAGTAGCCAAAATAACATCAGAGTTATATTTTCTAGCTGGGTCTAATGCAGAAGAACCGTAAAATACAGCACAGAAACTAGACACAGTAGCTGGAAATATCTAAATGTATTGATTAAATGTCTGGCATGTCCCTGGTGAAAAAAATCAATATATTTAACTTTACTAAAGATTCACAGTAGACAGTAAGGGAAAAAAAAGTCTGTGTATGTGTGTATGTTTATGCATATATATATATTTAACAGAATTTGCTGGATTTCTATCTGTCTTGGAAGCTGTGGCTGCACACTTGTACTAAAGTGCCTCCACTGGCTTGTCTCTTACCATTATTTTGGCAGCGGTACATGCAACAAACAGTGGTGCGGAATTGAGAATAGTGGTACTGATTGAGTATTAAGACACAAAAAAATGCAGCGGCCTCATTTACAGTGCTGGAAAAAATGAGGTAAAATACCTTATTGAACAAGTGATATCAACAGTATTTTACGTTTTTGTCTCTACCTCATTTTGCTCTTTCTGCGTTGTGATAGCCAAGGATCAGGAATTTGTAGCAATGTAACTGTACTTGGCTCCCTGCCTCCTGCTGGCACATGCCAGTTAAGTGGAACTGATACTTTTTTGTGCAGATTAGGTGGCAGCCGTTATGATTCAGCATCATTACACCAATTGGGCACACTTGGGAAATATCCTACTAAAACTGAGACCCTATTCAAGCACCGATCAAGGCTCCCATCTTCTTTATGCTCTGCCTTTCCCCAGACAAGTCAACTTCCCCTCGGATCACGTGAGGATGTCCCTGCCCCCTCTGACATGACAGCCATGAAGCTGCCAACAGACATGGGACACGCAGTCCCACCCCTGGGAAACTGTGAAGAAGACATAGGGGAGCTTAAATGCCTATTGCTTATCCATGGGCCTTGGCTTAGGCTCGCCATCCCAGTGGAGATGAAGGCTTAGTTATCACTCAGCTAGGGTAAAACATACTTCAGTAGAGACAATCTCACTGCTCAGGTTTATTGCCCCAGGCAACGTCTCCTCTTGCAGGATACACTTTTGCCTTCCTCTTAGTTAGGTCAAGGACTGTTTCCCCTCCATACATACCTAAGTATCATGTAGACATAGTAGGAATAATTTTTGGCCCTTAACTGGTTAATAGCAATGTTTTTATTTCATCAGAAGTAAAACTCTTGTTCTTCCTTGAGTTCTTCCTTGGCTTCTTTCATTGAGGAATATACTTTTCACTAAGCCTTACTTTCTGTATCAATCTGTACTCAAAAATACACATACAAGACATGTTTCTATGCAAGTTAAGTGCATGTTGCTGGTGGCTGTCTCCTGAACAAGTCCAGTCATGGGAATGACCAAGCACTTCGTGGCAAACTGAGAACATGGATCCCCAACCTCTTTTCTTAGGTAAACCATGACAATGCACATGAGATACTGGCAGGCCTGGGGCCATCTGTGGATGTGCCCCCATCCATGTTTGACTTGGGATCAGGGGAGCATTTCTGAGGTCAATTGCCCATTTGGTGTGCTTGTCCCTGCAGGTAGAGGCAACTGTGGTGCCAAGTGGGAGCTCATCTGGAATAATGTCCTTTCTCCACCGTGCTGCTGGAACAGACAACGGACCCCCAGCACAAACCCTTTCACCTTGCTGTGCTGCTAATGTAGACATTGCCTGAGTGAATCTTGCTGACTTGGTCGATCCTGTTACAATCAATTCGATTTTTTGCACGAGCAAAGCTGGTAGATCTGTCCCTAAGTGGCATTTGTTCCACTATATTATTTGGAGTATAAATCAGCTGTTTGGGGCAGTGGTAACTGTTTCGTTTTCACTGAGAATTTAGGAAAAAAATATTAAGGTCAGTGAAGAAAGTACATATGTACAGAAAGTACAGTGGAATAAATGATATTAGCACTCATCTGGTTTTATTTAGATGTGTAGAGGAGCCCTGCTTTGGAGGTAGTTTAAAGAGATTCTTCCGTCTTTTGGGACCCTCGAATTTAAGGCTGCAGGAAGAAGTAATCAAGTCTGTTATAACCCCTTTCTTCTAAAATATCATATATATGGGTGAATTATGCTTTTGGTTACATAGTTGTAAATCTGCATATTACTGTTTGTACTCAGTGACAAAATATTCTTTTAGATTTTTTTATAGTTACAGTAAAATTCTCCATGATGAATATTGCAAGTAGTAATTTTCATCTAGAAATATTGATGACATCTTGCCTATGGCAATGAACAGGTTTTAGTACAACAGTAAAGCGTGCCCTGCATCCTTAATTAGTCTCCATTGATTAAACATGCAGATTATTTACAAAAAGCCTAATGCAATGGAGTGGAAAAATAACTAATGCAACAACTGTATTCCCAGGATCACATGCAATTCATCTTTACTAAGCTAGATGAGCCTCTACAATCTCAAGACATTTATGAAATAATAGGGAGAAAGTTTTAGGTTAAGCATATTTAGTATAAAAAAGTATTTGTTTAATTTGTTTCTTACGATGAAATTCTCCTATTCTTGAGGGAGAAGGAAAACGCTTGATGAGTTAAAGCCAGAGACATCTTGCAGTAAGATGTAAGCAGTTTTGTCAGATCACTAACAGAAACAATCTTTATGATGCTGAGATTTTGTAGTTTATGATTAAACATCACAGTCCAGTCCCTGTAACCTGTATTATCCTCACATGCCCTATTTTACACATCACAGCAATTAGTGAAGCAAACAGTATATATCTAGATATATATCTATATATCTGTCAGGAGCTGGTGATGTAGTGACTCAGCAAGGCATCATCAGAAGACATTTGCTAGTGCTAAGGCTTTGTACGCTGCTGTGGGGGCTAGACCTGTCAGATTAATACAAGGGGCTTTTTTTGTAACATCCAGAAAGTTTCTGCTGTACCTCAAACTGCATGAGCTGCTTATTTTAGATGACAGCAATTCATACATTTGTCTTGAACAATACTGTCTTTAGCGCTTTTGGGGTATGTACATCTCTAAAAATGAAACTTCCCTGTGAAGCATTTTTGTAGAAGTGCTTCCAAATTGAGATAACCAAAGACATTTTCATCAGGTGCTATAAATGTACCAGTGAATTCACAGCCCACACATCAAAGGTAAGTAGCAATTGTGGCGACAGGCTGCCTGGGTATCAGGAACTACTCTAAGCACGTAATTCGGAACAACCTGAATGTCGAGATTCGTTCCCTGCTCTCTTCTGCTGAGTTGGGGTTTGGCCCCAGGCAGTGTCGAGTGCTTCTTGAAAGAGATCGTGCTCTTCAGCAGATCTGGTCTTTTATTTATCATGTTCATTTTTTCTCCCATCAACAGAAATCTCACCCTCTTTCCTATCCACTCACCTGTTTTCATTCTTGAAAATAACTTGCCTCAAAGCTGTCACTTTCCCTGCAGGTGTTGATGCTAGATCACATGAATGTGACATACGCAGCTTGCCACTAGCAGAAGGGCTCTATTTTACTTTCTCTTGTCTGCCCTTAAATCTGTCCATGGTGTTTGGAGGGTTAGCCTGAGCCCGTGAGCTGCGAATTTCACCCTGACTTGTGTCTCCTTCCATGTCCCTGAGCTGATGATGGGGCAGACCCTGACTGCGAATGTGGAAGACACCCGTGAGATCCTAGCTGTGTCCCCAAGGTCAGAATCAAGGACTTCAAGCAACTCCTAGACTGATAATGGAAATTACCACTGAAGCCAGGTAATTTCAGCAAAGATGTCATCATTAACACTTGGCTTTCACAATGTGGTCTTACTGTGTATAAATCTCAGGCAGACATTGTCAAGGAGGTCACTGTTATTAACTCTAAAGGTACAGTTAAGTGACTTGGAAAAGGTGACACCAGAGCCAACAAAGGCACTGAAATAGAAGTGGGCTTTTCTGAGTCATGGTCTGACTGTCAGCCCTCCTCTCTGCTGCTGCCTGATACCACTGCAGCTGTCCTCCCTCCCTCCCTCCGATAGGCCGTTGCCCTTATGTGGTCCTATATCAGCTGCCCATCCTTGCTCACCAAAGTACTTACCAAAGTGCCTTAATTGGCATATGCTCCCAGGTCTCACTTGGCAAAATGTTGCTGCATCTGTACTTTTCTAAATGGGGATGGATTAATCACATGCTTAAAAGCTTTGCTGGATGGAGACCTGCTCTCTAGAGCCAGACCTACTGTCATTGCTGGAATCTGCAGGAAGGAGTAGAAAACATTTTTCTACTTCTCACTTGCTGGCTGGGAAAGAGAGGGTTGAGAGGAGCAGAGAAAGCACTGACTTGGTTTCTGCACAGAGCAGGCGGTGCATTGCTGTCAGCAAAGCAGGAATCAGAGGGTGAGGCTCTGAGCACCTGCCCAGATCCCGGAGCACCCTGGGGTGGCTGCTATTAGCAAGGCTGAGTTGTGAAATGTGTCACATCGTAGCAGTTCTGTCATACTTTTAATAAAAATATTTGGAGGAAAGATTTCCCTATTGACTTTGAAAGAAAGAAGCATCTAAAACTCCAACATTCTCTAGGCAGGTGGCTATTAATAGTAGTGGTAATACTGGTTGTATATTAGGATAACTACTAGTAATAATAATAATTGCCTGCATAAAAAAACATTGTTTGTTTTTTAGTAGGAATTGGTATTAGTAATAATAACACTTCCATTTAAGTAGCTCTTTGGTGTGCAAAACGTGATTCAGGGGTGCTGGTGCCTCTGTTACCTAAGCTTCAAAACATTCTTTAAACTATGGAATAAAAGCTGTTGTTAGTATGGAATCACATTGTGCCTGTTATTATAAGAACATAACATTGAACTCCCTATTTAAGAAAAAACCTTCTTGCATCTTTTCCTGTCTGAAGCTTATTTCCAACGTCTTCTTGGAGAAACAATGAAATTTGGACTTAATCTGTTTAATCACACCTCAGTTTTCATCTCTTTATGCTTTCATCGTCAATGCATGATTTTCAAAAGATCTGTTCCTGAAATTATTTCCCCCATCAAAAGGTTTGGTTTTGCTTCTGAGTTGTATGCCTTATATAGTAAACTTGCCTGTGGTATTAAGGACAAAGATCTCTTTGCTGCATCACTACCATCAACCAGGATTCCAATATTTATCACTATGACAGTTCAGTGAGGTCCATTTTAGTTTCTTTCCCTTTTAAGTTGCTGCTTTTGTTTTGTGTCTCCCTAGAGTCCCAGCATCACTCACAGCAGTGTAAGAGGAGGGTTCTCACCATGGCATCTGTAATAATCATTGAATATTTTTGGTTCTGTAGCAGAATAAAAAAAAAGATTTCTATCAACATTCTGAAATGCAGTCCTGAAAAATATAACTTCAGATCAGCAAAATGCACAATTTGAAGGGCATGCTAGAAAAGTAAAGTGTTCAGCTCCACTGACACCATGGTCAGGATAATATCACAATTTCAACTGCCTCCCTGCAATTTCGTCATCACTCTGCAAACCACCTCAATCTGAAGGATTTGCACATTGATGCTACTTCACTAATCTTACTGTTTTAGGTTAGAAAGTCCCAAGAATGTATGTCAGCTTTCTTGTATGCATTATTATTTTTGTATCTAAATCTTCCTTAAATATTGGGCAGACTCTTTTCATAGCTGAGTAGTCATTTCAGCAAGTAGGGTGGTTGATCTACAGTTTGTACTTTGTACACTTTCTGTAGTGAAGCATAAAATTGAAGGGCTTATGTCAAATTCATTCATACATGGACACGTTCAAGAACAAATTAATTTTAAAGCACTTAAAGGGTATATAATGTTTCTATGTCATGCTTTTCAAATCTATAATGTAATTTATAGCATAAAGTCTACTTTAGAAGAGAGCTGCAGTGGAACAGATAGCAGAGTGATTTCAATCTAAAATGTCCCAGTGTTACGCTCCCTCAGATATTTGCAATTCAGATCTGATAAGAATCATGAGTAATCAGTTTCTAAAGCAAAATTATGATACAAGGAAAAGCTCTCAGTATAATGTCCTCTTGCAAAACCAGGCTATTCTAGGACAAATTAAGTTTTCTAACCATCAGTATGCAGCACATTAGAAAAGGGGCCAGATTTGGATCTCAAATTAGTATAAATCAGGAATCACAGCTATGCAGGACCAGAATAAACTTATTTAGATGAATATTGGATAAATGCCATGTATAACTACAATACTAGGGCCATTGTAATTAACTTCAAGAGAGTTTCCATCACATGAGAACAGATGTCTACCATCTGACGTTACTGTTGTGGTCCTTCTCTGGATGGCAGAGCAGATACAGGGAACCTCTTCACAAGGTGAGTGCCTTCCCTGCACTATCTGAGAGTAGGTTCTTTGAACATCCCTCCAGGGCTTTGTGTTTCATAGGGCCACCAGCTTCTTTCTGGTTTTGGCAGCAGGAGTTGGGAACTACCAGCATTGCTCAGCACTTGCCCCTCACTGCACAGAGCCAGGGGACTCAGAAACCAGGCGGAAAATCATTCTTTGGTCACAGCCAAGGTCCTTCTCCACTTGCAACAATATCATGCCTGTAAATTCCCCTATGTTGAGCACTTATCATTAGCAAATGTGGTAGGCAATCATTAAAAATGTTCAAAGATAAGTGATGACCCAAATTCAACTCTGGGATGAGCAGCTACATCTCCCCTGAAATTGCGGGCTGGCGTGCATGGGAAGGAGTGCTGAGTCTAACAAGCTGACAGCCAGCTGGCGTGCCACAACAACTCCTGCACCCTTCTGGCATCCTTGTGTCTGCATTTTTTCAGGGGCATTCCTGCTCTCTCTGCAAGCAGCAATTTAATATACTAACAGTACAAGGAGTAAAATACACAGCAGTGACTGTGAACTGCTGCCGTACTCCGCTTCCCACTATTCATCCCACTTGACTCATGTATGGCACCCATATAGCTAACTTTGTAATGTGGACACACGTAGCACATTCCCTCATCTCCTTGGAAGAAACAAAGACATAATCAGAATTTAGAGTGAGTTCTAAAAGGTATGTAACTGAAAAGCAAATTGCAACATAAAGCATTCAGTGAAACTATAACCCAAGTGTCACCTGCTTGCAGAAGGGTGAAGGAAAAAAATCAAGACAACTGTCCCTACTCCTCGCATCAGAGAGAAGAAGCCCTAGTTTCAGTTCCTCCATGCAGTGAATTTTGAGATATTTATAAAAAGTGGAACAGCTTCTACAGCTCAGGGTGACAAAGTTCACCCCAGCACAGTTGGGCAGGAGACCAGCCAGCACAGCCCAGCCACAGCGACGGGGCAAAAACCTTGAGTGTGGGACAGCAGGATCATCCTTCAGCACAGACACACAGGTCAGGGGATCGATCACCCCTGGGCTGGATGGATGCGCACGCAGGATGGAAGAGCTGTGCCTTGTCCTTCTCTTCTGCTGAATGCTGCGATCAAAGAGACTCAAAAGTCTTTTTGAAAAGGTTAACCACTACCAGCCTCCTGCACCACTTTCTTCTCTACAGCTCCACAGCAGCCGTGTCACCAGCACATGTGAAGGGAGAAAAGTCCTTATTCCAGCAGGAAAGGGTGAAAAAGAAAGAACAAACAGCTTGAAATTCTGCATGAAAGAGGTGGGAGATTTCAAAAGAACCCAAAGAAAACTTGCACCTAGCTCAGTGAGAATGCCTTAGGTCTAGGCTTCACCTTTTTCTTTGCAGAAAGCAAGTTAGTGCTGCAAATGTAACAACTGCTTTAAACAAAGGGACTCCTAAAATTTGCTTTATCATCAGAAGGCAATGACTGGCAGCCACGAAGTGCAGGAAGCAGAGGGGGGCTGGAGGAGTCCTCCTGGCACAGCCCTGTTGCAGTCACTGACCTGCCGGCTGGGTTGTTTGCTGCGTGTTCTGCATACTCCTGCTTGCAGTTGCTAATAAACACCAATATTATTAGCAATTTGGTATGGAACCTTCTGTGACTTCTTCCTGGCTTAAGTTGCACTTTTTTTCTTTAAAGTTTCAACACAGCAGTTCAGCAGTTTTTGAGAACCTGTGTTGTTGCCTAAGGAGTTTCTAACTCTGAGAGGAAACAAAATTCATCATTTTCTCTGTGGCTGTCTCAGTAGCACTCAAATATTAAATAAATGGTATTTGGACGGAGTTTTTCTGAAGTTTGATTGTGGAAATCAGTCATAAAGACACTGACAACTAAATATCAGAGTAGTCCTACCCCACCATCACCAGTTCAGCGCGCTGTGCGGCTCTTTGTGCCCGGTGGGCTATATACACAAAGTGGTTGCAGTGTTATGCCATGATGCTGTACCTCCCAGCTTTCAGGGATCTAGCCCATCCCAAGCATTCACAAAGCAGGATGAAACAGGCACCTTGCAGCATGAGGGGACAGATGGGTTCATCAGCTTGGGAACCAGGATAGCCAATACACTGCAGAAGGACCATCTATGCTAGATGATAGAAAGCATAAAGGCTAGGATGTATTTGAAATGCAAGCCTGCTGAGCTCTGCACAAGATGCAGAGGAAATATTCAGCTTTTTCTGGGTGGTGGAGAGCTGCTTCTAACTAAGAACATTTCTGTGGACCCCTGTGGTTTCCTACCCTTTTATTCCAGGAAGGCAGCTGTTGTTTGTCCTCCCTTCTACCATGTTAAATCTTGCCAGGTGGCTATCACAATGAAAAGTCTACTGTGACCTCTCACAGCTCTCCTAGAGGCCTCTGAAGGGCCAGGAGGGGACAAAGCTCTGGTCTCTAGCTGTGCTACTCCTTCCTAGCCAAGGCTGCCTCCTTTGGCCACGTGTATCTTCAGATTTGTAGTGTGATGACTGGGATTTCAGGCAGGCTGGAACACTTCCTAGAGATCACCAAGTCTCCCTTTGATGCCTAAAGGAAAATCTCCTAGATCCTCCCTCTGTGTGGGTAAGGGAATCATTGAGTAAATGCCTGTTTGTCCAGAAAATTTGTCCAGAAAAATGCTTATTAACAAATTAAATTTGTTTCTCTCTAACACTGTCATAACTTTCTCAGTGAACTGATATAGAGGAGTTTCTCTCCTGAACTGGCTCTTTAATTGTGCTGTTAACGAGGTAAGTAGGGCGCTGGGGTAAATAAGCACACATAGTGCTTTCTGCTACTATGGCTAGAGATTGCCTCCAGCTGCAAAACTAACACAGCGATACTGAACCCACAGCACAGACAAACACTTTGCTACTGCACCAGATTTCAAGTTAACTTACAAGAAATGGGGACTTATGCAATATGAACGACTTTCTAAGGTGTTTGACTTGATATTGCAGGGTATAACATTAGCACTATGGAGGTTTAATAAAGCACACAGGAAACAAAGACAAAGAACTGCTTTCTCTGGTCACAATTTGATAATGAGCCATTATAATTGAAAAGGAATGTTCTTAGTAGGGCTGTACAGGAATTGTCCCTAGATCTAAAACTGTTCATCAGCAGTGCAGGTGCTACATTAGATCAAGGCTGATAAAACCTGTAGCTTGCACAAGAATCGATGCTATGTTTAAATAATGAAGATAGAACAGCCGTATGAGACCTGCTACTTGGTCAGATGGATCCACTGTTTTTAAGTACAGTCAACTACAAAACTCCTTGGAAGTGAGGTGTTTTTTAACTCTGAAGTATTTAAAGGCCAAACAAGAAGAACACAAAACCACAAGTCTTCTTATAGCTGAGAAGGCTGAGACCTTGAATGGCTAAACAGGGGATGCTGAGACAGAGGCAAGATCTGAGGCTGACGTGTGTGCCTTACTATGCAAATCTCATTGAGGATATTGAAAAACAGAGAAAGATGCAGAGAAGAACTGCACAAGTGGGCCAAGGACCAGAGAAGGCACCTAATGGGGAGAGAGAGATTTAAAAAGACCCTGGGAACTACTGACCTGTCAGCCTCACCTCCGTGCCTGGGACGATCATGGAACAGATCCTCCCAGAAACTATGCTAAGGCACATGGAGGACATGGAGGTGATTAATTGCAGCCAGCACGGCTTCACCAGGGGCAAATCTGGTATGAACAACTTAGTGGCTTTCTATGATGGGGTGACCGCAGCAGTGGACATGGGTAAACTGTCAGATGTGATCTATCTAGACTTCTGTAAAGCCTTTGACACGGTCCCCCACAACATCTCCCTCTCTAAACCGGAGAGATGTGGATCTGATGGGTGGATAAGAAACTGGTTGGAGGGTTGTATTCAGAGAGTAGTTGTCAATGGCTCAAAGTCCAGATGGAGATCCATGATTAGTGGTGTCTCTCAGGAGTCTGTACTGGGACCATATCTTCATCAACAATATTGACAGCGAGATTGAGTGCACCCTCAGCAAGTTTGCAAATGACACCAAGCTGAGTGGTGTAGTTGCCACACTGGAAGGACGGGATGTCATCCAGAGGGACCTGGACAGGCTGGAGGAGTGGGCCTGTGAGAACATCAGGAGGTTCAACAAGGCCAAGTGCAAGGTCCTACACCTGGATCTGGGCAATCCCCATTTTCAGTACACGATGGGGGATGACATGATTGAGAGCTGCCCTGCAGAGAAGAACTTGGAGGTGCTGGTCGATGAGAAGCTTGACATGAGCTGGCAATGTGCACTCACAGGCCAGAAGGCCAACCATATCCCAGACTGTGTCAAAAGGAGCGTGGCCAGTAGGTTGAGGGAAGTGTTTCTGCCCCTCTATTCCTCTCTTGTGAGACCTCATCTGGAGTACTGTGTCCAGTTCTAGAATCTTCAACGTAAGAAGGATATGGAGCTGTTGGAATGAGTCCAGAGGAGGGCTACAAAGATGATCCGAGGGCTGGAGCACCTTCCGTATGAGGACAGGCTGAGAGAGTTGGGGTTGTTCAGCCTGGAGAAGAGAAGGCTCTGAGGAGATCTTATAGCGACCTTCCAGTACTTGAAAGGGGCCTACAAGAAAACTAGAGAGGGACTATTCATAAAGACTTGTGGTGATAGAACAAGGGGGAGTGGGTATAAAGTGGAGAAAGGCAGATTTAGACTAGACATTAGGAAGAATTTCTTCACCACAACAGTGGTGCGACACTGGAACAGGTTCCCAAGGGAAGTTGTGGCTGCCCCATCCCTGGAGGTGTTCAGGGTCAGGTTGGATGGGTCCTTGGGTAACTTGATCTAGTGGGATGTCCCTGCCCATGGCAGGGCGGTTGGAACTAAATAATCTTTAGGGTCCCTTCCAACCCTAACTATTCTACGATTCTATGATTCTATGATTTGTCTAGCTTATCAAAAATAAGATTGAAAGGTCTTGATTACAGTGAATAACTATCTTCCCAGGGAGAAAAGAATTCCTTAATCTGGTGGAAAAGGATTGAAAGCTGAAACCAGATACATCTGAAGAGGAAATCAGGCAAAACATGTTAATAATGAGGGTTGGAAACAAGCTGCTGAGGGAAGGGAAGGAGTCTGCAGTGCTTGATGAAGATGTCATGATGCATGTCTGAGCGAGATAATTTTCTTGTACACATTCTATATTTCAGTCCATCCCAATGTGGGCACAACTGTGACAAAATCTAGTTGCCCTTCCAGTTTCAAGCTCTGGGACCCAGTACAAACCATCTGGAAGTGGGGAGAAGGCTGAATGCCAGATGGGGGTCTGTGCGGGGGGAAGAGGCCCCTGTTTTCTCTCTCCTATTCCAGCACGACAGTCATGCCAGGAACCAGCAACAGGATTTACTCCTAAAAGCCTGTCCGGTCGTGTGTCTGAAATGCCTTGCAGCACAACAAATCTCTTGCCTGTTCTCATCAAAACTCTTCCTAAAGTGCAGAAGTGACAGGGAGTCATTGCAGGGGTGACCACGCCAGCTCCCCACCATCCCCAGCAAGACAGGCAGCTGGGACACTGGGTCAGGCTGACAATACTCCATCGAGTGATGCGTCCCTCAGGGGAATTATTTGGCAACAAAACTTGTCTCTTTTTTTCTGAGAGAGTTTTCTATTGGAAACAATATTTTTTTCTTAACTAGAACACATTCCCTCCTCCCTCTCTTTCTCTCAATGTCCCCATCTTCTACAGAGACAAACAATTATTTTCTCCCCAGTGAAGCAACAACATCATTCAAATGACTGTTAGAGATCTTCCCCCTCACTTACTTGGTGAGCTCAGTCGTGCATGCTCTGTCTGTGAGCCAGTCCTGCAGCATGGACCAGCCACACTGTGCTGTGGCCGTGCTTTGGCAAAACTTTCCAGGGAGGTTATTCTCCCTCTGTACTCAGCACTGGTGAGACCGCTCCTCAAATCCTGTGTTCAGTTCTGGGCCCCTCACCACAAGAAGGATGTTGAGGCTCTGGAGCGAGTCCAGAGAAGAGCAACAAAGCTGGTGAGGGGGCTGGAGAACAGGTCGTATGAGGAGCGGCTGAGAGAGCTGGGGTTGTTTAGCCTGGAGAAGAGGAGGCTGAGGGGAGACCTCATTGCTCTCTACAACTACCTGAAAGGAGGTTGTAGAGAGGAGGGTGCTGGCCTCTTCTCCCAAGTGACAGGGGACAGGACAAGAGGGAATGGCCTCAAGCTCCACCAGGGGAGGTTTAGGCTGGACATTAGGAAAAAATTCTTCACAGAAAGGGTCATTGGGCACTGGAATAGGCTGCTCAGGGAGGTGGTTGGTTCACCTTCCCTGGAGGTGTTTAAGGCACAGGTGGACGAGGTGCTAAGGGGCATGGTTTAGTGTTTGATAGGAATGGTTGGACTCGATGATCCAGTGGGTCTCTTCCAACCTGGTTATTCTATGATTCTATGATAAAACAATAATCCCCACCTTCTTTGAAGCTATCTGTAGCTACTTTTTATTCCTTTAAGTTGCCTGTCTCATGGCAAGATGCTGGCAGAAATTAACTCCTGTACTTGGCTTTGTAATAGGAAGGTGACTGCATCATAAATGATGTTTCAGGCTTTCATCAATTTACCTTTGACAAAATGTATCTCTTTAGTGAGAGGAAAGCTAGGTTGGAAATAAGCAGGTAATGCTAACACCATATCAGACTAGATTTAAAGAAGACATTTTTTTAGGTTGAGGATGGTGAAACACTGGAACTGGTTGCCTAAAGAAGTAGTAGATGCCCATCCCTGGAAACATTCAAGGTCAGGTTGGATGGGGATCTGAGGAACCCAATCTTGTTGATCCCCGCTTACTGCAGGCGGATTGGACTTTAAGGGTTCCTTCCGACCCAAACTGTTCTGTGATTCTACAGTTCTATGATCACAGTGCTTCTAGACTTTTTCTGAATGGAGAGTCTTTTACTCACCATTTTAAGAAACTACCAAAATCTCCATGCACTTACAATAGAAGAGCGAATGCAGTGTTAGCAATGACAGAGGAGCCCTTGGAGAAGAAAGACGTGAGGACTGTGGTTGAATTTGCAGTGCCTTGAAGTATCCCAGGCTGCACATCTGGGACCTTTGAGGACTCAGCCCTTGGAGGGAGTAACTTTCCTCCAGCTCATGAATGGTTCCCAAATGAGAATCTCCACTGACAAGCTGCAGATCCCTCCATGGATGCTCAATGGGCAATTGTCTGGTCTCATGATGATATAATAAGAAAGTTAAGATCCTGCTGTCTTCCCACACTCCTTCCTCTAGGACCCCTCACACATTTTCTTCCCATGACTTTCCAGGGAAAGTAACCACTGCTTCTGGAATGCAAGAGTGCAAGTAGCTGAGTTACAAGGGAAAGAGTCCTTCTTTGAGCACCATCACTCACTAATGAGTGGTTAAGCACACAACTACATACTGAATTTTTCTTTTATTTTCAGAAGGTAGAAAGGAATAATGAACAATAAAATTAATGAATCAGTTATGTGATGGAAAATAAGTTATTTGACAAAAAACTGGAAGGCTTTATTGCAATTTCTGTTGTGAACATCTACCAGTATGGCTGCGATATAACCCATTGACTTTTCTATAATTGTCCTAATTAAATAATCAGAAGTGAGGGCCAAATTAGATATATAGTCCACAGTTGTAGGCAGATCAAAGCGCAGCACTCTGGCTGGTAGAAATGGACATTTAAATCAGCTTATTTAACAACAATTGAACAAAACCTTGCTAACTTGTACTATAAATAAATCAATACAGAGATCAGGATAAAACACCTGGAATTGCCAAAGATAAATAAAGAAGTGGAAATTATGACAATTACAAAAAATTCCACTGAAACCATAAACTAATGTTTTTCACAGAAAAGAGCCTTCTAGGGCAATTACTGCACAGTGAAGTAGAGGAAAGCAAAACTTATGAAGATATTAATCAAGGTACGAGTGAAAAGAAAATGAGATGCTTCAGGGCACAGAGATGTCAGGAAGCATATCTATGGCAATAAGGGGTGATAGAAATCATACAGAGGGAAATAAAACAAAGGATACATGAGTAAAGGATGCAACAGCTACAGAACACCTACTCTGACAATATAGTCTTTTGCTCTTGCTAAAAGAGAAAATCAATAAACTCTGTGTAGGAAGAAAAGCTTATTAAATGATTGACTGTCCAACTGGATATTCCTGTTGGCAAACACATTGCTCTGTGTGATAGATGGACACCAAGGTCAAGAGGTCATTCACTGAAGTGGTCAGGCTTTATAAAATCTAAATTTGCAAACCCCTGGGGCGGTGGGGCTCTGGTGAAGTTACTGCTGTCAGGTAACTTCTGTTTGCTGCAACACCACGAGTTCATTTATGGAACAGTAAAAGGATTTCAGTCAAGGAAGAAGGGGGAAGAACTCAGGCAGCCTTGGCTCAGGGTTTACCTGATCTGTGCGTGCCTGTGACCAGCCATGCCGCAACGCCTGCCCCGAGAGCAGAGAAGGCTCTCAGCCACGGTGGTCTGCTCTAGGTTAGCAAGGCCAGTGTCTCACTTTCTTACTCTGCTCTCATGACATGGAGCCTGGCAGGACAAATGATGTGAAACTGTAATTCTTTGTGTGGAGAAATGTCCTAGCTCATTATCAGCAAAGGACTCATGAACACTAGAGTCATGAGGATTTGGGTGGGAAGTGACCTTCAAAGGTCATCTGGTGCAACCCTGCTGCCATGAGCAGGACATCTTTCACTAGGTCAGGTTGCTGAAGGTAAACCTTCATTGGGCACATAGCAAAGTACCAATAAAATGCCTTCTTTGAAGAGACTCTTTCTCCAGCTGAGAGCTTGCAGGTTGTGGCGTGATTCAGTTTTTGCTCTCCCTGTTGACTATGTTACCAGCAGGTCTCTGGTCCCATTAGCATCTGCCCATTCTTTCTCTCTGCCTCCTGCCTCGTCTGCAGCGGGTTGGATTTTTGTGAAGACATGAGATCAGGAGATGGCAGCCATGAAAATGTCCCTTCCCACAGCCAGGTCCTCCCATAGCTTCCCTCCTCCCCTTTGTTACCTTGCCAGCATAACTTATACCAGCAGTAAGATTTCTGTGTTTAACCAATGTAAAGTATTTGCATTTTATTAAGTACTTCTCCCATTAAATAATGTCTCATTCAGATTTTCTGTTTGGAGTAGAGGATTATTTTTTGTAAGCACACCAATTTTTTTTTTTCTTTTGGAGGAGAGGCGGGCATGCTCTGCCTCTTGGGGGCAAGGCTGAGATCCTGGATGCTCATTTGACACCAACGGGGAAGCAGCCTTTGAGGACAGGTCATAACTGCCTGTAATTGCCCAGCTCCCAAATGCCCTAAGTTTACTTCTGTGGATTGGGATCTCCAAATTTGACCTTGAGATAAATGGTTTTCTGCCTTTATTTTTAGAGTTTTGGATTGGAGGAAGCACAAAGTATTTCCTTTTATCCTTTTATTTTTTTTTCTTGGAATACAAAGTGCTGGATCAAGCTAAGGATCACCTGGGGCTACTTGTACTTTACTTCAGTCTGAGGAATGACAGTGAATCAAGCTATGCATTGGCCCTTTGGTTATTAAAAATGTATTTAGAGATGTTTTCTCCTTCCCAGATTAATGTCAAGAAAATCTTGCTGTTTGTTGCCTGCAAATTGTGGGAAATTTTTGCATTCCAGCATATTTTCTCCTGAATACTGACAGATTAGAAGGAAATCCAAATGATGATGTACATTAATAATAGAATACACACATAAAGATAACCTGGAGGCGTCTAAACTTCATGCATTTTCCTCTAGTTTGCTGTTAGCTTTGTTATGTGAATGGATTAAAAACATGACAAATTGTGTGAACTAAATTTAAATGTAAATCATTTTGTCTAAAAAAGAAAAATAATTTATATCAATAAGTCACTCAGGATTTGTAAGCAGTCTTTGTTTTCTACCATAAAACAAATCTATCTGTAAGGAGCACAGTTTTAACCTTAAGTAGCTGTTACTCTTCAAATCAGTTAGAGCTCAGCAAAATGCTATTTCTTCCTCAAGTCATAAATTATTTGGTTTTCTAATAGAAAGTAAGGCTTGATTTTATTTTGCTGTGCTCACATAGCATCACCCCCTTGATATTATGTTTATTTAGACAGAGAAATGAAAGGTTTTCTTTTGTTTCTTCGGGAAAAAGAAATATTTGCAGAGAAAACCAACAATGCTTACATCAAGGTTGGCAGGGGTCCCAACAGGGAAAAAATGTCTCCACTTACTATTTTTTCAATTTTTTCTACATTTTTAGTTGTGTTCAGAAGCAATGCTATCTATGACCTGTGCATACAATGCACTTGTTGAGCCATTAAAAGTAGAAGGGTCAGCTGTGGGCTGTCTCCTATTTCAGCCAGTGTCACCAGTGTCTGCTGTGTGATTTAATGATTGGCTTGCTCAAGTATCAAATTTCCTAGGGGACATTTAACCATTTCAAACTTTCTTCAAGAGTTGCATACTGCAAAGCCACATCATGTGCAGTGGACTGGCTCTGAACCTTGCTTGAGGTAACCTCTAGAAAGCAAAGTCAGGAACCCAAGTGCCAGAAGTGTGGTTTGAGGAACTTATTTTCTGAATTTATTTATGTAACTGAGATGTACAGAATTTACCTGCAAGTTATTCAGATGCTTTTCAAATTATTTGCCTACTGACACAGGTTAAATCAATTAGGACTGTACTAAATTGCCTGAGTTAGTAGGTCAAATATGTCACAGGGGCAATTTCTCTGGAATTTGATTGATGTTATGCCAGGGAGGCTTAACTGTTTGGCTTGCTATCTGGTTATAGATATGGAATATATTAGTAAATGGCACAATATAACCCTTGGAGGAATTGTACTGGGGCACTCAGGAAGTGAAAATAGTGAGAGTCAGGTTTTAATGCAGTCAGTGCAATCACACAGATGGATTTGGTCTGGTCTCAGCCTGGTGTAGTCACTGCCACCTACACAGAGCAAAGATGTATGAGAAGTCAGTGGAGAAAGAAGTTCTTCAGACATTTTCTTTGAAGCAATACTGTATGAAAATAGTTTGAACTATCACTCCCAGAATGACAGATTAATCTAATTTTGGGGGAAAAGCAGAACTGACACTGATGGATGAACAGGCTGCAGGAGGGGCTGAGAACAGCCATGGCATGGGTGTTAATCCTATTGCTGCAACCTAGCTGAGAGAGGACCTCATCTTCCAGCACTCAGCAGAGGGCAGGTATTTAAGGAAAGATCCTGCTCTGTTTACTTAAAAAATTGTCTCTGGGAATTTAGTTCGCATGAGGGGCGCAGGATCCAGCCCTCAGCAATGGCTGCAAGGTGTCACAAGTTCCCTTGTTCCCTCTACTGTCCCAAGAAAAACCCTACTGCAAAGGGGGATCTCCAAACAAAGCACTGCACTTCTCATTTGAAGAACTGCTATTTGATATATTCCATTTTTTTCAATTTTCTTTGTGACAATATATTATCAGATGTATTTGAAGCCAAATTTAACTTGTTTTCCACATGTCATTATGCTTATTAAATGACTTTGTCTCTCAGTGAGGCAGATGCAACCACAAAATCTTGTTCTCTGGCTTTATTTCCAACCACTTGTCACATTTGTTTTTCTAACTACAAGCCAGACTGCCAAACAATAGTTTACAATTTTCAATGCCTATCACCCTGGCACAAAAGGCTAACTATTTTCTTCAGCTCATTAGAAGCCCTGGAGAGGAAAAGTCTCTGAAAACTTCCAAGGTCAAGAGGAATTTCAGATTAAGTTTTATGTTGTGCTGTTATATAAATAAACAAAGGTAAATTCCAGTAGGAGGGATGAATTTAGACCACAGGCATTGTGTTTTTAGTGTGGTGAGGTACAGCTGGAATAGAAATCATCTGTTCCCATTGCCAGGAAGGTCCAAGCAGGAGTGATGCAAGAGGATGTGGAGTTAGACTTACCAGACATTGCTGGGATGAGTAAAGAAACAGCAGAGACCCCAGGAAAAGCCCCAGTAGGTCATAGAATCATTACGGTTGGAAAAGAACTCTAAGATCATCAAGTCCAACCATCAACATCACACCACCATGCCTACTAAATCAGACCAATAAGATCTTGCCTGAGCCTCCTTTTCTTCAGTCTGAACTACTCCAGTTCCCTCAAACACTCCTCATAAGACTTGTGTTCCAGACCCTTCCCCAGCTTTGTTGCACTTCTCTGGACACTCTCCAGCACCTCAATGTCTTTCTTGTAGTGAGAAGCCCCAAACTGAACATAGTATTTGAGGTGCAGCCTCACCAGCGCTGAGTACAGGGTCACAATCACTTTCTTAGTCCTGCTGGCCACGCTATTTCTCATACAAGCCAAGAAGCCATTGGCCTTCTTGGCCACCTGGGCACAGTGCTGGCTTGTATTTAGCCAGCTGCTGACGAACACCCCCAGGTCCTTTTCCACTGAGCAGTTTTGCAGCCACTCTCCCTCAAGCTTGTAGCATTGCACAGGGTTGTGACTCAAGTGCAGGACTCAACACTTAGCCTTGCTGAGCCCCATTAGGGTTGTCCTTGGTCCATCAACCCAGCCTGTCCAGGTCCCTCAGCAGAGCCTGCCTTCCCTCCAGCAGATCAAAACTCACACCCAACTTGGCGTCATCTCCAATCTTATTGAGGGTGCTCTTGATTCCCTTTTCATGTCATTGATAAAGATATTAAACAGAATCTGCTCCAATACTGAGCCCCGGGGAACACTGCTTGTGACTGTCCACCAACTGGATTTAACTCCATTCATAATTCAACCTGCCAGAGTAGGTCTTCATGCTGGAGCCTGAGGTTACATCTACACTAGCAGATGAAAACAGGCTAAGTTCTGCTCTCTGGTCCTGTGGGCAAGTGGTACCGCACTCCAAAGTCACTGCAAGAGGGTTCAGCTTTTACATTGTTAAATGAACAACTGGGATGATGTGCGTTTGTCTTTCAGTTTCACTTAAACTGGGAGGAAGGTTGCAGTGTTCATTAATTGTTCAAAAAAAAGTAATCTAATCAAAACCAATCCTCCAGGCCCCTTTAAAAGCCAGTGGATAAAACCACATGCTAGTTCATCCCCAGACCCCTGCAGATATCTCATATCCACTTGGGAATCTCAGATAGCAGTGGGCACTTAAATGTGGGCATCTGATGAGCATCCCATGAAGGAAGAGCTGACTCTGCACTCTGCTCTTCATTGACAACATTTACAAGTACTGGCTAGATCTCCTTTGGTACATGAGCTCATGTACCTCACATGTGCAGACATATATATATATATATATATAAAAGCGTCTTCTGGATCTGAATCCCACCTGAGCTGTGCCAGTGGCTGTGTTGTCATTGGCCATGCTATTGCAGAAGAGACATAGTGGGGATGTAAGGCAAACCTATATGAAGATATGTCTATGTTGTACCTATTTGGTAATATTTGCAGCTTGAAATCAAGGACAAACAAGTATAGCTGTGACCTATCCTCCAGCTTTTGAGACTTACTGCAGTAGCACGTGCAATGATGTAGGTGTTATTCACCAGTATTATCCAGCATCCAGATGCATTTATCTATTGATACATTCTAGTGTTTGCTGTTTCTCCATTGCTGTGTCTGCACAATGGCCTGATGCTAGGTCTGGCCCTTCTGCATGGAGTTTGTTTGCATCTCTGTCTTGCAGTGGCAATGGAGTCCCCAGACTGGGCTGAAGAACAGGACTTCAAACATAGTGCAGATCTTGAGATAGTGTAACTTGGTATGTGTGCTCAGGTAAAACACAGAGAGAAGCAGAGCTGTCCCCACTGTATGTGTGAAGTGCTGCCCAGGAGAGAATCAGCTGTAATCAGTTTGCTGGTGTAAGGTGCTTGAAATCAGCGTATGGGCTCCGTATCTACACTGTGTTGGTGATTGCTGTCTGAGCCTTGCCTGAGCTTACAGGGGATGTGCCTCAGTCACTGCAAGAAAAATACATGTGTATCTTCTCAGTTTTATTAAAATGTGATTGAATTGTGAGAAATGAAGAGGGAAAGGGAGCAACTTCTTGAACAGAGCACCCTGCTGTTCAGGAAAGTACAAGTAAAGCCCAGAATGGAGTGGGAAATATGTATAGGGAGACACCGATATAGATATTTCAAAATAACCGTATGGCGTGAATGGAGAATGAAACTGCAAAATGAACTGTAAACAGAACAAATTTACATGAAGCTGAACAAAACCAGGGAAGTTAGACTCACTATCTTTATCTTGTGTGAAGGTTTTATTTTGCCTTCAGGATAAAAAAGAGCTTGGAAGAGTTATATCTCGTGAAACATATCCACTGAGCCTCTAATGGTTCCGCTGCAGGTGGAGACATTGCTTATCAAACCCTAAATAATGCTTTTGCTTTCACATATAAAGAGGAACCATAAAGTCTGGCAATGGGGTTCCCCAAAGCAGGCTCACAACAGAAAAATACCTGCTTATTCACTGCTGGCAGGGCTGGGAGCCTACGACCAACACTGCATCAATTAGGCTACTGATCTGCTCTTGATCTATTTACAAATCCTGTAGGTGTATTAGTATCTTTTACTGCACAGACTGAAATAAAACAAGACACAGGCAAATCAAATAAATTATTGTTTCTTGTCCATTGTCTGTGCTAGTGATCATAATAACCCTTTTCCTTGCCAAGGTTTGGGATAAATGAGTCAGTCGCATTCCCTTTCACAAAAAAGTCCAAGGGCTTAGAATATTCTCAGGTAAGTTTAGTGCTTACAGAAAATATTACATTGACAGCCTTGAAAAATTAAGTCTTTGTTTCCAAAAAGCAGAAGCATGTCCAGTAGAAACAGATTACTCTGCTATTTCTCACCAACAGGCTGCCAAATGTCCTCTGGAAAAGAGGATTTTCTGTGTGAGGCTCGGCTCCCATGTGTCTATATATCAACAAAGGGACATCCTTGTATCTTCTTCAGACCCTCCTCGATGGAGCAAGGTGGCAGCTGTGCTGCTCCCCATAGGGCGCCCAAGTGCTGCGTGGTGGGGAGGCCGTACACGCACACCTGTGCTCGTGCTTTGCTTCTGGGGCAATGACCTCCAGCACCTTCCTGTGATAAACCTGACTGCAGTGGAGCTGCCAAAGACTCCCCAGCCCAGCCTTGTCTCTATCTTCCCCAAATTCCCTGATGGAACTGAACACCGCAGGCTGTCTCTTTTCTGTCCAGATCTCCTGCTCTATAATTTCCCTTCTCTCAGTACATGTTCACAACCATCCTATTTAGTTCAAGCTCCTGACAGATAAGGTTGTATTCAACCCAGTGAATCAGCAGCTTGACTCACCATTGATGATGTGCCTTTTCCTGGTTTTCAAGACACCGGCACCAGGTCATGGCTATCGGTCTTTTGCTATAGGGCAACCATGCTAGAAGGTGTTACAAAATTCTGCTCCAGGTACGTGGAGCACAAAATGGCTCTTTTTAACGTTTTCCTGTGATGTTCCACATTACTGTTTGTCCAGACAACAGTGCCAAAGGGTTTCTCACAGAACCGAATAGGGTATCATACAGGGAGGTTTCCCTGCTAGCCCTTGATGGTTTTTTGTTAGTCGGTTGCCTTGGTGGGTTTAAACATATTTTAATTGATTCAAATACACTCACATAATTTCTGTAATGGTTGCTAATTGTGTAATTAGTATAAAGACATATAATCATGTAATTAGGCTGTGTAATTACAACATGTAATAATATTGTAGCACCATTATACACATCCTTTTCAAATAGAGGGAAAAGAAATCATGCCTATAACTCCAAAACTGTGAGTCCCAGGCTGTCTCTAAGTATTTCCTTACACATATTCCAGTTTTCTTTATGCAATCATGGAAATTTAAATACAGGAATATTTGTTATTGTCAGACTGCTGAGGAGACACCAAATGTTTTTGGAAATCATCTCCATTAAATCGTGTGGTGCCAACATGTAATGATTATGCTCAGGTGGGTGTGTCTAAAGCCAGATGTTGAGGAAAGATGAGAGGATTTAGCTGCAGACATGATTATAAAGCACACTTAACTCCTGTGTGGATGCCCTCACTACAAAGCGTAATGGTGCTTTTATTATGTGGCCCATCTCTCCTTTTTTTATGGGGGAATTGGATGCTGACCTGATCCATCTCTCCCTGGGGTCAGTGAAAAAATCTTCTAGTGCCTTTGGCAGGTAGGGTCATGCTCCCTGCAAGGCTGATCCCACTCTGTGAAAGGCTTTGAGGCTCCTTGTAGCTATGGGAAATGGGTGGCCCATTCTGCTCCCCTCTGCCCTTGCCCTGGTAAAGTCAGCCTTAGTTTCAGAGGTGTAAGGCCCTTGGATCCATGTACTTTTCTAATACGGGGCAATGTATCTCTAAAAGAAAGAGTTTGTTGCTGTTAAGCTTCATCAGTTCCTGAGTGTGTTGAACAACCTGTTCCATGGCGCTGTAAAGTGTTTTACAATTCACACAATTAAAGTACAATGGGATTAATGGTTAGTAATTACTGAGTCGCTTTGAGGAGTTCAGGTGAATGTCTCCAATGTTCATCTACATTTTACTCATTTTAAGAAAAGCATGGTAAATCCCCAAACCAGGCAGCTGTTGCGGTTTTGCATATGAGACATCCTTCACCCCCAGCTGTGGAAACAATACCATAGCTGTCACTGGTTTTGTACAGAATTAATCAACACTTTGCTAAACCTATCACATCTTTCATAACTGATGGACATGTTAACAATGACTGTTTTAGATTTTGCTGAAGCACGACCCAGTTAAATTCATATATAGCCACTGCAGTTAACTACAGTGCATACCGTGTTTAACGCAAACAGGTGCCAATGTTGGAAGGCTTCTATGCAGTTACCTGAGTGGAAACCCCATCCCAACGATGCCTCAGATGAAATCAGGCAGCTGGCTAATACCTCCCTTGCAATATGTACTGATCACCTCAGGATGCACCATTTTTTCCAAAGGATCTGAGATACATGTAAGTTAGCAAGCAGCCACACCAATCTAACAATTTGTTGCCACCAAGAGGAGTTTTGAGTCTCCTTCCCTTTTTTTTTTTTTTTTTTCCTGTGAGCTACAATATGCAGCCCAGCAGCCATGAAGCAGGAGAATGGATCCTGCACCTGAGGCAGAGGGTTGAGGTTCGGAAGGCAACTGGGCTTCCTTCATTTGGTGGTGATGAGCTGTTGGATCAGCTCCTGTACAACACACATAATTCCTTTAAGCATCCAGGAGAGCATCCAAAGCAGCCAATTGTGCCACAACACGTTCATTTCTAATGGAGACTGTATTTTCTAGTGGAGACTAAGAGCGTATATACAAAAGATATATATACTTACGATATAATATCCTTATTTTAGTTCACGTACTAGAGTAAATATCTTACTTTTGTGTTGCTACTGTGTCACAAAAAAACCTGCTTCATCTCTCCCTAAAGTGAAAATAATAGCAGGCCAGATGAAAAGCCACACTGCCATGCATTGAAAATGATTGGTATCTAACCAATTCATACTTTTTTGTCACTTAAGAAGATATGGATAGGATGATATATATTATAATACTCTTAAGAAAAGCTCTTAAAGTATGAATGTTTTCCAAGTGCTACTAAAATGTTAACCGTGAAGACAGCCTGCAAGGAAATCCAGGTAAATACACGTTTGGAAGGAGCTCTTATCAGTGCAAAATCATGAGCATCAGGGCTGGAGGCACCTCCTGATGGACAGGGCAGCATTTTGTTTAGAATGTGCCTTAAAATTCATGTCCTTTATCATGACAGCCTTATAGTCATGGAAAGATGTATAAGCTGAAGACAGAGCTGGATTGTCCAGCTCCTGGCCAAAGTGCTCCAGGCGTTTCTGATGTGATGGTACATAACAGCACATTGCAACTGCACCCCTAACGGATAGGGGCAAAGAGACGGCTACTTGTGGAGAAATCCACTGTTTTCTTTGCCTGAGAAGCTGATCTCTTCCTGTCTTGGACCAAATTCCTGCTGGAAAACTGCACGGAAACCACTCTATATTCAATTGAGAGAGTGGGGAAAATTTCTCCAAGCAAATGTTTTATTCATTGAATTTAGCTCCATGATTTCTTCTGGTTATTTCTGCAGTAATGAGATTTGATTTCCACGTTTGCTGTTTGCAGCTCAACCTGCTTGTTTTATTTGTGCTATTCTGAGCAGCTCCATCTTCTGCCTGCTACTCTTATTTGTTCTGGGGGGATTGTTCCTAACGTCATGTGGTGTGTTTTTCTTCTTCCTGATCGAATATCAGAAACTTCCACAGGAAGCGGAAAAAAAATCAAAGATTTCTCACTAACAGGGTGAAATCACACAGAGAAAATACCTGCACGACTTGCAGCTTTTTTGGTTGGTCTTTTTCTTGGAGTTTGCTGTGAGCTAGCCAATCGTTGATACAAATGCTTGTAGCAAACACAAGACAGATATCAAAGCAACAACACCGGTTTTACTTGTATGTATCCTGGTGAACGCTTCTTACTGCTGATCTCTAGCAGCTCAGCTGGAGCAGTAGTTAAAGCAGCTGAGGTTTCTCACGGTAATCACTCAATGCACACAGGTCCTGCTGAACATGCTGATTAATAAGACAAAGAGTTTTTTTTCCCTGTACAGTACAGATTTGGGGGTTGCTGCTTGCATAAATGAAAAAGCAAAAGCCTTGTGCCAATCAGAGTGCAGAAGAGCCTGGCATGTCATTAACAGAAGTGGAGCATTAATGAGAGCAGCATCCAGCCCCAGCTGTATCCCACCTGGCAGCCTGGAGCGTGGCAGGTCCCTGCCGAGCTGCCCAGCACCACAAGGAGCAGGTGTCACCTTGTTCCTCCTGGTTCTGCTGTCCTCCCATCACATCCTGCTCTGCTTGCTATGTACAGGCACACCTCATCACCTGTGTTTGCTGGAAAAACACAGGTCAGTTTGGGACTTAGAAAAGTGCTTTGTTGACACAACGCCTGCAGTGCTGCTTGGCCTTATTGTTCTGAGCAGAATGAAATTTCTGCTGTTCCCTCTTTGGCTCTCCCTTACACTATTTCAACAGAACAGCATCTCCTTTCAGCTGTCTCTGTTTGACAATGTTTGATGGGAGCTATTTTCAGCAAATTGTTTTTTACAGTAATATGCACTTTTATCCCATGATCCTTATGAGGAACTCCAACCATTTCAGAAGTGTTAATTGAAAAATCCTTACAGAGATGCTGGACACAAGCAAATAGTGCTGGACCCTCGGGGGAAACCAAGGCATGGAGCAGTTAAGTGTTTTGCCTGAAGTCATACAAAACTGAAATAGTCTTTTGACTGCCCACTCCTCTGCTCTTGGCCTCAAGGCAAGGATTAATTCCAGTGTCCTACTGTTCTGCTTTTTGGGTGCTTTTCAGCAAAAATACAGTGGTCATTTTGAACCCAGGAAACTGCGCTTATTCCAGCACTGAATTGTTTCTCCCTTTCCTGCACCAAACTGTATTTCTTTTGGTTGCAGAGGGCTAGACAAAATCTTGATGAGGCAGACTGGGCAGTCTGCCCCTCTAGTGATGCTGGGGGACAGTTGGTGTTTGTTCATCACACAAAATGACACAACTCAGAGGACCCCGTGCAGCTGCCTTCATCTGAAAGGAGGGATGCAGCTGCAGCAGGAGGTTAATTCTTCCCTCAAGCCCATAAAACCTACATGTCAACAAGATTTCTTAGTTCAGCCAGTACTGCAATAACTCGGCTATGAGCCTGTGAAGATCTGAGCCTTGCTCTGCCCTGTGTCTATGTGGGCTGCTGTGAGCTTAGGGGATCTGTGTGCTGTGCTCCGTTAGGTGATATACGCATGGCCAAAGGGAAAAATACCTAAAATGCTCCTTTCCAGATAGAGATAGCATCTCAGCAATATCCAGAGTAGGGAAATGACACACAGGAATTGAAATGCAGAGACCAAATCAGCAGCTTAAAACACATTCACTTGGCACAAAGTGTTGTGCAGATATTAGCTGAGCCCTAAACCAAATACAGCTGTGTCAGCTCAATGCCGGGCTGAGATGTGCTGCCTCCAGGCTTGGGGCTGGTATGGGCTGTGCTGCTGCAGCTGCCTCCAAGTCTGGAACAAGATGCATCCCTCAAGCACCAGCATCTCCAAACCCCACTGCCTTGCTGCAGCACTGACATGGCCTCCCTCCCTCCTGATCTCAGGGGGACATACGCATGGAAGAATACTCTTCTAAAACAGTCTCAGCATATAAAACAATTTAATTAAGAAGATTTTTCTCATCATTGGGTACAAAAAACTTTACATTCTGCCCATCTGTTTTTTAGGTGCTTTGAAGCAGAAGTTATAACCTGACTCCAAGATGATCTGTAGGTATAGTCAGTTGAACAGAGGATAATGAGGTTTTTGTTTCAAGAGAAGAAAACTGTCTTCATAGCTGTGTTCAAGAAAAGATTGCAGGCTTGATTCAGATCCTGCTCACACTGCTGTGAGGTTTGAAATAGTTTGTTGCAGCCACAGCAGAAATCAGGTGGTGGAGGTCTATCCTGGGTGCCCACTTTGTTGGCAAAACTCACTTATACCCCATATTATCTGTTGGAAATGCTGGGTGTGGGTTCAGACTGACTGAAGCCTGAACAGAGCTGTTGGACACACCACACCCCGCAGAGCTGGCAAGGCTGCATGCTAACGGCACTTGCTTTTATCTCATGTTTTCCTTAGCCATGACAAGAGATATGCTGTATCTTCAAAATGCTGAATTTCCTGGACCAGCTCTTCTTTGTCTTTTTCTCTTTAAAGGAAATTGCTGTGAAGTGTTGATTGACAGTATTTGTGAATATAACTTTTTGCTTATCTACAAACCACTTATACTGTGGGCACTGCTTGTCTATTCCTCATTAGAAATAGTTAATCTCTTTTTTGGAAACTAACACAGGTTCCTCAGGCATGGTCCATGGTCCATTTAGTTTGACAGCTGCAGCAAACATCATGGCTTCAATCAGTATTGTGGACTTCATCTCATGAATATGGTAGCCTAAGTCCTGGTAGCATTTGGCACATTTGAATTGTAATCTGTAGATGAGAACTGATTATTTTATATGTGCTGACCTTCAAAAAAGTTTCTTACAGCAACTGTTGAAATGATAGTATCTTCTAGGAAGATTATCATCAGCAGGGGTAGGTTGGCTGGTTCTACCTTGTTTATCTTCAGCTGAACAAGCGAACAAATTCTCTGAAGCACAGCTTGAGATCATATCAGCCAGAACTTAATAGGCAGAGTAGATTCCCTGGCATGTTTCGTGACCTGCCCCCACAACAAAGCTCTGAGTGAAAGGTACTAGCCATGTCTGTGTTGCAAATATTTTAAAGTATAACTATTAGGTAAATAACCAATTTTCCAATTCAATGGTTGAAGAAAGAAGTGGAAAAAATAGTTTGGGTTTGAATCAAACCAGATTTTTTACTGTTTCTATTTAAAAATGGGGTTCCTGCTACTTCCTATTGTATCATTTTCTTCCAGTTAAACCATAATATTTCATTAAATACTTCACAAGTTACTTAGACACTTGAATAACCTTTTTTATTCATCAGTTTTAAATAAGCCTAGTGTTGGTACAAAGAATCAGAGAAGCTTGGTTTTCAATGAACAGCATGTGTCCTCCTTCTCCAACATGGCCAGAGTACAATGACCCAGTTCCTTTGTCACAGCCCCATGACACCTCCACCGCAATAACCTATTTCCTCCTACACCCATGCACCATCTGCCTATGATAATAGTCTTTCTCACATCCTCAGATCCTTCACAGCTCCCTTCACACTCCAAACCTTTCAAAATTCCCACACTTCCCACATGCCCCAAATGCCTCTTACAGTCTCTCTACTACAGGAATTTTGGCTTCATTCCACTTTACCTACATTTTATAAAATGTATATGTATCTGCATACACACAGATGCATACACATATGGAAACACTTGCGATGTTTCCCATGTACTCTACCTAACTTTATTTAACATGGCAGGTGATCAAGAAATGGCAGGCAGTGCAGCATATCTGAAATGAGATTTGTGCTGACTTGGTCAGCCAAGTGCTGTTATGTGCTGATTCTTCTGATTTTCCCTTAGTGGGATCACTAGCTAATGCTTTCTTTTTTTATTCAGCCACTGATCTTCAGAGCATTTCTGGGAGTTTGATATTTTTAAGACATGAGCCTTTTGTTATTTTTTTTTTTGAATTGGACAATGGATTTAAAAGTTACTAGAGAGAGAGACTGATAAACAGGTGGGCAGATAAGCAGTGTAGTTTCACAAGGAAATTCTTCTAGTGGGGAAATATTTTTTTTTGCTTTCAGTTAAAAAAAGGACGGTACTAGCATAAAAAAAATCCATCTAAAGCAAAGCATTAAATTCAACAGCCATCCATCGAAAGGCTTTGTTTATTGCAATATTGCTCACTGAAATTGTAGTTTGACAAAAAAGACTCCATAACTGGGTTTGTGTTGGTTTGATATCTAGCTGGTACACATCATGCTACAAGGAATCATGGTAATAATCTTGAAACTAAATTAAAATTTCAGAATATATTGATTATCATTGAAAAAGTCCTTCTGTTTTTCAGAGGACAGGGAAATATAACACTCAGAAATGTCATCCTTGCTACCAGCTCTGAAAGTATATGACTCCAGAATCTGGACTTGTTGCAAATCTAAACAGGAAACTACAGCTCATTTACTTGCATTAACCAAATGTGTAGCTCATGTGCAAGCGTATGATCTGCCACCGTAGCATTAAGACTAGTTTGCTTGTTGTTGTCTTTTTAAAAGCAACAATATTAATGCAGTCCTGGAAAGATAGGAGTGTCAGCCATTCATTGCTTTGTGGTGCAAATTCTTTCTTTAAATGAGAATGCAAGTTAAAAACCAGACTATCCAAATGGGAAAGCAGGGCACAGAAGGAAGACTATTTTTATTTTAAACACCTCATTATGTTCATTGGGAATTGGAAGCTAATCTGTCACTAGAAAATGGCAGACAAAGCAAAATTGTAATCACTGGAGATTAAACTTCTTGAAAACTTAGAGAAAGAATTGTCAAATACTGCGTTAATTCACTTTACTAATTCAACAGGACTCAAATGCTGAGGTGGAGCAGGAGTGAAAAGAGACTGCTGTACTTTCCAGTGCAGGCTCAAGCCATCAAAAGCAACCTTTGGCTCTTTCTACCTCAAAGCCCTGCCAAATGCATCAACTCTCTCCTAACATATTCACACTACATCCATCTCTATCATGTGCCAGGACAGTCCAGTCATAAGAAAGCAGTTACAGTTTTTCAGAAGGGACCTCACTTTTTGGGTGCATGATACTCAATACATACAACCCAGTTTTCAGAGATTTGAGAGGCATGTCTAGATGAATTCCAATTCTGGAAATAGGTAATAGATAACTAAAGTTAGGAGTCCAATGATGAAGGCATCCGAAGGTAGATATGATCTCCATTCATTTCTGAGTCTTCCTGGTTAGAATGTTTGTTAGTACAGGGTTAAGACATATGTATTTTTTTGTTATTGATATCTGTCTGCTTTCACCTGAGAAGAAATCAACCTTTATTTTTTTACATACTTCAGGCATCAGTCATCCTCCAGATTATATTTTCAGTCAATTTTCATCAAATATGTGCTATACTTGAGTCAATGATCTAGAAATGACAAGTACCAAGTACCTAAAACTGTCAAAGCTAGTCAGTTCACAAATTCCACTCTAAGAAAAAAGGCACAAAACATTAACTAGACTGGACAAGTGATGAATTGCTGCATTCTTTTCCTGTTAAAAAAAATGGAATTGGTCAATGCAGTGGGCTTTGATCTGTGTGATAGCTATAACAGTCCACATATACACATTATATAATAACATTCACCTCCTCTTCCCAAGCAGGATCAGAATGACAATAACATTTATAATGTTTTTACCATTACAGTTTATAAAGCAATACTAGTTATACATGACAAAAACAACCAAAAAAAATCCATTGAACTTTTGTTTCTTGTCTGCTTAAATGATGATATGATGTTTTTTCTATAACTACATATATTTCTATATATTTCTCAATATAAATTGAAAAAACTTGTAGTCCTAACATTATGAAAATTGAAGATCTGAAACAAAAGTGAAATACTGCTAAGCAAATGGGATACATATACAAGCTATATGAAAAAGGGGAGAGAAAGGCGGGGAAAAGCAATAAGAAAGGAGAGCCAAGGTGGGACTGAAGTACAGCCCAAGAAACCTCACAGGAAAAGAAAATGGAACATTTAATATTTTTTATTATAAATGCTGAGTTTGACAGAGATTATACTGTCTCTCTCTGCAACTTTTTTGATGAGACCCAGAAGACAACCTAACTCTAGGTCTAGAGAAACATAGGGTGATAACTGTGGTTTCAATGCTACACAGAGCTTTAGAAAATATTCTGAATAATAACGGGATGAAATGTAATGCAGATTTAGCAGGGATAGATTTTAAGTGTAGCTCCAGAATATATAAAAAAAAAATCTAAGTAGCACATAGTGTGCTATAGTGGGGACTGATGTGACCAGGACCTCTCACAGTGCTTACCCCATTTACCTGCCATGCTAACTGTCCTCGTGCTCTCGGTGCTCTGAAGAGTCCTGTGTGTTCCTGATACTCATACATGTACAAATATCTATGCTTCAAGGCTTGTAAGAGCACACTAAAGGCACGATTCTGTGAAGTGATAAGGATGGAAGCTGAGAGGATGGCACCACTGAAAGCATGTGTGAGGTAAGGATTCGGTGAAAGGGCATTAACTACGCTGAAAAGCAATGTGTGGGCTTCAGCTGGACTTACGGAAGAAGATGACACCTTGGCAAACTGTTTGTAATCAGGATCTTATATAGAAATTATTCTGAAATATGAAATCCTATGAGTTCATGCTGTAATCCTTAGTATTTAGCATTTTTAGAACATTTTTATACCCATATTTGTGTCTAAGTACAACTTTCCTACCTCTAACCTTTGTGAGAACTGTTTGATAGATGAACAGACACAGCCTTGGATGCCAGATGCTCACTACTGTATAAATGATTGATCAGTGTATAAACCTGCTGGTCTTCTGGCATCATTGTAAACATACAACTTCTCATCATTTCACTGAGCCCTTTCAGGGATTTGTTTAAGAGACGCTTGTCAGTCTGCTTCAGGAGAACAGTTGGGCTGATGGTTATATGGGAAGATTTATTGTACTTAATAACACATCATCTTTGCCCATATGGGATAAGAATTAACATCTACAGAGAAACAGGGAGAATACTTGTAAAACTGAGGCAGAACAGTGGAAGGCAGTTTTGGTTTTTATTTAGCTATATCTCCTCTGCTTGGAAGTGCTGAGGCCACATGACAGTGCATAGTCAGAGGCTTTCAGCTATCATTTTAAATGCAACAATTAGATGCTGCAGGCTAGTTCTGAAAGGGCACAAAAATGCAGCTTTGACGCTGATATAAATTTTTATTCTCCCAAGGGAAGTTACTACTCAGCCATTTGGCAGTACTTCTTTCCATGTTGCCAAATCCAGCATTTCCATTAAGGATGCAAGTACTGTGCTTTTGTGGCTGCTCTCCTAAGTACGGCACTTTTATACTTTGCCAGCAGGGCTTCTGTACCGAATTTTCAGTCAACTCTTTGTCAATGTTTTCTTCTTCTTAATATTTGAAACCCATTGAATGATTATGAATACATTTCCTCTTTCTTTAGTAGACCAATTTTTTGTCTCTGTAGGATATGTAGTGTCTGATCTTTATTGCTTTATCAGTTTTATTTGCAAGGGGTCATTGAGTTATTGTTGGATCGTTGCAATAGTTCTTCAAAGGCAATATGAATGTATTTGATACACACCAAATATTAAAACACCTGAAAACTGTTGTTTGAAACACTGTGCTCAAGGATTACTATAAGTAAGATTCAAGACCGTTTAAAAAAGTGTACGGATTTCTCTAATGGATTCAACCTACTCTCACACTCTAAAATTCTTACTGTTTCCAAAGGATGAAAAAAACCCTTGCTACATAATCACACCCAACACACCCAGTGGAAAAGCTTTGAGGATTTTGTGTCAATAATCTACTTAAAAATAAAAAGAATAGTAATAAACACTTCGTATAAAATGAGTCCATTTTAGATATGCCAATCTAATTTGCTTTCTGAAAGTGCTCTTTTTGAAGTAACTACTAAATAACTGAACTATTATACTCTGCAGAGATTTGAGATGCATCCATTTTAGCAGGCATTTACGTAACACTGTTATTTTTCTCAATTCTTACCCTATGTGCACTTATCTTTCAGATATATAATTACGGCAGAAGTATAAAAACTACAGCTGAACTATTGCTATTGTGTTCAGGAATTAAGAAGTTATCTATCTTTACACCTCATTGCTGGCAGCAACACTGGTGGGTGTACTCAGTATTTCAAGCTGGTTGTCCACCTGTTAGACTCTACAGTGGTCACTCAGAGTCTTCATCTACATCAGACAGTGGGGAATATTCACACTGTAAAGACCTACCTTTATTGGCTGAACTATTCAAGTGCAGTGAGAGGTTTTGAAACCCTTGGAAGAATGGGAAAGCAAAGTCATAGGGAGGCACAAAGTGCCTTAACACTGTTAGTTCAGAGAACAGGGTTTATGTTGGGATGGTTTTGTGTCTAAAATCAGCACACGTGTAGGAAAGAAAGAAGGCAGCTCCTGATCGCTTCTTCTTCTTGTCTTTTCATCTCCTAGTAAGGAAGGAGAAGACAGATCTAAAACATCCAGATTTCCTCCAGATTGCAGGGAGCTGATGGCAACATTCATTTCCTCTCTCTCAGCGGCTGTGGTGAAGAGGATCAAAGAAATCTTCATATGTATTACCAAATGGCTGGTTCTATAAGCCTGGCCTGATGCAAAGTTATATGTCAAAGAGTAAGAAATTTAGCTACACACTGACAGAGAGCATGGGAAAAGTCAGCTGAAGTTGAGCTGGAGCAGTGCTGGCAGACAGAAAGGCTATGAAGTGTCTTGGGGGCAGACAATGCCCCCAAGACTCCCTGTGATGGGAGTCTGTTACAGACCACCCAGCCAAGGAGAAGCAGCTGATGAGCTCTTCTATAAACAGCTGGGGTTAATCTCTAGATCGATGCCTCTCGTTCTTGTGGGAGACTTTAATCTTACTGATATCTGCTGGAAGTAAAATAGAGCAGAAAGGAAGCAGTCTGGGAGGTTCCTGGAGTGCGTGGAAGACAACTTCCTTGCACAGCTGGTGAATGAACCAACAAGGGAGGGTGCCCTCCTGGACCTGCTGTTTGTGAACAGAGAAGGCCTTGTGGGGGACGTGGCAGTAGGTGGACGCCTAGGACTAAGTGACCATGAGATGATAGGGTTTTCTGTTCTAGGTAAAGTGAAGAGGGTGGTTAGTAGGACGGCAGCATTAAATTTCCAGAGGGCAGACTCTGAACTCTTCAGAAGGCTGGTTGGCAAAGTCTCATGGGAGACAGTACGTAAGGGCAAGGGAGCCCATGAGGGCTGGGAGCTCTTCAAAAAGGAAATCCTAGCAGCTCAGGAGAAAGCCATCTCCATGTTCCGGAAAAAAAGCCGGCAGGGGAGAAAACCAGCTTGGTTGAACAGAGAGATCTTGAGTGATATCAAGAAGAAGAGAAATGTTTATGGGCTCTGGAAGAGGGGACAGGCCTCTTGGGTGGAATACAGGAGGAAAGTGAGATTGTGTAGAGAAAAAATCAGAAGGGCTAAGGCTCAGCTAGAAATCAGATTGGCAAAGTCTGTGAAAGATAACAAAAAATTCTTCTATAAATATATAAATAATAAAAGGAGGACTAGGGAGACCATACAGTCCCTATTGGATGCAGAAGGAACAACAGTGACAGGGGATGAGGCAAAGGCTGAGGTACTTAACGCCTTCTTTGCCTCCGTCTTTAGTTGTAAGGAGGGTCGTTCCCTCTGTGTACAAACCCAGGAGCTAGAGGAGCAAAATGAGGCTCCCATGATCCCAGAGGAGGCGGTCAGAGCCTTGCTAGCCCGACTAGACAGCTACAAGTCTATGGGGCCGGATGGGATTCACCCTAGGGTGCTGAAGGAGCTGGCGGATGTGCTGGCCAAACCCCTTTCCATCATCTTCCAACAGTCCTGGAAGACTGGGAAAGTTCCACTGGACTGGAGGCTGATGTTGTGCCCATCTACAAGAAGGGTTGGAGGGAGGATCCAGGGAACTACAGGCCTGTCAGTCTGACCTCAGTGCCAGGGAAAGTCAAGGAGCAGGTGATCTTGAGTGCTATCATGAAGCACATGCAAGAGAACCGGGTGATCAGGCCCAGTCAACATGGGTTCACAAAAGGCAGGTCTTGCCAAACTAACCTGATCGCCTTCTATGACAAAGTGACTCGGCTGCTGGTTGAGGGAAAGGCTGTGGATGTGGTCTTCCTGGACTTCAGTAAAGCCTTTGACACAGTTTCTCACAGCATTCTGCTTCGGAAACTGTCAGCCTCTGGCCTGGACAGGCACACACTCTCCTGGGTGGAAAACTGGTTGGCATAACAACCCTGTGCAGCTACAGACTAGGAGAAGTCTGTCTAGAAAGCTGCCTTGAGGAGAGGGACCTGGGGGTGTTGGTTGACAGCGACTGACCATGAGCCAGCAGTGTGCCCAGGTGGCCAAGAAGGCCAATGGCATCTTGGCTTGGATCAGAAATGGTGTGACCAGCAGGTCCAGGGAGGTTATCCTCCCTCTGTACTTGGCACTGGTGAGACCGCTCCTCGAATACTGTGTTCAGTTCTGGGCCCCTCACCACAAGAAGGATGTTGAGGCTCTGGAGCGAGTCCAGAGAAGGGCAACAAAGCTGGTGAGGGGGCTGGAGAGCAGGTCTTATGAGGAGCGGCTGAGAGAGCTGGGGTTGTTTAGCCTGGAGAAGAGGAGGCTGAGGGGAGACCTCATTGCTCTCTACAACTACCTGAAAGGAGGTTGTGGAGAGGAGGGAGCTGGCCTCTTCTCCCAAGTGACAGGGGACAGGACAAGAGGGAATGGCCTCAAGCTCCGCCAGGGGAGATTTAGGCTGGGCATTAGGAAAAAATTCTTCACAGAAAGGGTCATTGGGCACTGGAACAGGCTGCCCAGGGAGGTGGTTGATTCACCTTCCCTGGAGGTGTTTAAGGCAAAGCTGGACGAGGTGCTAAGGGTTAGTCTTTGGGTTTAGTCTTAGTGCTAAGGGTTAGTCTTAGTGCTAAGGGTTTAGTCTTTGATAGGAATGGTTGGACTCAATGATCTGGTGGGTCTCTTCCAACCTGGTTATTCTATGATTCTATGACAAGGAAATGCTGAGCAGAAGTAGAGGGATTATAACACCTTTGGGTACAGTGAAGTCAGTACTGCTCCTGGAACAGTATCCAGCTCTGATTCCGTAGTTTACACAGTGCTGATAAACTGGAGGAGGTGCAGGCCATCCTACAGCCTGTGTGATAATGGAGACTAGCTTAAATGATAATGCTGATCAGACATGGAGTTATGCAAAAAGCAGTGAGTTTTGGTTTCTGCATGCACATACTAGGCAGGAACAATATAGTCAGAAATCAGGAACTGAGGGAGATTGTGTATAGGAACTAGAGCAATGGTCCATCTTGTGTCAAATGCTGCCACGTAGAAGGGTGCAAGTGCTTTGAGATGAAAGAGCATTTTGAGATGAATAACTGCAGTGACATCTTCATGCCAGGTCATTATGATCCTGAAAATTTTTAGATTTGCAAAACTAGGGTGGAGGAGGTTCATAAAATCGAATGTGCTGCAGTGTTGTAAGCACATGTAGTCAAACGTGATTACAACTAAACCACTGTTTTCAGTTTTAGTGTATATGTAGAGTATATTTCATGTGAAATGCTCTCTTGAATAGGTGCATAAAAATATTTCTGACAGCTGGAGTGCTTGTGTGTCAAGTGGCTGAAAGATTATGCATAATAATACTGACCATGTGCTATGAATAAAATAATTTATTTAATTTAAAACCACAAATTAAGAAAAAAATCCTCCAGAAACAAGATAGGTAAAACCTTGATAATATATCTTTGGATTATCATTTCCCTTCTTATCAATTATGTACCTTTGTAGCAAATGAAGTTAGTACACACCTATAGCAATCTTGCGTGCAATACAATTAATGAATATCACATCTCTGTTTCCTATTCTGTTACTGTTTTCTGGTACTGTATCAAGTAAAACTATACAGACATATCAAAGTCAACAGACAAAGATCTTGGCGGTCAAGTGTGGAACCCTAACTTTCAGTCACAGCAGACTTGGCTGTAGTAGGATCGTCACAGAGCCAAGGAACTAAAATATGTGAGTGACTTTGTCTGGCCTTTTGCCAGGCCAGGTTCCCAAGCATCCAGGGAGAGGTCAGTAGGAAAGACAATCTGGAGTCCACAACTCTGTTATTCAGGAGAAGATGAGGGATGCAACAGGAATTTTAGATCAAATCTGGAAGTGATCCAGAAATAACAGGAATAGTTTCAAAGTTCTAGAATAATGCAATATAACAACAACTGACTAAACAGAAAAAAAATTTCCACCTTGCCAACAGCTTTTACTTGTTATTCTAGTAAGAATTCTTGGACATTACCTGTAACAGAAACCAGATATCTCAAATATCTCATTAGGTATGACTTACATGTCTCATTGAATATAAGTTTGGGAAACAGGGCTGTTTGCCTTGTTTTCATTTGGATTTTTTGATAGGTCCTTTATTCTAAAGCTACAAACAACATCTTTTTTTTTCCGTTGACACTATGCCCAGTAGGGGAGAGGCTACCTGCACTTTTTTCAGCTGTCTTGTTTGTAGACAGAAAATTATCTTGGCTTTATGAAACTGCTGAAAAAGAGTAAGAACAAATTCACAGTGGAAATGAGATAATGAGACTAATGACTTTTTAAATCATGAGAAAGATTTCCAAGACAATTACTGGAACATGCTTTGAGAAGGAATAATTACGACTCACTGCTATGGGCGTCCTCTGTAAGCGAGGACATGACATTAGGCCTGATGTGAACATATGGATGGCCTGGGCAATGCTGAAATGGCAGGCTGGATTGGGCAGCAGAGAAGTCCTCATAGATCAGCTGTTCCCAGTCACAGTCCAAATTCTCAGCACAAATCTCCTTTCATTTTTTTAGTCTACATTAACACTTTGTACAAAAACATTCATGCAAGAACAGCTGAACCATGAGCTCTTCCATTCTCTGCTGTTCCTTCTAAAAATGAGGTTTCTGTCAGTAGGGAAGAAGGTGTGGATGGTAGGGTATGATAATCTTTATGTGTGACTAACCCTACCCAGAATGAAATATCTGCCAGTTACTTCCTTTTTCTATACCTATGTGTTGTGAAATATCTCTGATGTTTTGTCCAAGCTTCAAAACATCATTTCTAATGAAACTACCAGTGATGACACAGTCAGACTTGTCACTTTCTGGCTCAATAAATATGGTCTAGCTTTTAGCAGACTTTCTTTTGTGCCAACAACATAGGTCTCCAGATCTGCCCAGTCTTCATATGGCTTGTATTGACCATCCTGGAGACTGGTTTTAGCTTGTAACAGCACTTGCTAATGACTTCATCCCCCATTCTCATGCACCATGTCACTCCACTTCGTCACCCTCAACCCCTCTGTGCCTTGCTTCCCTACAGAACTTTTCAGCTGAACAGAGCCCATAAAATGTATTGAGTTCCCTATACCATTTAAGAAGTGGTTTTTTTGAGGTTGCCTGGCTTTTTGCTACAGGCATGATTTTGAGTCCCCATACTTGGTCCCTCATGTCATGAGCTCATTAAATGAAATGGTAATTTATTAAACCAAACTGTTGTATGACGCTCCTCACAGAGTGTAACAGCAAGTGAGTTCCATCCTTCTACGAAGCAGAAAGCAGTTCACCATGTTTTCTCTTCATTAATCAGTGGGGAACAAGGACTCTTTATTCATGGTCTTCAGCTTCTTCAATTAAATAATTAATGCATATGTTTAGGACTAATTTTACTTTCTCATTATAGAAAGTAGAGCTGGAAAGGAACTCTTGGATCAGCTGATGAATCAATCAGCACTACCACAAGATTGACCTTTATTTAATAAGGTATTCTAATCAGCTTCCAACTTTTAGTTTTGACACCTCATTTGCTTCCCTTTAAGAGTATCATCATGTAGCACATTGGTAAAGTAGTTCCCTGAAAAAAATACTTCTATTAGGGCTTAGTCTTGGAATATGTACTTTAATAATAATTCCACCACCATTTACCTTTTCTAATTCACCTTTTATTGATGAACTAGAACATAACTTACCAACAAAGTCAGTCTCATTCCTCCCCATTTAAAAGACAGAGAAATGAAGAAATCATATGATAGATCCAAGTTCAGTAAGAGAACCAACAATCAAACTCAGTTATTATGAATGCTGCTCCAAGGATTTTGCCTTACTGTCACTCAATACCAGTAGAAAAATCTAAGTAGTTGCTCACATGCTTGTAAACACAAAAGTAAGTGCTTTCACAAGGAAGATTTGGCTTCCAATCGTACTCTCCACTTTCTTTCCTTCAGTTTCTACTAAAACTCAAAAATACTTTGATTTTCTGCCTGCTTTAGTTTGAGAATATTCTTTTCCCAAGCTGGAGGTTGTCAGATTTTCATCTCTGGTCTCTAACAACACTGTCCTGCGTGATATATTGTAGACTGCTGTGGAGAGGGAGCCCAAAAATCCTTCGGCTGGAACTGTTTTGCTTTGTGTGGCAAGAGAGTGCATGACACTAAGGCACTGCGATGGAAAGTTCTGGATTTGGATCCAATGGCTGTTTATACAGTCCTTGGATAAAAGCTCATACCTTGGGCATAGATCCTATGGCAGTGCTATAAGAATCTTCAACCTGGAGAGATTAAGTTCCCTCTAATGCCAAACACAATGAAATCCCCATGTTTATATTCTCAGTTACAAAAATATTTATATAGTTGAAATAACAGGCAAATGGTTGCCATTATCTGAATAAGGAAATTTTGGGGAAAAGAATTTGTAAAAAAAATCTGTTAGTTTGGCCTCCAGTTGCAGGTTTCTAGGTATTATATGTCTTGTATTACTTGCTTACTGTCCTTATACTCAGAACTCTTTGTAGCTCATTGTAGAGGTGATACCTGAAAGAAAATATGTTGTAATTAAAGAAATTAACAACTGCAGCTAATTGCAGTGGTGCTATGATAGATGGGCCACTTGTCGGTTTAAGCTGGAAGAGAATAGGTGAGCTCTTCACAGCCAAGACAAGCCTTTGTTCTTGGCTGTCATGGCAGAGAATCATGTTTTGAAGTTGGAAGTGAGGGCTAGGAATTTCCAACCTGGAACCTATGGCTGCACTGCAGGCTTCAAAGAAGAACCTTACTTTATCTTTGAAAAGGAGGGTACCTAAGTATTTCTCCTCCTAGGCAAGAGCATAAACATTTTGTTGTAGCCCAGGTTCCTCTGGCCAGCTGCAGCCTTGCAAGTGCATGTGGTGGGCTGTCTACAGCAGCCCATCACAGATTACTCCCCAGTGAGTTTCTTCCACATTTCTCTTCTCAAATGGAAATTCAAGTGGCCAAGTTGGTTCTGAGTTCAAAGTCACCTTAAGTGCTTTGAACATGGAGCCACACACTGAAGCAGTAAGAGGCTCAAGTGGATCTCTCTAGAACTCTTTAGAAAGGAGAGATGGAAGGAGGCTGGCAGACATGAAGAGAAATACCATTCTAAAATAGGGGAGAAAGTAACACAAATCCTGCATTTTATTTTTGAAAATGATTTATTATTGAAAAATACACACTAACTACAATGAAAAGTTACATACACTGACTTTTTGTGTATCAGGAGGAGTCAGGGTGTACACAACTTTACAAAAAAGGGACTGTATGACTTTACTGCATAGTGAACATGGGCATACAGTGGTATACATGGTGTTCTGACTGGATCTGTACTCTTTATTACTACCAGAGTTGCTGCCGGCAATTCTTCTATGCATTGTAGCTATATCTGAAAACTTACATCAAGTATCAATATTCATATGTTTATTCACCTAATTTTGAACAGGTTAGCCCAAAAGTTTGTGAGTGTGTGCCATGAGAACTACATGCTAATAAGCAGGGGTTTTCAATTCTGCAGGAGTTAGCACGTACATTGTGACCTGAGCTATTTTCCTTTTGCAGAATGACAGCTGATGTTCACCCTGTCATGTAATCCCTAGATGGGACAAGTGCACCGCTAGCCTCCTGTCACTCAGCTTCAGTTACCAGGTCTTTTGAAGATAGTTTTCTGTTGCAGCAGCAGTCGTGTAGGTAGAGTATTTCTGTTTAGAGAATACAAAGGTGTGCAAACCTCAGAGATCAAGACTATTTTTCTCTTACAGAAAACTGCTTTATCACCAAGAAACAACTACCCCTTAACTTCTGTCTTTAAGGGTGCTTATTCTGCGGCAACTGCAGCTCAGGCAGATGTACAGAACCAGCCTTCAACAAGCTGGATCAGGCTGTGACAGCACTGATGTGGGGAATAATGAGGGTGTAAGTGTCAACCAACTGACAAGTCCTGAGTTCGGCATCCTGCATGGAGCTCTGAGACAAGCTCTCAGCAACATGGCTGTTGAAAGTGATGTGGTGCAGTTCGAGTTCACATGAGTTGCAATCACTGCAAGGCAGATAAATCCTTCAAATCTCCTGTCCAGCTCCTGGCTTTTTTTAATCTGTATCAGCCTAAGGCTTGTAACTATGGGAAATCTTCACTGCAAATTGTTTATCTGTGACTATATGGATCCCAAAGATGAGTCAACTGTTACATGTAAACACCTTGTGAAGCTGTTCCATCCATCAGAAAAGCCACAGCTGTCCACAAAGTGCATCATCCACCTGCTCTGACTGATATTGCTTAACAGGATAGTTTCTCCTCAATACTCTTGTATTTATCACTCATAATGCAGACCATATTGCCACTTTCTACCACAAAAGTAATTGCATTGCACTCTCAGTTTCTTTTCAAAATTCCTCATTTGGTTCCTTCACCCTTTAGCCAGAACTTTAATTTTATGTCATTAAGACATTACAGTTCAAAATGTTAAATTATATCATTACAAACACATCGAGACTTATGCCTGGTGTTCATGGCTCACTCAAAATGGTGTAGACAAAGCCAAAAGCTAAGATGAATTCTGACTATTTTTGTTATCACCCTGTATGCCACTAGTTTCATAACATACACGCCTTTAAGTCATTATCAGTAGTTCCTAAAAATTCAAGCATGTAATACTTTTCTTTTTTACTCCCCTTCTATTGCTAATGGCATAAACAAAATGTGAAAGCCTTTTTAGAAATACATTCTTTTTTCTTCAAAAGGCAGTTTTTTAAAAGAAAAAGGCACGGATTGTTGTGTAAAATTTGCATGATTTGGAAATTGCATTAAATAGACTACAACCTGAGGGAAGTCTGCTAAGCTTAAGCTATATTTCTCAGATGTAAAACCCACATGGTAGTTTACACTCATACCTAAGCAAATAAGAAATGCATAAGCACTATTTTTTATCATGTAGTGAAAAAGGAAAGTCTCATCTATGGAAAAAAATACGTCTGTCCTCTGCCATGGATAATTTTAACAGTCAAATTCTGGTCCGAGCATTCATTAACCTATGTAAATATACAGAACTGTAGTCATCAAAAGCACAGAGCAGGTGGACAGTTCAGCATGGTAAGTCTACAGAGAAGTACAGGTTGCTATTTTTCTGTAATTTTCTCACCTTTTTTCCATCCTGTTGCATTTCATATACTTTTAACTGTTTACTTGTCACTGATGCTCAGAAACAGCCGTGGTGGCAGGTACTTACTTGCACAGCCACCACAGACTCTCATCAATGAGCGTCTGGGAGCTGATCTGCAAGGAAACCTCCAGACAGAACTGTTACCTCATTATGAAAACAGCTGCCCAGCTGCCAGATCATTGCCTAATGATTTCTTTTTCTTGAAGGTTTTTCCACATAAATGAATATTGTTGTGACTCTGATCCTTCATTTACTGTTTCTTGCCCTCTGCTGAGCTACTGCCTAATACCTAGATGCATGGGGCAAAGCCTCAGCAGCACAGAAGGGCTGACAGGGCAAGCAGAGGTTCCTCTCAGGTACAGTTTTAGTTGCTTCTCAGGTGTATTCTCCCAAAAAGCTACATTGGAGCCACAACTGTCCCCTAAGGGGACATCTTTCTTATCATAGCCTATGAGATGTCCAGGGTTGTGAACAGAGGACATCACCACCACAAAGGTGGAGGCGTCCCTGGGCTCCCACTCAAAAGGCAGCCCTGACCATCAGGCCACATCTTTTTCCCTTTGGAAGACAGCAGCAGCCCAGGGACTTCTCCTTGAGGATTCTCCTCATGCTTACCGACTAACCTAGAACCAGGAGCCAGCACAAGTCTGGAGGCAGATGTCTTGTAGGTGAGGACAGAGGGTGTTTAATATACATAGATAATTATTGTGAGGGTTTTTGTCTTCACTTTGTAAGAGAAGCTGGGTAGGTAGAGGCCTTATCTTCCTGTGTATATTGGAGCCGTGCCAGTGATATTTGCACCCTGATCATTTCCAAGGAATGAATGGATACTTGTGAACTAATGCTGGTGAGTATTTCTCCACTATCTCTTATGCCAAAAGAGGCCTCAGAGATGTAGGTTATGGAGAAAGTGTCAAAGTCTTCATGCATGTGCAGTGCATGCTAGGGATACAGTTGAGAGGTTATTTGGTGCCAATGGAAGGACAAATGTTGAGCCTATTCTTCTACCAGCTTCTTCATTATTATAAGTAACCAACACCTGCTCTAACCACAGGCCCTTAGCCCCAAACTGGTCACCTTTGCTCACAAGGATGCAGGCAGTGTTTCGTGGCATCTGAAAGACCAGAAGGAAATCTGATTTATAACCAGCAAAGGAGAGCTGGTGCTCTGCTGGCACTGGCACCTGCCATTTCCCCACCACTGACAGAGGGAGGGTGTCCACCCATGTTCCTCTGTGCTCTCCTGGGACTCCTCCAGGGCTGTGGCTGTGCCCAATGGTAACAAATGCAGGCGGGGAAATGGTGGAAGGCTAGAGGGGGGAAGGATTTAGACTTGCCCTGTTCTTGCTTAGCAGAAGCTTTATGTGAAGAGAAGGGAGATGTTGTCTTTTATAGAACACAAGGTGCCTCTTTTTCTTTTCTGTTAAAAAAAAATTTAAGAAGTGGTGGACCGTAGGCTTGACTGTGAAGGACAAAGTGGGGTGGGTCCCTTATTGTTGAGTTCTGGTTTGCTCTGAAGCTGGTGGTATAGTACATTTCTGTACTTCATCCAAGGAAAATGAGCTGCTGAATGATTTTGTCTGACATGCTGAGGACCAAATGTTCTGGCAGGAGATTGTGCCAGCGATGTGAGAGGTGATGAGTCTCTAGAAGCTGGTTTTTCCTCATAAGGTGCCAAAACAGATGAGGTGCTTTGATACAAGTAGTTGTTGGGTTCATGAGCTCTGTGTAGTATAGACAAATGAGACACAGTGCTCATGCCAAAAGCACTTGTGGCATAGCTGTGAATGCCCTTCTGATAAGTACTTTAATTTTCAAATGCAGATGAATATTATCCTTACAGAGAAGGGCCACAGAGACTGTCCTTGAAACTGATGCCCTCAGTCTACCTGCAGAACAGATGCACATGTGCCATTGCAAGCGACGTACACTTTCCTTAACTCACAGCATTAGTAGGCTCTAACCATCTGGAATCATATGTGAAGTTCAATCTTCAAGTCCATTTATCTTGGGCTGAGTGTGCTGACTGTCTGCAATTCAGCAGGCTGGGGCCAGTGTGCTGGTGCTTTCAGATACATGGATAATGGTCCTTCTGGAACAGGACTGAGACCAGCTATTTTTGTACAACACAGTCTGCCAAACAGCTTTTGATTTCCAATCCCGTGGTGAAGAGCTCTTAATATCTTTACTATTATTAGAAGCAACCTACAACATTATAAAGGTGGTGGGTGAGCTGAATGCAGAATCCTGCACTTGGGGACACTTGGTGAAACTAGCAGGGGATCAATTTGAAACAGATAAAAGAAAGTACTTCTTTAGTAGTCAGTAGTGAGCTTCAGGAACTTGCTGCTATGCGGTATGGTAGAAGCTGACAGTATCAGGAGTTTCAGAAGGAATTAGATAGTCCAGGAACAACAGGCCCATTAAAAAGACAAGGCAGGGACATGCTCTCTGTGGTATCTATTACATCAGATATACAGCTGGGGGAATACAAGGGGAAGGGGCTGCAGAAATCAGTCAGGCTTGCACACCCCCACTGTACAGCATCTCTCACAAGTGCGTGGTAAGCTATTGACCTGAGCTAGTTTCATGTTCTTAATCTAGAGATGTGTTTTATCTCCAACTCACTGCATGAATATTCAGTTACTACAGCATCCTAGATCCCTATGAGCTGACTAATGAGCTCAAAGCAACCCAATCAAGCAAGAACTAGGATTCTTTTTAATTTCTGGCTCTGATCCATAGTGCACAGGCGGTCCCATTACATAGCTCATTGTCAATCATTGGATCAACACTTTCTTCTTAACTGTGTACTGTGCTAACACACACACTGTATTACAGCCATTCATACTACAATGCAAAATTCCAAAGGAACCAAATGAACACATGTTGCAGTTTGTGGAGCACAGAAAAGGATGGGGATAGTGAAAACTTGAATACTAATAATGTACAAGTGGGTAACACAAAACCATCCCATCTATGGCTTTAAAAACTGTTAAGGATAGGTCATGCATAGTGCAACAATAATGGCAATTTTGAGCTTTCTTAGATTTTGGAGGCTGGAAAGCAAAACTTCCTCTGCTCCTTGCATTTCTTCTTTCCCAGAAACTTAGAAGTAAGCCAGCATGCCAACTTTTAAGTACAAAATAAAATGAAACTCAGCATTGTTTTTATGCAATTGCCCTCAAGGCCACCCAATAATAGTGTTTCTAAAGCAGTCCTACCTTTGTTTTCCAACTTGAGCTCCTCTGCTAGCAAGCTGTCTTGTCTGTTGCCAAGCACAAATGCCAGAAATGAGAGGATCAGGGCATCCAAGATTCCAATAATCGCCAGGATATATGCCCAGCGGACTGAACAAGCCCCCAGCGTGTACTTGTCTGTCTTTTCACCACACATCCGTTTTACCTCATCTGAATCCCAGCCATCAGGAAAAATCATACAACCCAGGACGAGACAGGCAGCTTGGAGAAAAAAAAGAAAAGGAGAACAATGGGATAATGAGACCAAACTTTCATTTTGATGAGAACCTACACAGTTATCATTAAAGCAACACACTTTTTCATCCTGAGCTTCAAAGCTAGGTTACTTAAAAGCAACTAGCAGAATTTTATGCCGTGATTAAGTATTTAATATAAAAACTAAAGATACAACTTCAATAGTGCACCTTGCATACAAAAAAAAAAAAAAAAGTTGCATCCTGAGTACCTGGCCAGTTTTTGTACCACTACAATCACATTTTCCTGGTAGGACTGATTTCTTCTTTTTAATATGAAAGGCTCACATAAACCAAAAGATTCACAACCTGGATATTCAAAGGAAACGCCAGATTACTGTCAAATGATCAGACAAACAAACAAGGGAAAAATAGAGGACAGAGCCTACCTATAATTTCTGGTAATCTAACATGCACAGGTAATAGCAAGGGTTTTTATCTTGTTTTGTTGGTTGGCAGTACCTTTTAACTGAAATACATTTTATGCATAAGGTTTGTACTCCTCAAAAACACAAGTAATGACATTGTTCTGCAAGGAAAATAAGCTGTCAACATTGCTGTCAACTTCTGATATGGTTTACCTGAGAAATCACCACATGACATCTCAGACAAGAAAAAGTGTTGATCTTTTTAACACCTAGAAAAATGAAAAGCCTCTACCCCTGTGGAAGGCTAGCTGACGTGGACTACCAGCTGCTGCAGGTAGGGGCAGCTCTTCTGTGGGAGGGACGGAGGCAAAGGGTGAGTGTTCATCCATCAGCCTGACTGACTACAAGAAGCCTGTATTTACTTAACTTTTGAGTAGCGGAAATTTGCTTTGACCCTTGATTCCTGGGGAATCTGTGCTGCCGTGGGACAGTGGGTAGTGTCATAGGCCATCATGGCTCATGTGAAGCAGGCCAAACAGCGTGACAACTTTGTTTTTTCAAAAGTAATGTGCTCCATCATCTGAAGCAGAGTCATTCTTACCCACTGGCCAGTAGTCGTTGGGGCATCCCCTGCCTGGAAGGCGTGAGGATGAGGGCTGAGCACGCTTGGCCACCCACGCCTTAGCGGGCCATATGTTCTCCTGGGCAAGGAGACCTTAAGCATGTTCCTCCTGGGCTCTAGAGCATGGTCATGCCCTTGCCCCAGCTTCTTACCAGCCTAGGTTTGTCCACAGCCTTGGGCTGGCACAGGTCTTGCTGTTCAGACACGTGTCCTGTGGTCACTGGGGAGCAGCCTCCTTGGAGGTTGTTTTACACTCTTCCTACTGGAGCGTGTGCGTTGTGGTGGTGAGTACCACCTTCAGGGGTGCAGCACCAGGGTTTCTGCCCCAGAGAGGATACGACGTGTACTGAGGTGCGGGTGCATCATTAGGAAACCCACATCTAAAAAGGAAACCCAAGCTGAATCTTCACTGACGTGGTCCCTCCCTGCTGAGCCACTAGCTGTGAAAATCCACAGGCTGAGAAAACACACCAATGAGCCAATTTCATACGACTGGACTGAATGTTCTGCTGCATAGGACCTGGCTTCCCACTGCCCGCAGGGACTGTCACCGCATACAGCTGAAGGAGTGCTGGAAGGCATGACTTGAACTTTGCCCGTTGCTTTTGGACAATGTCTTTCCCCGGGAAACCCCACATGTGTTGGTCCTGCTGTGAGTGGGGTGATGGAGCCAGTGGTCTCCAAACCTCTTATCCAACTTGAACTGATTTTTGGCAGGGAGGCAGCGTGTTGGTAATAAGGGACAGAGCAGTTGGGTACTCATGGCACGTTTCCTATCAAAGCAATGGGAATAGTGCATGGGTATGCCTGACTGCAGCCTCGGTCATGCTGATGGACTTGTAGGCTTCACTGAAGCAAAAAGCATAATATATAAATATCACGTGAAATAAGAAAAATCTAAAAATAGAGATTATGTTGAAAGGGTTCATTCCTTATTTTTCATTGCATTTAGGAGAATCCAAAAATTCACGCACTTTCAGTAATTGTCTGCACTGTCTTTTCTAACTTGGAGACATATTTCCAACATTAGCCCTTCTTCCTTAGAATGGCTGACAAGATACAATAGATCCTAAACCATCTTTCAGAAGTCTTAAAACACATTTGTGCACTGTGCTGTAAATTGCAAGTATATGTACCAATTGAAAACACACTGCATGGCTTCCAGCCTTTTAAATGGCTGCTGAACCAGAACTCCATTTGGAAAATAGTTTATACTCAGAGTAGCTTGTGCAATGAACAGCTGCTGTTGCTTTGGGAATTGCAACAAGTCCTTGTCTTTTCTGGACAAGCGTAAGCACTGTCATTTTACATACCTCTAATGCCCACAAAACAACACCACACCTGCACTGGATCAATATGATGAAATACTGAAAGAGATGTGAAAACAGAGCTCAGGAATGGTATTTTCCTTTTGACAGCTACACAATTGCTGTAGACAAAGCCATGAAAGCATGTTTGCAGAAAGCATCTGATGTACAATAAAACCTGCACCTAAGGTATTTGACAAATTCCTAAGCAGTTCATTTGTGTGAGAATATAATAGCTTATAATACTTTCAAGGACAATTAGGCTTAGAAACAAGGACAATTAGATAAGGACTGATTTATTCAGAACAGGTGGGTTGGAGAAACTGTAGTTGGCTATTGCCTGCCTTAATTCATCTACTCAGTTTCATAAGATCTTCCAAAGATTTTAGAGACAAACTATACAATATTTTTTCCTTCTTGAGCTGGTTACACATGCTTGCAGAAAGATTACAGTTGTGAGGGATTTCATTGAAATGATGTGTGAAATCTGCATACTTCTGGTGAGGGTGAAATTGTCTGCATTTACTCAGGTAAATATCGACAAATGTTTACTATATACAGCAACAACCAAAGCCAGTTTACTTTTATTAATCATCTTCAAAATGAAAGGAAGCTTAATGCTTAGTTAATGATCAATAGATGTGGGATTTTTTTGCTAAAGTCTAAGAATAATTAGCAAATATTGACTTCTCTATGTTCTTTAATTTCACAGCACAGCAGACATATCTTCTTAGCACTTCCTAAAAATAATGTAACTTTGTTCTTTTCTACCTAGGTAATTAAAAATATGGGCCCTCATCTGAGGAACACAGTGCACAGCTTCCCCGCTGAGTTTCTCAGATTTCCAATTAACTCATCTTTCCTGGATTCTGTTCCTGAACACTTTAATATACTTGCTTAATTTTTGGAGTCATTCTGTTGATTGCAGTTGGACTTCTCTTGGAAATAAGACAGATGGTGGATGGAACAGATCTCTGCTCAGAGGCAGATATCAGAGAGAGGATATTATTTCCTTCACCTACACAGTTTACATGTTTTATACTAGAGAACTGCTTGGCCAGCATCGTGCAGGAATCATACCTCACCTGTAGTGGTTAATATAAGTAAGATTAATCAACCTTGAATCTTTACTTGCTGGGAGAATATTTTCCATCAAATGCCTTTAAGAATACAGACTTGCTTAATTATATGAAACAGGTAATGATTCATTTATCAACTACAAGACTGAAAAGACAGGTATAAAATCCACCTACAGATCTGCTTTGTATTACTAGAAATTCTTACATTTTAATTCTTCTAAAGAGGATTAGAAGATTTTTCTCTAGAAGGAAATTACTTTCAGTTTTGTACAAATTTGAAAAATGCAAACCATTTTATGCAATTTCAGTGAAACTGCTAAGAGATAACACAATAGGTCCCATATATTTGTCTAAACTTCCACTGTCTCTAATGGCAATGTGACTGAAATGGAATGTAACAAAGGCTACTACTGTTTTACTGCTCTCCAGTTCTAATAAATTCAGAAACTTTTGGGTTTGGAAGGCACATGTACTGCATGAAAAGACTTAAATCATCAGTTCCTACAGACTTTTTGATTCAAGTAAGGCAAAAGTTAAATCTATGTTGGTTGAAGGCAGTCTTCTCTGTGTGTGAGCTGAATACATTGGATTAGTACCATATCCTAAGCCTGCAGACAGCCCAGCCCAGGACCTCTATAGCTAATCAAGAGCTTTCATGAGAAGCAGGAGGGGGAAAGTGATAAAGGACTGATTAGTGTAACTGACACCATTCAGAACTATTTGGGCAACTGTTAAACTTAGAAGAATCACATCCACATTGTTTTCCCTTTGGCTGCTCGAAAGAGGTCCTGACAGGAATAGAATCTGTGTTAACGATGGCCCTGGGCTTTCATCAGTCCTTCCTCTGGACAGGGTAACAAATTGTTTCTCCTACATACTGGACTCTGGTGAAGATTTTCAAGCTTTTAAAGAATAATGAATAAATAGCAGTTAAACCTGCCTGACATATATTTACTTCTCTCCTTAAAAGCTTTTTTCTCATGTAAACAGCTAACAGAAACCGTCAAATGGTTTCCTTTTAGGGCTCTGAGTGACAAGACACATTATTCATACTAAGAGAGGGAGTCTAGAATTTTACCTCATGGGAAGAAAGGATGCAGATATGATCTTTTCAGGGACTGGAAACAGACTCCGAATTGTTGATGGCACAGACATGCTTGTGGCTCTGACCAAGCTAATATTATCACAGCCTGTGCTCTGTGCTTGAGCTGAAATGGTAATTATTAAGCACGTAGTTCATGATCCTATGGTTGTGCCAAATTTAGTGACAGATTAATATAATATCATTGCATGGAATGAAGCTCTATTTATAAAAAGGCTGATCGTTAGACAGGAAACCAGTGCTGAGAAATTCCTGTTGGCAGGACTCCTCTCTCCTCTTCATTCTTTTCCTGACAACATATCCAATTTGCTCGCATTTAGAGTATGATGATGGCAAGTTTCCGGATAAAAGAGTAAAATAATGTAATGGGTATTACACTGACCAGCTATTTGCTTCCCATACCCACACAGGCAAAAGGCTCCAAGCCTCCATGGTTTACAAATCTGAGAGGTTCTTTGTTTACAGATTTTTTTTTCTAAATGATATTTACAAAAAGGCAATCCATTCAACTCCAATAAATTGAATAGAGTTTTTGTCAGCTGTGTCGGTGGACTGAACTTCTAGGACTGAGTGAAATGAAAAGTGAGGACCCTGGCAGGGAGCAATCATTAAGAGTACAGCCTTTCAGGAGCTTGTGTCTGGGAAAGAAAGAAAAGGTGAGGGGTGGTGGCTGAAGACACAGTCAGACATAACCCTGAGTGAAAACAGAGGCTGTGCATCCATGCAGCTCAGATTGCTTTGAGTGATATGGACTGTATTAATAAATGAGATAATAATTCTCTGTGTTTACATTTGTGTTCTGGCTTGGAGCGAATGTGCAGTTTTGAAGCAAATACCCTGATTGTCTCCATTTACTTATTCCATTCACAGAAACAGTTTTGGTACATATAAATCAGATTATTTTTGGAGGAGCTTAGAAGTTCCTCTATGGAAGTTCTTCAGTGCTGGATGGAGACCTTAAAATTCTACTCAATGTGTGGCTTTATCATCACAAAACCTGTGCCTAGGAGAAGGCCCTTGAACTATGGAGCTTTCTCAACATCTGAAATGGTTCTTGTGCAATTCAAAGAGGCAAACACCACATAAAACCTCTTATTTGCTGTTTTGTTTGAAGACCATGAAATCCAGTCTTCAACTTTGGAGTCATTCTTTGCAGAGGTGCCAAATGACTCTTTGGGGAGATGACACAGCCTGATTATTTGTGCCACAAGAAGCCAGAAAGTTCCTCTGGCAGCAGGATAACTTGGTGCTGCTCATATAGGGTTGCTAATCATATGATTGCTGTTGGGTATGAGATAGTGAGAAAAGTAGCAGGAATGAGGATGAAGGGGAATGGGTATAAAGTGGAGAAGGGTAGATTTAGGCTAGACATTAGGAGGAATTTCTTCACCATGAAAGTGGTGAGACACTGGAACAGGTTGCCCAGGGAAGCTGTGGATGCCCCATCCCCGGAGGTGTCCAAGGCCAGGTTGGATGGGGCCTTGGGTAACCTGATCTAGTGGGATGTCCCTGCCCATGGCAGGGGAGTTGGAACTAAATGATCTTTAGGGTCCTTTCCAACCCTTATTATTCTATGATTCTATCATTCTATGATCATCTTACTTGGTAATGTAGACAAGCGTGAACCTCTCCACAAGATTAAGAACTTGTATAGACAGTGCTAAGGGGTAGAAAAAGGAGAGAGAAACTCCCACTCCATTCTTGTGATAAAAGACCCAGCACAATTCCATCAACTTGACTTGTTGGAACACTGACTATTTGATGCCACATCTGTTAAGAATATATTTAAACGCATATTAAGAGATACATGTGTTTCTCATGTTGAATTTAAGAATAGGAAATATGACTAAATATTCATTAAGTGCACAGCAAAGAGAAAGAAAATAATACTGTGGAAAGCAGTAGTGAGTTAGATGCTACCATCAAGGAGTCAAGACTTGCTATAACTTGGCTGAGCTGACAGATAAATGAGTTCTTTGAACCCTGCTAGTTATGTTTAAACAGCAAAATGGAAGAACTTCATCAGCTGTTGCAAGATGTGAAGCTGGGTAACAAAAATATGCTTAACCAACAGCCATTACCAAAGACAAGCACTAAAGAGCATGAAAGATGCGCTTTATGAAAGATGTTCAGAAAGATGGAAACAACTGGGAAACTGATGTAATGTTATATGTGAGGAATGGGTTATTATGTTGAAAAGAATAGAAAAGATAATGCAATTTACTTCAGTTAAGATCACTTGGGAGAAGAACTACAAGATAAATATTACTGCAATACGGGGGTCTAGTTTAGACCTGAAGTGTTTGGAATCATGTATGGATAGAGATTCCTTTGATTTGAAAGAGACAGAAATTCTGTGAGGGGCTGTATTATCATGGGAGCATTTAACTTTCAAGTTTTGATCATTAGCCACGATAATTAAACTTTGAGATTAATGTGGTTCTACGAATAGTTTAGTTAGTACAACAGCTATCTTAGCTTAAGCATAAAGAATTGTCTTTAATTAAGAGTATCATAGATTTCTATGAGTGTGTGGCAGGTGATTCACATGATGCATCCCAATGACTCAAGCTCTGCCAGGGGAGGTTCAGGCTCAACATAAGGAAAAAATTCTTCACTGAAAGGGTCATTAGGCAATGGAACGGTCTGCCCAGGGAGGTGGTTGACTCGCCTTCCCTGGAGGTGTTAAACGTGCAGGTGGATAAGGTACTGAGGAGCATGGTTTAGAGATTGGTGGGAATGGTTGGACTCAATGATCCAGTGGGTCTCTTCCAACCTGGTGACTCTATGATTCTATGACTCCTTGCAAAAAACCCCAAACTTCTGGTGTTCCAAACAGGGTGATATGCAATAGGTATTTATAATGCCTTGTCCAGAAAAAATATGGAACCAGGGGCTATTAATGAATACAGGCCTAACTACCATGTGGGCAAAAAATCCCTAGAAATGTCATGACAGCAAATTACTAACAGCTATAGAAGAGGTAGGTGACTAACTTATGAAAAATGGGTAAACTGAAATTATATACAAAGAGATAAAAATATCTTTTTAGAATGAAGCAGGCACGAAGGAGATAGTATAGCTAGAAGCTACAGGAAGGTATGTGTCAAAAGTTGCATGTACATCATTTCACCTCCTGTGGTGTCCATTGGCCCTGGGATTCAAGAGATTTTTCTTCTGATTTTTCTGTTTGGAGTGTCTAAAATAACATGAAAACAGGCTCACAGCCCATCAGAGTTTTCCTAACGTGTCTTTGTATCACAGAATGTGCATTATGAGCTCTGTGTATCAGCTGAAGGTCAGAGATCACAGAAATGACAAAGGTACTTGCAAATGTGTGTGCTCAGAGGGCCATGACCCAGTTGTTCGGTGATGTGGGGATATCCAAAAGCCACTTTTCTCAAATGCTGGAGTCTCTTGAAAAAGAACTGTAGGAGTAATAAAGGAACTACTTGTTTATACTGCATTCTTATTTTTTGTCAGATCACAGCCATCTAACACAATTTTGATGTGACTTCACTTGGTGACAAAACTTAGTATTGAAAGTGTTTAAATGCTGTCACAGAGGAGCGTTACAGCTTTCTAATTTAATGTTCTTCTCTTTGTAGAACCTGGTCTTTAGCCAAACCATATCAAACCATAGCATACTAAAATGTACTGGATTTGATTAATGAGTAAACTCAGTATAAATACAGTGTAGGGTACAGCAGGCAGACTGGAGAATAGATGCTATTATGAATGGCATAGGCTAGACATTGTTTGAGATTTATACAGCTGATGTTTCATCATGAGTTACCAAACCAAGGAGTGAAGCTATTTTAAACATGGTCTTGGTAAAGAGAAAGAAGAGCTGAAAATAATCTTATCTTCAGTGACCATGAGTCAATTCAATTTAAATAAAATGAGAATGTGCATAAAAATGATCCTGCAACAAGGTTTAAAAAATGCCTATTTCAGAAGGACAAACTCTGATAAGCTAAAGAAACTAGTTAACGAGTTAACTAGACCCGACATCTATAAGAGGTCCATACTTAATTGTGGTGAATGCCTTGGATTTCTTTCAAATAAAGATGTAAATTTTCTGAAGTACCTTAACTAGTTCCAGGTGTACTTTCAGCTCAGTCTGAATTGTTTCCTTCTACCCTCATTATCTATCCCCCCATAAAACCTTGGAAAGAGGAAGGAAGATGGGAGCAGAGATCTTAGAAATTATAGGAAAAGGTACTAGTTAACAAGTTTTGAAGGCTAGATAATGCAGTTCTGAAAGGCAGCTTGTCAAAAATCAAGCTATGCTACATCTTTCAAGAGAAATTGAAACAAAAAGTCAAATAATCCTTAATTAAGTTAGCAAAGAATCATAGAACCATGGAATAGCTTGAGTAGAAGGGACCTTTAAAGATCCAACCTACTACAATGAGCACGGACATCTTCAACTTGATCAGGTTATCGGAGCCTTGTCCAATCTGACCTTGGATGTTTCCAGGCACGAAGCATCTACCACCTCCCTGGGCAATTTGTTCCACTGTTTCACCACCCTCATTTTTAAAAAAATGTCTTCCTTATATCTAGTCTAAATCTACCCTTTTTAAGTTTAAAACCGTTGTCCCGTGTTCTATAGCTACAGGACCTGCTAAAATGAGGAAAAAAGAAAAGCAGATATGGAGTGAGGCTGGGGCTAGAACCTAATTCTTTGTCTCATTTTTCAATGAGGACACTAACAGAAAACAGGATAATGCCCTGGCAGCTGGACATAAGCATTTGGAAACAGGAATTTCTGCCTCCAAGCCCACAACAAACCTAAAACGATGATTTCCCTGCACATGGCAGAGGGGTTGGAACTAGATGATCTTTAAGATCCATTCCAGCACAAACAGTTCTATGATAGTGTACTCAAGCTGGAGATATGGATTGTCTAACCCCAAATACTGAAATAACCAACACATTGAACTGCAAAGCTGGTAGGAAGGTTTTTTAAAAACAAATTTATTTTTGAGAACAGCATGTGGACTACCTATTTTTTTTAAAAAAAGAACAAAACGAAATTGAGAATTGAAAGTAATTGGAGCAAATGCTCAACCATGATTTTCATCTCAGTTCTTTGAATGATTATTGAAGGAAAAAATAATTAAAGACATGGAAAGTAATACAAAGTGAAGCGGTATTAGCATGATTCTATCTGACAGCTAGGAAACAGTGACTTTATAAAAGAAAGCTTAGTAACTTGCTCTTCAGAAAGCGTTTGATGCTGTGTCATACAGAAACATTTTTTAATTTGGTGAACAGAGAGATTAGCATGAGAATTTTAGTTCATGGTAATTGTTCATGGGAAGCTGACATTCTTTCCTTGAAGTCTCAAGCTGTTTTGAGGATGCATCAGGCACCCCAAGGATCAGCCTGTGTGTCAATGATTTAGTGTTTTCATTAGGGGATTTGGCAGGAGTAGAGGTTTGGTAGTAAAATACACTGATGGGAGGCAATATCAATGCAGAACACTTAGGACAAATGGTAAAGAAGATGAAGTATGTGAGTATGTTGATTAGCCCATGAAGGATCTTGAGTGACCAGCAACATGCACCCATGAGACAGATGAAAATGAGAGTTGGCAGTGCCAGGGAATGCTTTTTCAGCATAATATGAGCACTAGAGCCATCCATTGCTGATGGTTTCTAATCTTTCTAAGACTGATGTTTGGAACAATACGTTAATCACAGCAAAATTATTTTAAGATGTAATGTGTTACTTTAGGAAAGGTATTGCATGATACTGTAACTGCCCGTGACAAGGGGACTAAATGTGATGATTTAGTAGATCTTTTCCAGGCTTATGTTCTCATGAGGACACTGAGAGATAAACATCTTTGAAATTAATAAAGAAGAATGTCTAAGAATAGCAGCCAAAGAATTAGGACCTAGGTGGTACTACAGAGCTAAGATCAAACATAGTGTTGTCTATATCAAACTGAGAGGAAAATCTAGCAGAATAAATGGGGGAAAGAGACAAGGCAGGAGCTCACTATTGGGCTTTCTCACTGTGTTTTTTATAGAAATATGTCCTTTCCTTTCTTTATTAAAGGGTTGAAAATGTAACGGCAAAGAAAGAGAGAGGCCTAAAGTGATGTTCTCTTTTTTTGCCAGTCCTTATCTAAGCTGTCCTGACTTCCCTGTCAAATGTCAAGCAACTGCAACAGCCTGAGTTTTTACTTGGGAAGTGCATGTCTCTGGCTTGTTTCCAGAGCTACTGCAATTGCAAGCAAATATAAACATGGGGAAGTGTGGGAGTGTACTATCTTTATCCATTTTTAGGATAAACATGGCAATGTTCTGCAGGCTTCTGAGGTGGAAGCAAGATGCAGAACCAGGAGATAGCCACATGAAAAGGAAATTTCTACAACTAGGTCTATAGTAGAATCCATAATTAATACTACTGTTTCAATCTTTTGCTCTTCAGAACTAGCAACTTCGCCAGCAAGCACTCGTTTGCTAAAAAAGGAGGTAAAAACCCTCTAAATACCCATGCAGTGTTGCTTAGAAAATAGATCTGCCTCCCTTTTGGTGCTGGTGCATTGAAGAATTTTATGATTACTCTGTATAAATAGAAGGGAATGGATCCCAGAGAGGGAGAAGAGCTATTTAACTGGAAGGGCAGTCTTGGCATCTGAACAAATGGATATAAACCAGCCAGGAATACATTTAGGCTGTAAAGTAGAAGGCAGTTTTAAATCATCAAGGGAGAGGTTCTGGCACAAACTCAGTAGCTGTACTCAGGCCGAAAAGTTTTAAGTTGTCCAAGTTGATCTGTGAAACAGTTATGAAAACTGGAGTTTGATCAGCGAATTAAAAAAAATATTAGAATGTGTTTCTCTGTAAGGCTAAAGTCAGCTATGTTGGTCCTTCTGGACATACAGACAATGCAAACAGTATCTGTTTGGGGTTTAGGGTAGGAAGAGCACTGAAGGCAAACTCCATGCTTGAGCACTATGACCATTTTAATGAAAGCTTCAGATTTATTTTTCTTTGAGCACAAATTTCACATAACTCTCCAAATGGATAAATCCTGCCCTGTACTGTAGTCACCAAAGCCTCATGGGGACTGTTTTTCCATCTCTGGTTACATTCTGTGAAACCAGTTCAGCTTACACTGTGTAACCATTCAGTTCAGGAACAGCGAGGCTGCCCTGCACTGTCACTAGGCTCCACCCACACTACTGCAACCTGCACCTGCAGGTGTTTGTTTGCATCTCACCTGCTATGTGCCATGGAGCACGCTAACAGCAATAGCATATTGGTAATATATTAAAGAATCAGGCCCTGCTGACTACTGCTTCGGAGAAACAGCTGGTATAACACCCTGATTGTGTTGAGAGTTTCATTTACACGACCACTTATGCATATTTGACAGTCATGACTGGAAATGATAGGAAAATGGGGTAACTCAACCATCCAGTGCATGAAACAGCATGGGTCAGTGGTCAACCACTGAGCAAGAGATTTCAAAATAGTCATCAAAAATAACCAGTTGTTATCTGTCCTCTGCTGTGCTGGCTGTCACGGCCCAAAAGGAGCACAAACAATAAAAACACTTGCAAGAGGAAATGAAATGAAGGGCAAAGGGAGGGTTTTCCTAGATGTGATGAGCCTCTCTTCCATCTTTGTGGGTCTCTTGTGGTGCTGGCAAAGAACGCTGACTCAGCAAACTGGGCGGCAGATGGGGAGCAGTGAAACACCTGCAGTACAAACAGCTGCCAGGCTGATGCCTGTGCCTGATCTTGGTCACTGGCCAGCTTGGTCACTGGCCAGCTCTCCTACAGAAGCTGATTGAGAGATTCAAGAAGTCATTTGGCAGGGGATAAGAGAAGCAGGCATTGGAGAGATTTCTCTGCTGCAAGCTGAGCTGCAAGTTTATGGTTGCTGTTATGTTCTCCTCCAAAGCATGGCTCTGACTCCCAGAATACAATGCAACATGATAAGGAAGTGTGATTCAATTTGAAATGAGAAGTGTTTTAAGATCTACAGTTTGTAGGCATTCAACCCCCTGTTAGTAGACATGACAGCCACATTCCCTTTGCCCTCACTTGGAGTTTTGTGTTCCCCATGTACTTCAGTAGAGAAAGTGAAGTTTCAGAGGAACTGACTGAAGTCAAGTAGAAAGATGATGTGATGGACAAAGAAACATTCTGTCATGACTGAGGGAAAAGGGAGTAATTGAGTGCACTGAAGAAGAAAGTTCTTATCCTTTGTCTCTTATAAAGCATTAACATTTTGCTGGAATTTTACCTGCAGCTGACTAAATGTCTTGCTTTCTTTGACAAGCAGGATCTGTACTCGCCTCTTTTGACACATTGGCTCACATTCCAAATACAAAAACCTGTTCAGGATTCACCAGTCTCCTCAGGACTGTGATCCCTCAATGTACTTTGCCAGAGAGCTGCAGCTAGCTCTGTATGGGAAGATTTACATCTAGACTGGTTTCATTCCCCTTCTAAAAATCAGCAGCCTTCCCAAAGCCAACCTGCACCCTGCTCCCTCTGAATGAGGGGATCCAGTCTTGTACCTTAGACTGGTTTGTGGGATAGGAAAAAAAGTGAGATGGGGCTTGAAGCACCTTTATGCTACAGGCAGGTGGAAGCGGGTAATTCTAAGCTAAAGGCCTGCAGAGGGGATTACCTTAATAAGTGGAAGAGAAAGGAAGCTGGAAGGCAGTAATATGGGGCAGTCTCCTTTGAAAAGAAAGAGGTGGAAGCAGAAGGAGGCAGACATGTTCTTGAGGTGGAAATGTTAAGTTCTAACTAAAGTAATTGCAATCATTTAAATCTGATTTCCAAAGCAGTGCTAGCCAATACTGCAAATGGACTGGCACAGAGGCAAGACAAGTTATGAGCAGATAATAAAGGCATTGACTTTTGTATAGCTCCTTTCAGTGCCCGAGGTGCATGCGTATGTGTCTATGCCTGCACAGCTTGTCATGTGCAATTCTTCACTTATCTCTGCTATAGCTCTTCCTGATCTCCTAACAGCTTTGCTCAGAAGAAAAGAGAAATGGACAATAGGCCCCAAGACCGCTTGGCTGCATTGCTTCTTCATTAAAGTTGACATTTGGCAGTGAGACTTTACTGCTTTTCAGGAGCTGATGCCAGAAGCTTACAGCAGCAGAAGTGGCAACAGCTTTCCCACCGAGTGTCTGAGCTTTGGATGGTGGGAGAAAGCCCTGGAGAATAAGACCAGTAACGTTGGTGATGTTTTTCTCTTTTGCCTTTTTCCTGTTAAAGGGAAGACTGCCCTTTTACCTGGAGCCAAGCCTATGAAATTGCTGAGCCTTCTAAACTCATTGCTTAGGACATTCCAGAGTTGAGAAAATTTAAAATATTTGAAAAAAATGCAGAAGAAACATGTATTAACTTTGTAAATATCTTATTGTAATTTGTCTAAATTGGCAAGAACATCTCATCTCCCATTTGCTATCAAGTCTGCCTGATCAATAATATGTCTTATTTTGTTCAGTGTAACTACAACAGTCCTTGCCTTGGTGCTCTGGTAATCTTGATTCTCCTATAGATGGTAAATGGAAGGGTTAGTTTTGGAATTTCTTTTCATTTCTACGGAAGTACATTTCTGTGCCTTTATTTTTTTTAGTCTTGCTGGTTAACCTCAAGATTTGCACAATACAGCAAGGTTTACAGTTATAGTAGTCAGCAAATCCTTGTATGCATGCACATGCAATTTCAAGTCCTATCCAGGTTTATGAAATCAAGTTGTAATACCTTTTTGAACATTTTTGTAGTTCTGCATATGTACTGTTCTAGTGCTGCAATGCCTCTGAGGTAAAGGAACCCTTAGTACTTCCAACACAGCAAACAATCACTCTGGTGCTGATTTCAGCACTGATGCCCAGAAGTCACAAAAAGCAGGTCTCTCTCAATTTAAAATTTCTGGCATACACCTATAATATACCACTGGAGGTGATTTCTGCCTTAAAATTTAAGATTCTGTTCAGACATTGAAAGGAGGGCAATAATGTAAGGCAAAACAACAATTCAAGGCAGAGGGAAAATTTGACAGCCCCACCAGAGGCCACTGAGACTGACATGAGCTGCTGGAAAAGCAGTTTGGTACCTGAAAAGTAGGGTAGAAAGCTTGAGGGCTTGCTAGTTGACCCATGAAACCCCAGAAGTGCATACTGTCCATCAGCTTATTACAAAAGATGAACCAGGAGATGTGACGTTTCTAAAAGGTGTAAGAATACTCTGACCCAACTGGATCCAGAGATGGAGCCAGAGGAAAAAGGAATTTAACTGATATTACAGTAACTGTGTCTTCTTCCAAAATTTTCATAGCTCCTGGAGCCCCACATCCTTTTTACAGCATTCTCTTTATAAATAAATAATGACTGAAAACTGTTATCATAGAATTGTTTTCTAAAACAGTTGGTTAAATTGAACTCTGTTAGTAGGCACCAGCAAAAAAAGAAAAGAAATGCCACAAGCAACTTAAAATATTCCCAAAAGTGTCAGGCAACAAGTGTTTCTATCACTACATTGCAAGGAGTTGAAATGCAGCATAAGAGACACTTGAGCATTCAAATAAATTGCAGAAAATATAATGTCTGCCTTGTGAGCAATACAGTATCTAGTCATTCAGACTGCTTGATTTTTATAAATGGATATTCAGAGGGAACACAAACTTCAAGACCTCAGCTCATCAGAATCACCACTTGCTATAGTAAGCAAGCAACTTTTCGTGTATTATTGCTACACCTATTACCAGTGACATCTGTGAATTAATTTTTCATTCTCACAGGATTATTTGCTTTGGAAAGTGGAACTACAAAGTGATGGAACTGAGAGCTTCTGACCTATTCCAAATAAATGTATTGGAAGTAAATCCAATTTACTTCACAGCTCATGACAGTTTCTTTGGAAAGCTCTAGTTTGGGGAGGCACCTTCTTCAGTCTGCTGACAAACTCCCTGACCATGATGATGAAGACATCGGCATATGGAAAACAGATTCTGTAATTCTCTCCAAAAGTCCAAGTTCAGACTCCATGGAGGAATAGAGAGGTTGGAGTGCCTGGTCCAGGTGAAATACAAGGACTCCAAAAATGCACAGAAAAGTATACCAAGATGAGATGCAATTCTCGAGATGTCGAAACAGAGACTGGAAAATCAAACTTCCTCAAAACTTGTACAGTAGCAGTCATTCATCATGGACTATGTCTTTTTGGGATTGAAGACACAATACCATGTCACAATTGGCCTCTCACTAAGCCCAAGAGAAAAACAAAGACTGCAGAGACAACCTGTAACTCATACAGGAATAGCAGCTAACATTTTGCACCTTTAAGTTTTGGTGAGTCAAAATACTGTAAAATGCTTGTCCTTGAAAATTGGCACTTGACATCTCAAGGTCCTCAAGTAAATCCATCAGGTTCAAGAAAATGTGCTAACAGTTTCCTTCAACACCCCAACAAGGCAATAACGGTCTCTTCAGGAGCAGCACAAATTAATTCAGAGTGTATAGTGAGAGCTGCTGGTGAGGCACTCAGCTGCTCAACACCTCAACCACTTTGCTGTTAGGCTCCTCAAAATTAGACAGTCTTTCCTCTTTGCCTCCCTATAAGAATAATGTTTCTCACTCTTGGTTCATTAATGCAACATAAAGATACATCATACAGCCTAAATAATATAAATATTTGACTCTCATCCATTGAAACACAACCAGCTCAATGTGTTTTCAGTCTCATTAGAACCACATTTAGAATTCATCCATGCAACTGCTCAGACAACAGTGTCTGAAAGGCAGAATGAGCCATAGATGCAAAGAGCATCTTGGGGTCCTTGGAGCACAACTGATATGGCTCCCTGCCCACTCTGACCGTGCTGTTTGGAAAAAATATTCTTGTTTGCAATGCTGCCTTTTTAAATAATGGATCTCTCCAGACCACCCTGGAGAGGCACATTCATGTTTATGCAACATCCATGTTGGTTCACAAATGTATCCACTAATGGGAAGTTTTTCTGTTTTCATGTCTGTGCTTGTGGGGTGGAATCTTGTGTTGAATGGTAACTAATGACATACTGTAATTTGACAAATCCACTGCATTAAGTTTCTTGACCCTGTGCAGATGGGACTTCTTCCAGCTTTGCAGAAACTGAGGACCAGAGAAATGGAAATCTAACAGTGCCAGATTAAAGTAACCTTGGCTGTTGGTATACTGATACATAAGAGCTACCTCACTGACCAGAGAAGTTATGCTGACCTTGCCCAGTGGCTGAAATGGACAGTAACGACAAAGCATTTTTATTTAGGTTCATTGCTAGAATTACTTTTGGTTAGCAAGAAAGTACTTTGTTGAATTGTACTAATAGTGTAACCATAGGAACAAAATAATAAAGTGCTGATATAGATTTGGTGGAAGTAATTTGTGTATCCAAGAATTATGTTGTCATGTGTTAACTTATGTACTTCTGAAAACGAGTGTATGAATTAATTAAAAGGCACATTTAAGGACTGGTTCTTTGGAGCTTTCCTTTGTGAGACATTAGGACTCCTGTGATGTTCCTGTACTGCCTTGGGGGTACCTTGCTTCTGCCTAGCAGGGCTACAATAAGCAGGGCAAATAATTATCCTTATTTTACCGATAAAAAAGACAGTCTTTTCTTTCTGATCAAACAAGCCATTATTTCTGTAATAATATCCTTGTGGCTAGTCAGAAACAAACCTAAGAAATTATAATTCCTACTGAATTTAACCAGTCTGATCTGACCGTTAGGAAGTCTTTCCAGTAGATTCTACACAAAGCTATACTCACAGTCTTGCAGAAAGACCCACTAATGGCCTCGCTTACTTCAATTTCAGCTTCTCTTGATATAGATTTGCTGTCCCTAAATCCTTTGCCATCCAGGACTGCCAGCTAATGCCTCCCCTCTTACCAGTGTTGAAATACCTCTCATTTTTGTCAGTATTGAGTGAAACATCTTGTCTGAAATATTTTTTGCCAATAAAGAGTGCAGCAGGTCAGTGGGGAACATTTCAAACATTCAGGGTGATCATTGTGATATCTACTGACCGAACACAACCCAAAAGCATTTCTGAGAAAAACTCTAAGTAAGTACTCTGTTTTTATTGAGAACCCCTTGAAAATAAAGAGCATTTTCACCAGAGGTAGAAAAGCTGTAATTTGAGGTTTATCTGCAATTGATTTTCTTGCCAAGTTTGCCAGAGCACAGCTCTAGAAATGGCACTTTCCACATACATGTGTTCTGTAGCCCCTGCTGAGTCTTCCAGATGTACCCCCTAGCCTGGTCCCACCTACTGAGGCTTGGTCCTTAAACAGACGCTCCACTCCAACCCTTGCAGCTGGGAAGCAAATGCCTGTAGCAAGTTGGCGATGTCCATAATCTGCACCTTCTGCATGTACCACTTCTCAGTACTGAATAAACAGATGCTTTACCAGTCACAAGAGCTGCATAAACCAGATCATCATGTCCCATACATAAAGAGAGAGGAGAGCTCAGCTGATGCAACTACAGAAATCTAATCTGATCAATAGCACTAGTTTCATAGGGTGCCAATCGAGCAGTGGGGGGTTTTCTAGGACAGCTTAATGTGTAAAAAGCCCAGTATGGCAAGGGGAGCTAAACGTACTCAGCTCTGAGGGGAAGGACAAGGCTGGAAATGGTCCTCTTAACAGTTTCTACCACAGACATGGTTTGAGGAAAAAAATTCATTTAGATATCCCTCAGCACCTCCTTTCACTTATCTTTCCATTTCTCATAGCTCCAGCAGAAACTCGGTGACTTCCAAGTGTGTTTGAATGGTAATGTCATTCCTTCTTTTCAAGTGTCTATATACTTTTAAAATTAATCTTACCAGTTTTGCTTAACTAGTTGACCCTTCCTTGCCACTTGGTTATTCATATGATGGTTTATAATTCTGCCATATAACCCACTTTTTTCATGTTTTGTGCATGTTCGCTGATGCAAGGTCTGTCTACTTTGTTTTCATATTGATGAGGCACACAGTAATTTTTCTAGTGAATTCCCTCCTCTCTTTCATCTTATCCACCAGCATGTCTTTCACCCTCTTGTATTTGTTCTGTAGATTACAGGTTTCTGCTTCACTTTATCTCACACCTTTGGTATCTTCTTTATCTTGATTAGAAAATTAATTAGATTAAGGTTATCACAGCTCAGACTGTTACCGTGTCACCTACCATCTGTTGCTCAGGTTATTTTTTCTGTCTGCCGACCCTCTTTCCACACAGTATACAATGGATCAGTTTTATACATTGTCTACAACACAACAGACAAATTACAGCCAAGATTCAACATTTTCCAACATATTTGCCTGAATTGGGGAAGTGGAAATACCTCTCTCTGAGATGTGTGCCACTATTAAATATTTTGGGTAATTGTATCTTATCTGTTAAGGTGAAGACACCCATGCAAGTGAATGCCTGCTGAAGACTTACCTAATTTGTGTCTCTTCTTTTCCTAGAATATTCCTGTCTTCTCTAAGGCTTTTATCATAGACTTCTTAAAGACTTTATACTTTGATCATCTTCCTGGACTTCTGACAGATTTCCTCCTTGTGATATTTCTTTCCAGAAGGATTAGTAGTTTTTATGCCTTACAATAGCTGTTCCTCAAATCTGTTGTTTTTTTTTTTTTATGCTGCCTCATTATGCTGAATTCAAAGCCAAATTGCCAGGGTTCAAAGTTTTCTTTTCTTCCCAAACTCCAGCATTCAGATTACAGCTGTAGGCCTAATACTGAAGGAGATATTTGAACTTGATAAGGGCCCAGGGCTCCATTTGCTCTTATGAACAGTCATAGTAAAGGTCTGCAAACTCAGATGTTGTTGAGTATTTGCATCTCCCAAGATGCATAAGGAAAAAAATAGTAAATTTGCCATCCCAAACTCTGTTATAGGAGATGCAGTATTTTAGTCCATGACTGCTGCATTTTATCTCTGCTGATGCAGCAGTCATAAATTCTGTGAGACATGTTAATAAGTGAAATGTTTATCTTAGAGCATGAGAGAAACCATGTATTTGCAGTTGCTGGAGAAAAATCACATCATCTTCAAACATTGCCTACAGCTGACTGCCCCTAACTCACAGGAATATAGTGCGATAGCACTTCAGGGCCTGACAGCAGCCTTCACTTCAAGCACGCTCTGTATCAGTGTTGTCAGCTCTCACAATCTCACTGTGCATCTCGCAATGTTTTTAAAAAGTTATCTCAATGTGAAAGATTTTGACAGTTTCTTAAAAAGAAGTATTGAAAGTACACCTGGAGGGTGGCATGCAGATAACATAAGTAAATTAAAACAAACCCACCATTTCAGCCTTATGCTGGGACGTGCACCATGGTCAACGCACACAGGAACCTGCATCCAGCCTGGCCTCCCAGAGCCACAGAGACCCATGAACTAGATGTTCAGCCCACATGCTCACCACAAGAGGGGACCACTTCTGACTCTGTTAGCATCATCCCTTCTTCAGACAGTAGGACCTGGCAGTCACATTGTAGGGTGTGCTCTACATACTACATCTTGTTCCTAAATTCCACCCTTGTGTAGAAAAGGAAACCTTTGGGATGCTGTGTTTTTGCACTCCAAACTCTGACATTTATGGTAGGAAACTTTATACATCCAGCACAGGTGTATCATCTGAAGACAGCACTTCAGCCCTGCCCTGGAATCACAGAATCATAGAATAACCAGGTTGGAAGAGACCCACTGGATCGAGTCCAACCATTCCTATCAAACAATAAACCATGTCCCTTAGCACCTCATCCACAAGTGCCTTAAACACCTCCAGGGAAGGTGAACCAACCACCTCCCGGGGCAGCCTGTTCCAGTGCCCAATGACCCTTTCTGTGAAGAATTCTTTCCTAATGTCCAGCCTAAATCTCCTCTGGCGGAGCTTGAGGCCATTCCCTCTTGTCCTGTCCCCTGTCACTTGGGAGAAGAGGCCAGCACCCTCCTCTCTACAACCTCCTTTCAGGTAGTTGTAGAGAGCAATGAGGTCTCCCCTCAGCCTCCTCTTCTCCAGGCTAAACAACCCCAGCTCTCTCAGCCGTTCATCATAAGACTTGTTCTCCAGCCCCTTCACCAACTTCATTGCTCTTCTCTGGACTCACTCCAGAGCCTCAACATCCTTCTTGTGGTGAGGGGCCCAGAACTGAACACAGGATTCAAGAAGCGGTCTCACCAGTGCTGAGTACAGAGGGAGGATAACCTCCCTGGACCTGCTGGTCACGCCGTTTCTGATCCAAGCCAAGATGCCATTGGCCTTCTTGGCCACGTGGGCACACTGCTGGCTCATGGTCAGTCGCTGTCAACCAACACCCCCAGGTCCCTCTCCTCCCAGCAACTTTCTAGACAGACTTCTCCTAGTCTGTAGCTGCACAGGGTTGTTGTGCCAACCAGTTTTCCACCCAGGAGAGTGTGCGTCTGTCCAGGCCAGAGGCTGACAGTTTCTGAAGCACAATGCTGTGAGAAACTGTGTCAAAGGCTTTACTGAAGTCCAGGAAGATACATCCACAGCCTTTCCCTCATCCAGGGAAAAAGCAGCCCTGGAGGCACAGCCTCTCCTCAGTGTGGGCAGACCCTCCTTACACCACCACAGTGACTGCCTGGTGCAAGCCTGCTGGTGTCAGCACACGTAGGGCTGGTTTGCAGAGTGGAATC